>NC_133583.1:57223700-57559733 GCF_964106895.1 Numenius arquata
GGACTTGAAGCTGCTGAGAGTCGTGCCTGAGGAATTGCAGCAGGGTGAGGCTTGTAGAGTGAAGCCTTGGCCTGAAGTCAATAGGATTTACGTTTTAATGGCCTGATTATCCAGAGCTTAAAGGAACATTTTTTATTTTTTTTTTAATTTATTATTCAGACACAAGTTTCCAAAGTTGCCACTCTGATGAACCTGAATTTAAGTTGTAAATCAGCACCTGCACTCCAGCCTCTGGGATTCCTTCTCAATCCCCAGTCTGTGCAGCCAGTCCACATTAATGAGGCACTCGATAATATCTTTGGCATTTCTATAAAAGAAAGCTGTTGAATGGTAACTTCAAGGATAAGTTGACATTTAGGTCAGCCTTAAAACTGGCATGAGATATAGCGAATACCTGGGACTTAGAGGCAAGGGAAAACAAATTCTCTCTACAGTTAAATAACTAACCATGCAGCAACTGTTGACTTTAGAGTAACTTCACAGTTCCGTGGATTTATTGGAGAACAGATTGGTATTATTTCATGAAAAAGCCAGCAAGAGTCCTCAACTGTGTGTCCAGCATCCTACAAGTTAAGTCCTGTTCACACATTTGTCAAAATGTTAAAGCCTAAAAATTTAACCCAGTTTAACCTTCTCAGTTTCCTATGGTACATACTGCAATCATGAAATACAATGATAAAGAAAAGAGGTGAGGAGACCATGGTATATAAACCTTCTCTTTCAATAGCATTTTACACATATATAAAGGAAATAACAGGGCAATTGACAATAGCTTGGGTGTCTGGGTCCAAAACACTTCAGAAAAATCAGGTTGATCCTATTGATCTTTATGGGACTATCACCTGTTCATTTGCCAATCTCTGAAAATTGTTTGAAGTCTGTTTGTTGCAAATTATGACCCACGAAAATTCAGCTGTAAAAAAAAGCAAACAGCAATGTATCTGAAATAAAATCGAGGGGGTCTCAGCTGGTGCTGCTATGAATTCCTGCAGCTGCATTGACCTCAGCTCATCACTGGCGGTTTGTACCAGCTGGGACATTGAAATGTGTTTGCAGGGCTCAGGGGTCATTTAGAATGAAAATGGAGAATAAATTCGTGAGTCAAGGGTGATACTCTTTTTTTTTTTTTTTTTTTTTTCCCCCCATTCTATAATATAGAGGGATTTAATATGTGAGAAATAGCTGTGATCTTTTGGGGTGCTCGTCTTTGTTTCTATACCTCTCCAAAAGAAGCTCCCTCTAGTGTCTAGAGTTCTTCTTTGTCTTCTTTATCCTTGATATGAAGGAAACCAAATATACCCCCTCCTCACCCCCAGCTAATGAAGCCTTCATTTCTAAAGCTGTTGTTGCAGCTCTTGGGCAAAATGGAAATTTGAAAGTCAGGACAGTCCTAAATGTGATAGGATTGTCTGGCAGAGATTTCAGAAGATTATAGAAAAGCTCGAAGGAAAACTGTAGGTCTGTAAAAGAGATCCTTTCATAGCCAAGTGAAACGTTATACTTGAAATAAGAGATGGCTTTTCAGAAGTGGAAAGCAATTATAAATGCAAGATCGAAACAAATGCTTATTTCAAGGTTTGACATGAAGCTAATAATCTGTTTAAAAGCCTTTCCCTATTCTTCGTAATTATTTTTTTTTCTAAATCTGCTTGTGTTTTTGAAGGTACCAGGTCATCAGCACACCAACGGACTTCTTCATGGTCATGGAATACGTATCTGGCGGTGAATTATTTGATTACATCTGTAAGCACGGACGTGTAAGTGTCAGTACCGTGTCAGCCCAAACACTTGTGTGGGAAGAGGATGGTGTTTAGAAGGAAAACGACTGCGAAAGGGAACGCGGTTAAGGTTAAGGCCCAAAATAGAAGTTGCTTCACAGCAATCCCATCTGGAGTGTCTCGTACCCGGCTCGCACAAAAATTGCGTGCAATTTTTTGCAACCTTCTCTGATGTATTTCGATACGCAAACCAAAATATCCAAGGTAACGTGTTGCTTAGTGCAAATATTTGGAAAACTAGCATATCTTTTATGATTTTTAGCTCTGGGTTGCCTGTCAAAACCCCCAGGGTTCAGCAGCGATTTACTGTAGGGGAAGAGCAGTCGGTGTGGTCTCCATCCCGGTCGTTCGCCTCCCCCTTGGCTCCACGTCAGGTTTTTTGAAGACTTGTTAAGGATGTGGCTTATCTGAACAACATTTTCGAATGCCAGTAATCCTGCTGGGTATGAATCACCTGAGGCGTAGGTTGAGCCCATGAAATGTGATATTATGGTTACAAAGAAAATCACGAGTGTCTGCCCCATGGACATTCTCGCAGGCAGGGAGCAATCGCAGGGCAAGGAGATGAAAACGGACTGATGTGGACATCCAGAATAAGGCTTCAGGCAAAGGATCAGCCCATCGTACGTTTCCTCTCTGTAGTACAAAAAAACATCACGTTTGTAATAAATTAGTTTAGATTAGTGCACTGGTAAATGGAGCTGAGACCATTTACGTTTCTACCGACAGTCCTGATTTCCAGCACATGTTGCCCATTTATCTTTTACACGTTTATCTTTTCAGTGACTAATCTGCACCTTTTCTGACCTTTGCATTCAGAAACTAAATTTTTCAGGAAGAGTCTTTAGGAAGTCATCAGTAAAAATAACCACTCTCCTCCTAATTTTAAATATAATTTCTCTAATATAGCTCATACAGCTTTGTAGCTAATATAGCTGTACAGCTAATTAAAATCATCACAATATTCCAACTTTAGCTTTTCTTTTTCCCCAAAGCCATCCGTCTGTGAGGAATCACTCCCTGAAGCATCCTCTGCGGTGTTTTGTCCAGCATTGATCTGCATGTGCTGTATAGCAGAACTGGTCCCCTTGGGACAGACAGCCATTGCCTCATAGGTGCCACCAATAGGTTCTCCTTGATAGCTCAGCAAATTTAGGTGTTCTGACTTCATCTCTGGGCTATATCGTTTGAAAACACTAGCACATTATGAAATGCAAGAGGGGAAATCTGCTTTATTTGCTGCTTCTGGTCACAAGCACGCTGTGATTTTTCTCTCTGCACCCTTGGAACATTTTGGCTCCTTGCTAAGTCAAACCTTCCCCTGCCAGCTCTGCGCGCAGGCCAACCTTCAGGACTGTTTCCCCTTGCACCCACAGGTTGAAGAGGCAGAAGCTCGACGCCTTTTCCAGCAGATTCTCTCGGCGGTGGATTACTGCCACAGACACATGGTTGTCCACCGAGACCTGAAACCAGAGAACGTGCTGCTGGACGCACACATGAATGCAAAGATAGCCGATTTCGGTATGTGACCCCAGCAGCATTCCAGAAATGCAGCCAGCTCGGAGGCGCTTGCTGGAGCGTGTCGGTGTAGCACGCCTTACAAAACCCAGAGCCTGTTTTCCTAACCACTAGCGGTTGCTTTACCTGAAAAGCCCACAGTTATAAACGCCGGCCTTTTTTGCAAAAGCAGGGATTACTTATCGTAGGCTGCTTCTGTACCGGCATTAAGAATGGAGCAGCAAAGTAATTTGCAAATCTTTGCTATGTTTTAGTATAATCACCTAATATAAAGAATTAGCTAATTTATGTTTAAGACAGAGTGGGTGCAGTTAATTCCAGGGTGAGCTGGCGGCGTGTGTTTATTTTTATGCGTGCTCTCCGTACGTTTGGCCATGTGCTCTTGGCCTCACTTCATTTTACAAATGAGCAGTAACAGGAGTCTTTAAAGTGGCATTACCGATTGAAATGCATGGAAATAGCTGGGCTACCAGCTCGGTCCCGGTGAATCCTTTCTAACAGTGATAAATACTTTTGAAGATTTACAAATTTTACAACCCCACACAATTCCCATCGAAAGTAAGTGCTCTGGGATGAATTATGTATCGTTTCCTCTGTGCTAAAGAAAGAAAACTCTGGGATTTGTAACTTAGAGAAGTAAGATTAGCCTGGAGTGAGAGTGAATATTCCTTGGTTAGAGGTGAAAATAATAATAGTATTAGTAATAGTAATAGTAATAATAATAGTAATAATAATAACAACAGCAACAGTGATGATGATTTGCAAATCAGGTCAAAGGACTCTATCTAAATTATGTCAACAGTTTCCCTTCAAATTTCCCCCTCCGCTCTCTACACCTCTCCTCCTCTGTGCCACACGGAGTCCTCTGTGGCTGGACCTTCGCATCAAACATCAATACGAAGTAAACATCTTGTTTTTAGGATTGTCCAACATGATGTCAGATGGCGAATTTCTACGCACCAGCTGCGGTTCCCCAAATTATGCAGCCCCTGAAGTCATCTCTGGAAGGTAGGACATTGTACTTCTAATCAGAGCCTCTGTGAGCACACGGTCTTTCAATTTGTTCTTGGGGTTGGAAACAGCTTTGCACATCTAGTAAAAGCAGTTGAATCCTTCCAGCCTGTATTTATATGTTTGAGTGAATCTACTGGCAAAAATCTGGACATTTTCTTGGTTATCACATTTTTCAATAGCTGTAATAGCAAAACATGTTTTGCTAAAGATGTTTACTTTGGAGGTATTATTAATAGCAGATGTTGACTGTTTATATTGCTAATTAAAGAGGATGAAAATTACTCTTTGGATGCAAATACTGAGGTTTCAGATGGAAAGGCTTTTCCAGACCACCCCCTTCTCTCCTGCCCACCTATAATATAAAACACAGTGTTAATGAGGGAAACTATTCACTGGCAGAAGAATCAGGAAGATCTTTAATCGCTTCCCTACACTTTAAACTCTTGTATTGAAAGTACTTGTCTTCTGGTTCCTTAAGTTAGGGTGGGTTCTTTTTCCCTGACAGTAGGTTCAGCCATCGTAGCTTTGTTTTGGATTGATGGATTGAATCGACAAACCTCCAGTGCGGTTGCATCTCTCAGCGTGCAACATCTGTACAACACATGGCACTTTGAATGACGCTCTGCAAGGTTGAATTGGACTTTGCCATGTTGATACAGAACTGCTGCCTCCAGTATCCTACCGTCAGGAACCTGAGTTACGTAGAATGTACTTCTTTCCCTAACTCTCCCTATAATAGCATAGCAAGGATTGCAAACACAGATTTTCACATTTTCAGCCCTCTGTATGGTCCTTCAAACTGCCCATCTCCTCACTATCTGCCCTGTATTTTTGAATTGCCCTTTGCATGAGCATTTGTTTTCCTAATCCAGCGCATTTTTGCCTATAACTGTAGCTTTTAAATACAACATTTTGTTCAAAGTGTTTTAGCTGTGATTATGATTATCTTATCCGTGTTTACACCAGTGCAAGTGTTGGCAGAGCATCCTAGGAATTAGACCAGCATCCAAAAACCCTGTTGTGACTACAGCTCCACATGTGAAAGCAAGTAAATCCTCATTGTCAAGAGGGGGACAAAGCCAGAAACTCTTAACGTGATTCCAAAAAAATATTCATATCATTTCCATGTCCTTTTCAACAAAGGCCCGAAGCATATTATTTTCAGTTCATATTGGAGACAAGGCACATTGTTAACCAGTCCCTGCAGTCCCTGTATGCAGAGCCTGAATGTTTGAAGGGTACAGGCTTATTAACGAGAAAAGTAAGAAAGAAAACCAAAACCAAGCCTACATGTTGGACTTTTTCACCGGCTCCTGCAGCCTTTGCTGGGGCGAGCACAAAAGCAGTAGAGCGTGACATCTCAGGTTTCAGAGTCATAAAAGTGCATCTCATTTGGGCTTAAAAGTCCAATCAACTGGTCAGGCAGTGTGGTTATCAGCAAAACAAATCAGGCTTCCTATCCGTTGGAATCATGCGTGGAGGCAGGACCTAAGTGGAATCTAGCTAATCGTCTGCATTTCCAAAATGATTTTGCGGCTGTCCCCGGCCTCACTGGTGGAAAGTCTCGCCTTTGGATGAGCAGAGCCGATGTTTTGGTGGTGTTCAGAGAACGTCTGTGTGGATGACTGGCGTGTTTTGTACACCGGTGTATCTGTGGTGGTGCTTTCGGGAGGAGCAAGTGCAGGGTGCTGAGGTTTCATGAAGATACTTCTGTATTTCCATTTCAACTTCTGTATTTTGGTAGGGTTTTACAGCCCATTGGTTGGCACTGCCTCCCAAAATCTCTGAGAAAGCATCGGTTGTAGCAAAAAGAGATAAACAAATTGAGCAAGCAGCAGGAAAAAAACATATATTTGGGGTGTCCTGGCTTGGTGATGCCAGGGAGCACCTTAGCAGCTTGTCGGAAGCGAGAGCAGTTGCATTCCAGCACACACGCTTCAACCGAAAATAAACACTCAGAGACAGAGTATCTGCTGCTGTTTAATCTGCCTCGCTGAATGAACAGGAATTGCTGGCTGAGCCCTTGGGGTGAAGGAGCAAACAGCCTGGCAGAGCTCTTGAAAACGTGGGGTTTGGGCTTTTTGGAGGGTCTGGCAGATGCAGGGATGTACATAGAATCATAGAATCATTCAGGTTGGAAAAGACCCTTGGGATCATCGAGTCCAACCATCTACCCTACTCTACAAAGTTTTTCCCTACACCATATCCCCCAACACCACATCTAATGGCCACCCAGAGGAGCACGGGCAGCCCACACCAGCTCTGCCATGCCGTTTCCAAACCTGCCATGCCAGCTTTGGTTGGGGGCATCTGCATGAGCAGCCCCAGGGTGGGCTGTGGCTTTGGCCCCCGTGGAGCTGGCAGAGGATCCGCAGCTTGCCCAGTGGGACCTGCACCTTAACTAAGGAGAGAAGGACAGGGGGGGATGACACCTTTCTCCTGCCCTTGCCTTCACCCAGGCTGTACGCCGGCCCCGAGGTGGACATCTGGAGCTGCGGCGTTATCCTCTACGCCCTTCTCTGTGGCACTCTGCCTTTTGATGATGAGCACGTCCCCACCCTCTTCAAGAAGATCCGGGGAGGGGTGTTTTACATCCCCGAATACCTCAACCGCTCCGTTGCCACTCTCCTCATGCACATGCTGCAGGTTGACCCCCTCAAGCGAGCAACCATCAAGGACATCAGGTCAGCCCAGGTGGGATGGGGTGGGCTGGTTGTGTTCAGGGGGGTTCCAGCTGATTTTTTGTCCCAAGTGATTCAAGGAACACTCCTGCACCCTTCTGTGCTGATGGAGAGGTGGATGCTGCCAGCTGGCAGTGGGTGATGATGAACAGGGTGAGGATTTTATATAGATTATGTACATATATATATATTGCTATTTTACTGCGTTATAAAATAGCCTCAAAAATCTCTTAATAGTGCTTAGCAAAACTAGCTATATCATGCAATAATCCTAAGAACTTAATATCCACCAGCCATTTTTCATTACTTTTATTTCAAGACCACCTCCCTGTGGGTACCCGTTCAGAATAAGAGGGTAATCATTGTACTTAGTGTCTATCCCATAAAAAAGGAGGAGAAGCACAAGAATTACTAACTTAATCCATAAATATTGGATATAGTTTAAAATGTGAGCTAATAGTTCATCTTTAAATGCAGCATAGTTTTCTTGTCTAGTCAATGAGTGCAGTGCCCATGAACCTTTTATCTGCATGCATCGCTGTGGAAATTCAAGATAAAGGGAACAATTGGGTTCTTAAGCAGATATTTGTGCCTATAGAGATCATTAAAAGTTCATGGCTGGTAGCAGGACTTCAAAGTTCTCACAGTCTGAGCCATTTTAGAAACGTTTTGTAAAACTGGAGCCTGATAAGTGTTTTATGAAATATATAGTAGTCATTACATTTAACTGGTGTGCTAAGCATATACATAAATGTTACTGGGACTTTCTTAGGTTTTTAATGCATTTGCAATGGATGGTCTTAATTTTACCCTTCAAGTAAAAACAAGTAAAATGCCTTTTTTTATTTCTTTATTCCTTAAGACTACAGGATTTAATTACATGTTAGAGCAGCAGCACATGAGTCTATGTGGCGAGATTACACTTGGTATATAGAACCTATAGACAAGGCTCTCTTAAGGCGTTCAGCCATTTAATTATCATTGACTTCATTGTAAATCAGTGAGAATTAGGTACCTGTATAGATTTGATGCTTTGTATCTCCATCAGACCCATAGTAATCAAAAAGTGTGAGCATCTTATAAGTGCTGAGGTCTTACTTCAAACCCAACTGAGCAAGCAGCCAGGCTTGCAAAGTGTCATCTCTGTTGGAATGCTGGGGGGACCATGCAGGGTTGGGTTGAGCTCTCCAATCTGCAGCTGAGGATTAGTCTTGGCTAGACCAAGTGAGGGACTGGTGGCAGTGGTTGCCCAGCTTGCCTTGCACAGAGCTCACAGCAGCTCCTCTCTGCCTTTCCCCAGGGAACACGAGTGGTTTAAGGAGGAGCTGCCCAGTTACCTGTTCCCAGAGGACCCTTCCTATGACGCCACCGTCATCGACGATGATGCAGTTCGGGAAGTTTGTGAAAAGTTTGAATGCACGGAGTCGGAGGTTATGAACAGCCTGTACAGCGGTGACCCTCAGGACCAGCTGGCGGTGGCCTACCACCTTGTCATCGACAACCGGAGGATTATGAACCAAGCCAGTGAGTTCTACCTCGCCTCCAGCCCCCCCACCGGCTCCTTCATGGACGACAGCGCCATGCACATCCCTCCCGGGGTGAAGCCACACCCCGAGAGGATGCCACCCTTGATAGCAGACAGCCCCAAAGCACGATGTCCTTTGGATGCCCTCAACACCACCAAGCCAAAACCCCTGACTGTCAAAAAGGCCAAGTGGCACCTGGGAATCCGCAGCCAGAGCAAACCCTATGACATTATGGCCGAGGTGTACCGCGCCATGAAACAGCTGGACTTCGAGTGGAAGGTAGGGAGTGCTGGTGCTTCGGGCTGGTTTTCAAGGGTGGTCTTCTCATGAGCTGAATCGCTCAGGGAGATTGGTAGGTACAGTTACAGCCTCACCTGTTTCCGAATAAATGCCCACACCTTGCGACCATCCCTGATATTTCTTGTTAATCCAAACACGCTGCATTAAGATGCTAGCTGTGGCGTTTATTTATAGCCTGAAATAAGAGTTTTCTTTCTGAATGCTCTAAGCCTCTGTCTGGAAAGATGATTCTGCCTCGTTTAGCTGCGGGGATGAGAGGAGCCGGTCACATTTCTAATTTTAGTGGCTAATTCCTTGCGAGGTCATCTCGAGTGCTTCTGAGCAAAGTAATTCTCGTTATATCTGCTTGCGTCCTAGCAGTTGCGTGTGCTGAAATGGCACAATATGCATCTTCTTTAAAGATGCACAAGTGAGGGACGGGGGGGCGTTGGGGGCAGGAGTTTGTACCATTGATGCAGTGGCATTTTCCTCGATGGAGATGAAACGGTGCTCAAGGACCAGATGTGCTTTCAGACACACTTACTGCCTCCCCGGTTTAGGGTGCAGCTTCTTGAAGCTTGATTTAAACCCAGATGGCATTTTAGTTGACAGTACTTCCTTCAGATATTTCTTCAGAGCTACACAGTACAATCTTTTTCAAAGTCCGATTAGTAAATCCCTGAGTTAGTCCTTAATATTTTCTGCTGAGCCTGATTCCCTAAATCTCGGTGCAGTCGCTGACGTGAGCTCTCCTGACTCATGGCCTTTCGCAGCAGCCTCGTGCAAGCATCGGGAGCAAGGTAAGGAGAATTTCAGCCCAGATCTTCATCACCGGAGGAGATACCCTTCTCGCTCCAGGTCCCAAGGGTTGTACAGTGTAAACATCACTGTGCCTCTTCTTCAAAGCCTCCTATCTCCTCTTTATTTTTGATAATATCACGTATTTAAAGCGAAGTAGCGCTCGGAAATCTGATTTCACTGCACCAGCCAGGAGATGGACTATCTCCAGATGATGCCTACACCAGCCAGACATTTGTTAGCTGCATGGTTTTGCAGAGAGCTTCACAAACCAAGTCAGCCCAACGTCTTCATGTAGGCAGTGGAGCTTTTTTGGTACGAGGAGGTTTCACAATAGTCTTTCCCACCCTAAGAAAAACTTCAGATGTGACTCTTCATCAAAATAGCTTTCCCATCCATGTAAGTGCTTCTTAAATATAGCACAGGGAATAAAATCTCATTGCAAATGAGATGCAGCAGATTGTGGGGTGGGAAGCGGCAAGAGAAACCGCACGGCTCAAGGCTGATTCACAAACACTGAATTTATCTGAGCTGATGGGAGAGGTTACTCTCCCCGGCTGCCCAGCCTGCCCTGGGTTCATGGGCACGGTCCTCATACATGGGTCCACCGGTGGCCTTTTTGGCTCATATGGCCATTGGTGCTGGTGAGGGAGGAGCAAACATCAGTTTGGTGCCTGGCAGATGGGTTATGGCAGCTTCGTCTGCCAGCAGCTGGTGAATCAGAGACCTAAAAAGCATTTTTAAAGATAGGAGGGAACAGGATATGTATCTGTTAGCTTAATTTTATAGGCATTGTTCTTTCTAGAAACTTTTCCTCAGAAGATGTCTTGCTAGTATTTAGAAAAAAGAAAAGAAATGCTCTTCTTGCTGCCTTGAATCTTACTCCTGAAAGCCAGTTTCCTATTGCAGGTGGTGAACTCCTACCACCTCAGAGTGCGCCGCAAGAACCCGGTAACGGGCAATTACATGAAGATGAGCCTGCAGCTCTACCAGGTTGACAACCGCAGCTATCTCTTGGACTTCAAAAGCATCGATGGTAAGCAGGAAATGATGCAACACAAGATGTAAAACACATAAAGTGGCAAGTTTGGCACTTTAAAAAAATATTTAAAAATCAGTCTTTGTATTTTAAAATGCTTATGCAGCTATGTTAAGTCAGCAAAAGCCCTTTTCATAGAATCACAGAATGGTTTAGGTTGGAAGGGACCTTAAAGATCATCAAGTTCCAACCCCCTGCCCTGGGCAGGGACACCTCCCACCAGACCAGGTTGCTCAAAGCCCCATCCAGCCTGGTCTTGAACCCCTCCAGGGATGGGGCAGCCACAGCTTCTCTGGGCAACCTGGGCCAGTGTCTCACCACCCTCACAGGAAAGAATTTCTTCCTGAGATCTAATCTAAACCTCCCCTCTTTCAGTTTAAAACCATTACCCCTCATCCTATCACTCCACTCCCTGATAAAGAGTCCCTCCCCATCTCTCCTGTAGCCCCTTTAGGAATTGGAAGGGGCTATAAGGTCTCCCTGCATCCTTCTCTTCTCCAGGCTGAACAGCCCCAACTCTCTCAGCCTGTCCTCATAGGAGGGATGTTACAGCCCTCTGATCACCTTCATGGCCCTCCTCTGGACCCATTCCAACAGGTCCATGTCCTTGCTCTGCTGAGATCCATTTGTCTCCACTACTGTTACTAGCTGCTCACTGAACATGCATTGCAGATGCCAAATTAATGCCACTTTTTCTTTTTTCTTTTTTCTTTTTTTTTTTTTAATGTTCAAGATGATGTGATGGAGCAGAGATCTGGCTCATCCACACCACAGCGCTCCTGCTCCGCCGCCGGCTTGCACCGGCCGAGGCTGAGCATCGATGCCGCCGCTGCCACCGAGTGCCAGTCGCTGATGGGCTCTCTGAGCGGCTCCTTCGTCGGCAGCATCCCCTCGGTGACCCCACGCCTGGGGAGCCACACCATGGACTTCTTTGAGATGTGTGCCAGCCTGATCATGGCCCTGGCTCGTTGATGGCCGGCACTGAGGCACCGGTCCCTCCGCACACGGTATCGCACTGTGAGGATCTGGTCCAACTTGTCCCTTCCTTGTTTCTTCTGCTTTGTTTCTCCTCCTCCCCCGCTCACTGCTCCATAGCCTGTGACACAGAGCCAATTCCAGACCCAAAACATAATCCCCTCTAACAAGGCACTGAGGAAATTAAGAATAACTTTTATTTCACTCGTTATACCGTGGTGAAATATATCCAAGACCCTTTTTTTCCCTAGTGAACCGAATGGGAAATGTTGGCATGGCTGTAAAGTTGTGAATGTATCACTGAGGTTTTGGAAAATGCCTTCTCCCTGGGTCATCCTGAGTTAATGGAGCCATGGCCAAGCTTTCTGCAGTGTAGGTGGCCTGCAGTGAGGTTGATGTTGTATCCCCATTGCTGTGCAGAGCAGGGGCAGGATGGGCTGAGCCAGCTCAGAGGGGGTCAACCAGGAGCTACAGGAAATGGGGTATTGCAGTAGCTCTGTGGCATTTGCACCTGGGTGCCTCTGGTAACACTTTTCTTCTAAAACTAACATTTTCTCAGATGCTTCTGCACTAGTGCAATATGCCATCCCTCCCCTCTGTTTTTTTTCCCCTGCTAAAGATGGGGAGGGAAGGTAGGATGTGCAAAAGTCCTGTTGCAAATGTGCCGTGGGAAAGCCTCCATGCATCAAGTCTTTGCAGAGGAGTGTTGCCTGAAATGCTTTATTTCCTCCTCCTGAGAGCCCTGGATGGCACTGACCTGCTCACCACATTCAAAGGTGAAGGCAGCTTGCCTTTTTTCCAGCCCTTAATTGTCACCCCCCTTCCAACCCTCTCACCCTCCCCTCTAAGGGCTGAATCCCAAGCAGGATTCGGATGAGCCGCCCATGGAGGGCAGGATGCTAATGAGCCACGCAGGGAGGGCAGGATGCTGATGAAACCCCCAAAACCCCATTGCTTCGCCCACCGTGCACCCACGGGTGGGGATCATCGCTTCTGGGCGAGAGCTGGCAGCATCCCGCAGCTCTGAAGCATTTACCTCTTGCCTTTCCCCGCAGGAAGCCTTTGCCTGGTTGTCACCACCCTAAAATCGCTGCCAAATCTGCCTTCCCTGCCGTCCCCACTCGCAGCTTCGCGCCGCCGGAGACTCGCTTCTCAACGCCAAAGGGCTGTCCCGTCCTGCTGCTGCTCGCCGGGCTGTGACCTTCACCGCTCCGCTGATAAGGCAGGGATATCTGAATCCAGAGTTCTACTGTTCCTTTACTACTGGCTATCTGAAGGATAGGATTTTATTTTCTAAGACAAACTATGGCCATTTTAAAGGTTAAATTCTTGTTATTCAAGGGTAAACTCCAATGCATGTGTGACTTCTTTGTTTAAAAGAATTTTTATTTTTTATTACATAGGCTTAATTTAATGGGCAGTGTTGGCACCTGCTTGGCTTTGCTATGGTATTTAATTCCGTTTACTTGATTGCGAAGGAACATAATAGTCTAATCAGTCAAGGAACAAATGCTTTATGAAAACTTTGCCAAAAAAAATCCTGGGTGGGTTTTTTTTTCTTGGGTTTTTTTTTTTGTTTGTTTGTTTTGTTTTGTTTTATTTCGAGTTTTTTTGTTATAAGAAACAAAACAAAGGAGAACTTTTGCTGGTCCCAGGAACAGAGTCACTCAACTTTAAAAAAAAATTAATCCATCTTTTTGATAGCTTCTTATGACCCATCGAGGTTTTTTGCTCGGTTTTTTTGTACAGTTGCACTTTAATTTATACTTTCTGCAAGTTTCTATGAGAAGCAAGGAAGAGAACAACACATTAAGTCTTTTGTACTAATCATTTTAGGTAATGAAGACAAATACGGGATATTTTTGCCATCTACTGGCAGCTAAATGGACATTTTCAGCCTGAAGTCCCTTTTTTTTAAAAACACAAAATTGCCTTACTCTTGTTACAGATTACGCTTGGATTCTCACTAATGTGACTTTACAGCTCCAATTTTTCCAGAAGCTGCACAAAGTAGAAAGCTTCCAAAAAAAAAAAAAAAAGAAAAAAAATCAGTTTTGCTGTTAAGTTCTCATACGCTAAATCCAACAGCAGCCGAGGTTGGATTATAAACCCGGCAGCAGAACCATTTTGTTTTTAAAAGAAACACTGGAAATATTTGTAGTACTCTTAGGTTTTGTAACAAGCTTTTTATTACATTATCGTAATTAAATAAATACTCTGGGGTGGAGGATGGCTTTGGTGCTGTGCCTGGTGGCTCTCGGATGATGCGTGTCTCCAGTGCTGCTGTGTGAGCGGGTCATACCCGACGAGGATGGAGAATCCAGACTCCTGCATGCAAAAATAACCACCCCAGAGCCAAAGCTGAGCAGCACCCAGGTTTTTAGCAGCTTTCGGATCAGTGCTGAGACACGAGCAAACGCTGAGCAAACGAACAGCCCTAAATGGTTTTGGGTGCTGGAGATAAGCCCCTTTGGAAAGCAGCAGGAGAGGGTGGCTGAGCGGCCATAGGGACAGACATTAATTTCCATCCAGGAAAGAGTTAGGAGCGCCCATACCCCTGCTGTGAAATGTATTTGAAATGTAAAAAGCTGTTTAAATCATCACTCCCAACTGAGCTTCTTGCCAAGTGGCTTGTCCTGGAAACACCTGTAGCCCAGTTGATGAGAGGCTGGGGCAGTAGATATAATCTGCGGTTCAGAAGAATGTAGATGTACAGATGTCTCGCCTTAAAATGACACTTGTCCTCTGGGATTTCCTCCCCAGCAGAACTAATGGCATTAAACGGCAGCAAATGCCCTTGGGAGGAAATATTTGCTTCCTGGAGGCGGGTGGGATTTCTAGGTGGTAGAATAAGCCCTTGTAGCACTTGGCATCTTCTCAGACCCATGGAAATGTTAACTCATATATGGATCTGCAAAGCCAGTCCTGCTGAGAAGGCAGTAAGAGTGGCTCAGTTTTCCATATGGAGAGATACAAAGAGATGAAGCAACTTTCCTGCTCGATGTCAGCTGAGGCAGTGGAGCAAGTGGGACTGATGGAAGTACCTCCACGAAGAATGTGTCCAATTAAACTGTCCCTCACAGCCTTACCCAAATCCATGCTGCATTTTGAAATAATTTCAGAAGTTTCACTGCTTCTTTTTTTTTTTTTTTTTTTTAATATTTATTTTGCTTTCACACAGGCTGTTTTCTGGTTCCCAGCTGCAGAGAAGCTGCTGACCTCCAGTTACATTTTCCAGAGGAAAAGTTTAACTTTTACGCTGTGGTCAGTTTTTTTTTTGAGTTATGCTGGTACACACACGACCATCAGGGAAAGCAGGGTAGACCTATTTGAACTACAGAAACTTGAATTACTCCAAGTGCAATTCTTCAAAAGCCACTGGACAGCTGTGCTTTGCAAGCCACAAACTCACCCAGACTTTGCTTCAGCCCGAGGGGGAGAGAGAGGCAAAATGCAAAGGCTGGAGCTCAGTTAGGCTCCAGCATTAACCTCCAGCTCCTGGATGAGTTAATTCAGAAATAGCTTGTACTGT
Source organism: Numenius arquata (assembly GCF_964106895.1). Classification (NCBI taxonomy): domain Eukaryota; kingdom Metazoa; phylum Chordata; class Aves; order Charadriiformes; family Scolopacidae; genus Numenius; species Numenius arquata. The sequence continues at coordinate 57,238,841 of NC_133583.1, forward strand.
ACTAGTTGGCAAATATATATATGGATATATAATATATGTATACATATATATGTATTATATATAAAATATATGTATACGTACACCTTTTATATATAATATATGTACACATACACTTTTTATATATGTGTGTACATATATGTATGTATATATTATATATGTGTATATATATATAAAAAAAATGTAGGTGACATCCCTGTGATTGACCTCTCAGTTTTATTTGCCCAGCAGGGTAGGTGTGTGCCTTGGATGCCTGCCATCGCACACGCTAATCCTGGTGTGCGAGAGGACCCGGAGAAAAGGGATGATATTTTTACACCCTCTTCTAGGTAAAACCCCTGAGTAGCTTAGCTGACCCCGTCGGACCCAGCATGGCCTTGTCTGGGGACAGGAGGAGAGGTGGCATCAGGAGGCAGGAGCATCCTCCCACCCTCCCCGGCTGAAGCCCTGGTGCCGACAGGGTTTTGGGGTAGTTTTGTGTCCAGGAGTCAGAGACGAGCAGGTTGAAAGCAGCGGGATTTTTGTTTTTTTATTTCTCTTAGCGGGTCAAAAATGCATCTTTAGTGTGTACATCTGATTCAGCAGTTCGTAAGGGGTGTAGAAGCGCAGGGGTATATTTGGGCAGTGTTGTAAAAAGTGAAGCGACTGGTTAGTAGCTGTTGTATATACATTTTTTTGGGAGTGATTATAATGGCATTCGCACTGGAATAGATGAAGTTTGAACAAAATAACCATTCTGTCTACTCCTTTTCATTTTACTGCTCTTTTATCATCAGTCGTCGTGCGTGCACCCACATGGAAGGAAGAGGGACCTATGCACAGGACATGAGATTGTGCCTTCGATGTACGTTAGAACTGCTGGAAGTCGCAGCTTTATTTCACGAGGTGCACAAATCCCCCAGTTTATGCAGAATCCCACTGGTGAGACATGCAGGCCGTGTTTCTAAATACTTGAAGTACCATTTCTTGTGCAATTATTCGGCTTCATCCTTTCATTAGCTGAGAGGAGAGGGGGAAGAAGAAGCGCACATCCATCCCTTCGGATGAGCCAAACAAATCCCTGCTCCAGCTCCTGAAGTGTTTTACTGGAAAGTTTTAGGATCTGTTTTTGTTTCAGGTGTATGATGTACCTCCTGGAGTCACCTTTATAAGGTCTTATTTTGGTATGGGCTTTCCATTTAGCGCTTTCCTTTGGCTTCCTTAGCCCTTCCCTTATATATTTTCATCATTCACTTATTAAAAAAAAAGCAACAGCTTCCTATAATTCTGAATTTCCAGTCTGCCTCTTGGGCATGGAGTTAACGATTCATTCAGAGGTACCTCACTCCCACGTCTGAGAGATGAACTGGCTTTTAGAATTCCCACATGATAGCTATTGACCAAACGCTGACTTTTGCTGAGAGCAAACCTGGTATTACATGTATTCGATGCACGTATCTTTGCTCGGTTTTGGTCATCAAAATTAGGAGAACTGGATGGTAAATCAGCGCTCTGGGTGCAAAGCATAAGTACGCTTTTGGTGTTATGAAAAGTCTGTTTTCAACAAAAGCCTTGGAATTCCTGCTGAAGCTGCCTTAATTTAAAAATCAAAGTTTATTTATAAGACTCATCTCTATGTTTTTTTCAAGTTTTGAAATAGTTTATTTGTCCTCATCTCACAAAGCTGTGAAGTAGGTACTGTAGACATGGTAATATTTATTCCTGTTGCTGAAAGCATGTTCATGTATTCTGTATCATGTTATATTCACGTTTTGTACCTCAAGGCATTTTGGGTTTTTTTTAATTTTCGAGCGCAAAGCAAAACTGAATCTGAGGACAACTGTAGTGTCCGTGGCCCAGCATCTCTGGGCAAACAAACCTCAGCTCTGTGGGAGAGATGAACCAGACTAGTCCAGTGCAATTTTTTTTATTTGTACTATAAGGAGTATTTATGATTTATGATATTATGTATTTATGGGGGGTTTTTAATTAAAATACTGAATTTTTAAAAGCTCTGAGTATAAGCATCCCTTCAAACTTATCATTAACATCAAGCTCAGAAAAAAAATCTCGAGCTCTGTAAATACTCCATCCTTCTTGGCATTTTCTATTTTGTCAACTGATGGACTGGAGAAGGTTTTGTTTTCAAATTAATTGCTTTAGTACTTTCTGGGGCTGGCTGTGGTGGAAGGGCACAGAGCCTAGGTTCAGTTTTGTCCTTTGTGCAAGTAACTGTGCATTAGATAATCACAACGAAGCCTTTTACCTTCCATTTATGGTGTGGAAAGTGTTTCTCGGTGTACTGCACTGCATGTGATAGCTGTCTCCATGGTTGACATTTGCACTTTAATAAACTCAGAGATGAAAAGAGGCAAGAGCAAGAAATCCTTAAAACTTACTTATTGCACAGTCCCTTTTTGCAGGCTGGGGCTGGCTGATAGAGTTTCCCTCTGGAGATGTTCCTGGCACATCCCAGCTGCGGGGCCTTGGATGCGCCCAGGGCCTGGGTGGGGGGGGCGAAGGGGCAGGAAGGGGAATTAAAATATATAAATGGATAAAAGAAACAGCTTCCCCAACCCAAAATACATGCCAGCAGCCAGGCCCAAAGGTTTTTCTTCTGTATTAACTCGCATCCAGCAGAGCTGATGGACCTTTGCTGACTGAGATCTTGATTCCTTATGCAAAAGCATGGAGAGAAGCTTTTTCAAGGCATTGTGCAAAAATAACCTTTTATTGCAGGATAGGTACGGGGGGGAAGGGGGTGTTCGGATACTGGGGACTTAGTTCATGTACGCCTATGACGCAGAGGGAAGTAAATCCAGTTAAAGCACAAAGCTGCAGCGAGTGCTCCAGTTTCGTCCCTAGCCACACTCTTACTTTTTACACAATTTAGGTGACACGGAATTGGCTTCTAAGAAATTTCAATTCACCCTCAGATTCAGCAAAGCAGGACAGTTATCATGATAATCTCCACTTTGAGAAGTAACGTAGGGGAACAGGGTTTAAAAGTCACATGAGAATTACCTCAAGTTTTGATGTGTTTAGGATGTACCAGCAAGGCTATAAAAGAAAAAAAGAAGAATTTAATTTCCTGACCAATATCTTGACCTAAATATAGCCGACCTGTGGTTTAATGCAGGAAATCTAAGTTGCTGTATGTAAAGCGTTTTTGTATTGTCTTGAGTCATCCCATATCAAGCGCTTTCCTGCTGTACACGCGCTGGAATCTGTCCGTGAAGAAAAGTAGTTTTAAGTGCGTTGCAAGGTGTCCTCCCATGAAGTCAGTGGCCAGCACCAGTCCAGAAGTTTGTGTTTCACATCGAGTTGGGTTGCAACCCCACAAGGACTGCACCTAATTGCAACGGGACCGGGGTCTGGTCACGTATATCACAGGATATATGGGGAGATTTATTTTTTTTTCCATTTAAAAAAAAAATGTTAAATAACTTCCTTAGGAGACAAAAATGAACCAGCACATGTGCCTAATTTAAAATTTGCCTATAGTGCTTACAGGGCATGTGATTAATAGGCTTCAGGAGTTGTGAGCTAGTGCTGGAGGAGGAGGAGGAAGGTGTCGAGGAAGGAGATGTTTTCTTCACAGGATCAATCCTAAACGTTGCTGTGGAAAAAAAAAAATCCTCCCAGGTAAACCATCTCCACAACTTCCATCGGGATAATTCCCCACAAAGGCTGTAGGTGAAGGACATAGAGCACGTCCCAGCCTGCTCTGAAGCCAAACACGCACTTCAGCTCCCCGAACTCTCCATCTCCGCTACAGAAGTCTAAATATTTGGGCTGGCAAGCCTGCAAAGCTGTGCATGCTTACAGGGGATTGTTTTATTTATTTTTTTTTATTGCAAGGATGGATGCAGGCCAACGCACTTAATAGTAACCACATGGTAAAATAAATAAGAATGCCTGTATAGACTTAAAAGTAAATGTTAAATATTTGCTCTGTTTTTTCTGATGTCTTCTATGCCAGCTTTGAAATGGCCGTGTGGCAAACAGCGCTTTTATTTTGCTGTGTTTTCTTAAGCCTGGAACATTTAATAATTTCTAATTAAACCATCTACTGTTTTAGGATATTTATGAGCAAACCGATACAGGCTCTTAAAAATGTGCCAGCAAGAGGCAGAAGCTCTACACTACAGTCATATTTTAGTTTTTTTTTTTTTTTTCTTCTTCCAAAGCCATGTAAAAACTCTTATCCACATTTTTCTGTTTTTGAAAAGGTATCCACTGGCTACACCGAGGAGAAGCCATTAGCAATTTATATTTCTCTTTCTACATTTAGGAGCGTTTTCCTTCGAATAAGCAATCATCCTCCAGGCCCACAGTGGAGAATAGCCCAAACACAGGGGCAACTGTTGGGTAACTGCCTGCTGCTGCGAGTCAGGGGGAGCCAGAAGTCAGCCTTTGCATATCTGGGCTGCCTAAGTTAGCTTACAAAAATAAAGTAAATTTTGACTGAATGCTTTATTTACTCTTTTTTAATGTTTTTTGGAAAGAAATGAGTCAAGTTTTCCACTATTTTATATATTTAACCCAGCAAGAGTGGCGGTGCATACTTCTTGTCTCAATACTTTTGTCAAGACCAAAACCAGTTCATGTTTATATGGCTTGCCTTCCAAAGAGCAAACCTTTTTGGGGAGTCTTCCAATTCCAGCACCTAAACCAGGCAGTAATGAGATGGAGCAACTAAACTGCACAACTTTTTTCATGTAAATGCAGACATGTTACAGCTATTTCAGAGCTGACCCACAAGGTACTCCAAAAAGTGACAAATCCTGAAAATACCTAATGTCCATCTAATCAGTGAAGACATAGTCTAAATAGCAAAGGGGAAAAAAAAAAAGGAAACGTCTCTTGCATGTTTAACTGTAAGCATAAAAAATAATACTTTATTTACAATCACATCAGCTCTCCACAGTTGACCAATGTGGACTCTCATGGATGCGGGAAGCACAGAAGAGATCTTCAGGGATGCTCCAGGGGAGAGCAGTTCTCGGAGCAGTTTTAGTACAAAAAGAAAGTTTCACAGCAATGGGCACCTGGGCAATAGGAGGTTCATTTGTATCAATTATGCATGAGCATGCAAGGAAATGATATTGCAGCAAGGGATTTAAGGGTGTTTTTTGGCACGGCGATGCACACCGAGTGGCCCATGTTTGCAGCAGATGTGAATTAATATGGCATATCTGAAGGCAAGTCAAGAATCTCCGATTTATACAAGTCATGACTGGATGGGGCTTTTTTTAGCTGCAGTTGGACTGGAAACCCGTGTAACAGCAGAATAGCAGAGTAAAACTGGAAATACTTATTTAATATTTAATACGGGCTGTTTACATTAACCTTTCCCTGCCTTCAGAAGTTTTAAGTACATTTCGCCAGATCTCAAATATCTATACACAGGAAGGAGAAGAAAATATGCATCATAATAAATAAAAACCGAGTTTACCTGAAGTTCAAATGCTCCACTAGAACATACCCATCTGAGAGAAAGAGAAAAAAAGAAATAAATTAGTAAACTCCTGAGCAAATAAAGTCACAGTGGCTAAGCACAAAGAACATACTGTTGCTTGCCCCTCAAAATTGGATTGAGAAGTGACCACCCATGCCAGAGGCTTTCTGCAAACTCACATCTGCCCTCCGAATTGCGGCAAATCACTGCGTTGCCCTCCGTGACATCAATAACATCCAGCTGCTCTCCAGCTGTGAGAGGGAGATCAACGCTCCTCTTACTGAGGACCGAACACTCGGCAGTGGCTGTGTTGATGACATTGATGTCCTTATCATACTGCAGAGAAGAAATAAAAAGCACAAGTTAATTCTAGACTCGTGTGCAATGTCTTTAAGGGCAGTGGGGAGGGATAGAGAGATCTCAGAATGGGTTGCGAGGCTTCACTTGGGGCTGAAGAGGGGGGAAAAAGCCAGCAACACGCCTGATGAAGACCTCAGATTAGGGGAGAAGGCAGCAGGTCAGTTGGACATCTCTTCCAGCCTAGATAAGGACCAACAACTTTCCACCATGCATCTCTTAAGCATGATACATGGCTGCTTTCCTCCTCTGACACAGCTAATTCTCTAAAGAGAGACACATACCATAAACGTTTCTCTAAAAATCTTCTCTTCTTTTTCCATCTTCTTGCTTTTTTCTGCATTACTCTTCTTGACTTTGAAGATCTTTCTGCATTGAGAGAGAGAGACATACACTTCTGAGCTCCATTCGTATAACCCCTGGGAAATGCAACCCAGAGTTTTAAGTCTTTAAGTCTTGCCTGCAGTGAACTCTTGGAAAAGCAAAGCACACCATTCGCATCTCTATTTTTCATAAAACAATGAATATACAACTCGAACCTCTTGGTGAGCACAACTTGAGCCATTTTGTATCTCCATTTGGAATAACTGTTTTCTCTGTAAGCAGCGTGGGAACAAACAAACTCTCAATCAGGTGTTTCAAATCAGTCGTGTTTTTTGTTAACAATTCACTTTTCCCCCAGCAATTTGTCTCCTTCTGGTTTTATTTATATTCAGACATAAAGGGTCCCCAGATAACTCTCATTCCGAGTCATTTATAGAAGTGGGGCTTGACACAGCTCTCCAGATTTTTGTTGCTTTTTGAGCACATGGAGGAGAAAGTCACCCAAGTAGATATTTGTATGGCACTGTAAAGTGAAAACCAAGCTCTTATAAGCAGCTCAAGGGGAGCAATGGCCATCCGTGCTGGGGCATCCTCTGAGTATGGAGATGCCACTCTTTCTGGTTTGTATGTGAAATCCCATCTATGACATTCATTTTAAAACTAAGACAGGAAAAAAATCCCAAACAAACAAAAGGCACCCACTTGCAATGAATTATTCACCCCCGGCTAACTTTTGTGCACTTAAAATTAAGAGGAAGGGAAACAAGAGCTGAAATTCAGGAATTTTAAGCTGTGAAGAGATTCCTCCTTGGCAGTCTCAGCCTGCAGGACCTGTGATCTCTAAGGAACAGATGAAATTGCATCGGCTTCCTGACAGTCTCTAAAATTACACACATGACTCTGCACAACACAACAAGCGGTGTGTGAGCAACCCCATGCAGTAACTCTGTGGTAAGAATCCATAAAATAGGTCTCTGATTTGCATTTGTTTGAAGTCCCGGGTACTGGGTCATGAAAAACCTCATTGCAATGCACATTTTTCTGCTCTAAAATGGAAATGAAAATTCCTATTTCCACGTGAATTTTTGCAGCACCGGTGACAAAAAAGTTTTAATTTTGCTTTTATGCACAAATGCTACAGCAAAAGGCAATGCAATAAACCCAACTGGAAAAAGAAGACCCAAGAAATCAATACTTAAAACAAGGCCAAGGGGAACACACAGGCAATTACTACACTGTGTAAAGGGCTTCCAAACACAGTGCTCTTGCCAAAATAGCAATAACTGATCCACAGAGATCAAATATTAAATTAAGGCACAATTAAAGAAGGAATGGGAGTGACCAGGGCAGCAAAGCAGCCAAATATATATCAGGTAGCGTCTTTTTGTGTCGGCTAAGTGAGAAGACACGATACAACTTCAGGATGAGACCCTCAGGGTATCCCCCGCTTGCATACAGCTCAGATCCAGGAGTTTGTTTTGCCCTCAAGATATTTTCTGCAAAGTTTCCTGAGAGCTGAGTTCAAAGGGAAAGGACCCTGGAGCAGCAGCCTACACTAAACCTGTGCGCAATCAGGGGCATCCCATTCCTGCAAATGACTTAGAGATGCGTACAAAGTTAGACAACATGGGAAACCAAGACCTTTCCACATCATCGCTGCTTTTCCTTTGGTCCTTATCCTCTTTCGCCATCAGAAATTTCGGCATCCAGGTTTTGTACTTGTCATCCTTCTCTCTGAGAGGAGGGGAAAGAGTCACACAGAAATTCAAGATTTTCCAGCAGACTGTGTCCCTTCCCCAAACCCATGTACCTACAAAGTTGTGATTTTTCTCCCTGTCTACCCCCACAAACCACCACTGAAACAGAAACACTTGCTGCGATTTATACCAGCACATGCTGCCGCCACAATCATCTGGCAGCAAGACATTGAGACATGCTGTTCCTATTAAAAGTAATTTTTCTGACAAGGAGCTTGCCAGGACAGGGCTGATTATTGGGTCTGGGGGCTGGAGTTTTCCTTCCTTAGGAAAGCTATCTGAATTTTCACATGTTTCAGGGAGCAGCTCTCTCCTTTTCACGTCTCTTGCACTAACTAGGTAACATTGAAGAAACATTTTGCGGGATGCTCCTTGCCAAATCAAACACACATGGGAAGGGCACCTGGACTGAGTCCCGACCAGCTCATGACCCACGGTGGCTTGCAGTACTGCAGGCTCCCCAGGGCACAGGTTTGTGCCAAGAAGAACATCTCCTTGGCCCAAGGCCAGCTCCAGGAGAGGGCACTCTCCTCACCTCAGCTCTCTCTGCCCCATCTCGACATCGTCGTACACCGTATCCTCCTGGGAAACAGCTGCTGTCAACCAAAATGCAACAGAGAAAATTATTAGGAGATGTCATTCGGAGCCTGGTACTCAAAGGGATGGATTACAGAGGAAAATTGGGGCTGGTGCTAATCGCTCAATCCAAAGGGGCCAAGGCAATGTAAAAGGAAGATCCTTGGGACTCTGAAAACCAGCCAAAACACCAGCACAAGGCAGGATTCTTGGGTTTGTTAGTTGTGTTTGTGGGCAGTTTTCTGCATGGGTTTGGCCATCCATCTCCAGGAATGGAGCAGAAGCAGCAGCAAAGCCCCCAAATTCACACTGGAGCCAGCACCCAGGCAGGGTTTCCATCCTGAGGACATAGGTTCCTTCACTCCAGCACCTTCTCAAGGCTGGATTAGCGGGGACAGTTTTTGCGTCCACCCCCATTAACACAAGGCATGAACTTGTGTCTCCAGCAGGCAGCGATAAGCAGTACAGTTTTATAGAGAGCTGATGGAGCGCAGTTGGCTGTTGAACACCACCACCAGCCTGGAAGCAGTGGCTCGGCGTGGATCACTTCGCACGATGCTTTCCTAAATATATTCAGATCTGCAAGAGGAATGCTCCTCTTCAAAGAAAACCACCCAAATATATGCAAAAAACCCACCCTCAAATGAAGCACAAATGTCTATCAAGTCTTCAAAGTTCATGCTGTCACATTACATGATTTTGAGAAAGGCACGATGCTTAAAGTTGTTTTTCCTTCATTTAATACATTTGCCTCTTCATACACACACACGCAAATCCCCAAGAGCCAGATACATGCACGTTGCTTACCTAAATTTGATATTGAGACGGAAAACAATCTGTGGATAGAAAGAGGCTTTTAGAAACAAATTTGCCCATCAGCATCACCCAAAAAGCCATGAGCACCAACAAGGTGGCAGCATGCAGTGCTCACAGCTGAAGCGATGGAGGCAGGTCTAGGTGCCACCGTGACACCAACCACGTTTGCCAGAATTACATCCCTTGCTAAATAAGCATCTTCATCCTCTGGCACCAACAAGACCCATGTGTTGTTCGTCAAGCAGGTTATGAAAGATCTACATCACATCCAAAGAACAGTCCAAATGGGCAAAAGCACCCTCCTCCTGCCCACTCCTACACCCCTTCCCAATAGCTGGAGGGTCGGTGGACAGTTGGTAACTGTAGTCAGTAGTAATTCTCTCTTGTAGTCTGCCAATATCATGGGTTGCCCAGCAATTTAAATGTGGCAATGACTGTAGATATCTGAGATGCTTTCAGGAGCTTTAAGGGTTCTTTGCGACAAGACAATGTTATGAAACTTGGTGACTCCTTCCCTATAATGATATTTAGCAGTGATGCAGGAAGGAGTCACTGACATAGCAGAGTACCTAGCATGAAAAGATTTTTAAGTAAAACAAACCTTCCTCAGATAAAAGAGGAAAGGGTTAATCTGGAATTTCCAAAGAAATAAGTAGTAGCAGCATTTTCCTGGCCTTCAGGCACTGCGCTCAGGCTGAGGCACATGCTGGTAGCCGTGGAGGACGGGCTCTGCCGGCAGCTACTGTGCCCTTGAGGAAAAGGCTGTTTCCATGGAACCTTAACCAGGATTTTGAACATTAAAGTAAGAATACCTGAAAGGGCACTATAGGAAGTTATTCAATATCCTCTTTCCTAACTTGTTAGACTACAAACTCAAGAGACTACAAACTTCAGCAGATGCTGTGGCCAGATTGACTATAAATGGTACTTTGAATAAAAAAAACCTCAACCCTTAGGAGCCACATCAGAAGCCTTTGCCAAATCCTGGCCCACAGGTCTAGGCAGCAGCTGTCACATTTCTATGTTTCCTTGTGTAGCTGCATCATGCCAAGGTATCAGGAAGATTCCAAAGGCAACAGAAAGCCTATGAAAACTTGGATGCTTCTGTAGGACCAACTGCTGTAGTTTCCTCATGCCAGAGACTTTGGAGAAGCTGCACAGATTGACTAATGGCCACAACTGCCACAGCAGCTCCTAACGAGTTGATAGAAGCCCTTTTGGCATAACTTTCCAGTTAAAGCTGTATTCCTTACTCCTAGACCTCCTACTCTCAAATTATGGCAAAAAGGAACGCTCAGGTTCGGAGGGGGAAGGGGTTGGACAACCATGGTTTTCTTACCTGAAGTTTTCCTTGAGCTTGGTATTCTTCAGCTTCAACTTTTCAATCTTAAACAAGTGTCCAAATCTCTTTTGCTTTTCTGTTCTGTCCAAAAGAGAAACAGATTTTAAACTAAAGAGGCACCAGGCACTGAAGTACATGAGAGCTGAAATGTTCATAGCCCCAGAGATCCTGAAGCAGGTAAGCAGGTCAGCAGACCTTAAAACTCATCTTAGCAGTATGGCTTAAGCCTTAACAGCATCATGTGGATGAACGATGGATTCAACAGGATAGGCACCAACACAGCAAAAGGTGCTTAATTATAAAGTCCAACCCCGAACCTTTGCTTAGCTTTACACTTTTCTGTGTTAACTGAAGTTGTCCTCCTGTGACCCAACAACTACAGATTGATCCAGGTTTATTTGGAGTAAAAAATCCTGATGAAAGGGACAAAAATTCCCCAGAAACATGCAGTGCGCATTAAAGGAGGACATCAGGAGCATCTGTCTGTGCCACCCTTCATCACACATTTCTATCGTGTGTGCTCTTAAGAAGGACATTCCACTACACACACTCTTTTCTGAAACTTATGGGGGCTTGCAAAGCTACACAGAGATTTTATAATGAAGTATCTGCAAAGAACCACGGTCCTCACATGGGGAACATTACCCATGCGCAAGTACTATTAAAAATATTTTATGTGTATCAGCACTTCTAAGCCTGCATGTGGGATCAATAGAAAGATTCCATAAAAACTGGTTTGGGGACTAAGACACTGACCTCTGAACCCCACGCGTTTGGTCCCAACCCTAGTTTTGTGATGAAGTTCCCTTGCAAACCCAGCAAGATGTACTCCTCCTCTGTGAATTAGCAATAGAGTTTAATTTCTACTGCTGTTCAGCAGCATTGTGCAGAGAGAAGAGTCTTGGATATGCTTCCCGGTGGGTGTGGGACAGGCATGGTTGGCCCAGGAGCCAGATGCAGATGCCAACACACTACCCACTGACTGAAAAAGCTTCTGCGCCTCCACCACTAAACTCCCACGGACAATTTGCAGAGAAATGACACTTTGACCTTTTAATAAGTGCCCAGCCACCTCTGGGGTTTCAGGTTCCCAGTCCTTTTCCCCTCTCCAACACACACAGGCTCTACATGGACACATCAGCTAGACTTGAATCCAGATGCAAGCCAGTACGAGTCTCACATCCGTAAAGGGAAAAGCAGCTGTACAGCAACACCTTATTATTCCTCCCACACCGCTCCTTAGAAGAGAGCCACCAGGTGCACTCGGAGCAGTTGTGTGCACCATCCCCAGCCCATATGCCGTTCCCAAAGGCTGTCTCTATTTCTTACAAAGGGATGCAGGAAATCTTTTACTGCGTGAGGGCAGGGAACCACACAAAGCTAATAAGTAAAAACACAACTGACTTCACGTTTCACCTCTTAATCCATTTAGGAAGCTCAGACAACGTATAAACCTGAGGCTGCAAAACTCATTGCTTTTATAACACACCCTGTGGAAGCAAAGATGTTGAGAAGATATATAAAAAAGAGCAGGTTGCAAGTTAGTTACAGCATGTCAGCTGCAGGCACTAGCTCACTGCTTGGGCTCCTTTCAGCTTTCCAAACTTCTGTGATCTGAAATGTGAGCATTTTGTCCCTTTTTTCGAGGGGATGATGCCCCCATTTGTCCCTTGGGCATTACCTCTTTTGGCACACACAAAAAAAAAGGTGCAATTTCTCAGCTACAACCGAGCAACACTTTTGATCAAGAGAAGGGTGGCAAGATTGTCCTTTGTGTTTTATGCAAGCAGAGGTCTGTAAGGGGAGTACAAGCTCTAATAGAAAGGCCTCACTGCTTAGGGGGGTTAATTTTGATAAATATTTTTTACTTCCTAAGTGTCAGCCACAGGGGAAAGAGGGAGGAAGAGAGGGAAGAAACCCACCCATACAATGACTTCTCTGCCATTGCATTAGGAAAAAAAAGAAAACAGCTTCCAGCCACTACCTGGCATGTGAATTCAATGACTTATGGTCAGTATTTCAAAATATAGGCTAAGAAATTGCAACTTACTCTGGTTTTGCTGGATTATCACCCCCAATGTCAACATCTTCATATGTTTCTTCATAGCTGTTTCCTGAAACTTCAAACCAAGGCATGCTATTATCACAAACCACGTTCAGTAGCGACGAGGTGAGGTTTGCTGGACAAATTGCACCCAGGCCATTCCATTTTACTCTTATAGAGGCTTCAAGGTTGCTCAAATGAATTCCGTGCTAGAAACATGTATCGCTCCCCACTGGTTTTAATGGGAATTTAGAGCAACCAGGCCAGAAGGAGACGCTATACATATTGAAAGTTAAATTAAGCTATTCACATCATCTCCCAGAGACCATCCCAAATTAAAAGCAGCTCCCGTTTGAGCTCCCCCATGTGCTGCACTTACTGCTGGCTGATGCAAACTGACTTGAGGCATCTGATGCTTGGCTGCTAAAAGACAGAAATATCACATGGGGATGTGCTGCAGTGTAGTTTTAGAAGACATTTTGTAGATAAATCCATTGCAAAGATCCTAGGTCCATACTTACAGTCTATCTTGCATTTCCCCAACGTCATCATATATATCCTCTGGTGCCTGCAGAGATGGCAAAATCGTTTGGTTCAAGGCTGTTCCTTCCACCCCTGGCTTTGGAGCATCAGCGTACACATAGGGCACTGGAAACAAGAAAGGACCTTTGCTTTAGAAGCTTTTCCGAGGAACTTCTCTCAGGGCAAGGATGATTGTTGAGGATAACAGTTGATGCCACAACAAGTAAGAGCCCGCAGACATACTTTCCATTCCAGGAGACCTTGAAAGTCTCTGCTCTGATCCACATTTAGAGAGAAAAAGCATTTAACTTTAAAACATTTTAAAATTTTAAAATATTTTAGGTTTCAAAAAATTAAAACCATCCATCAATATTCTCAGTGTGGCAGCTGAGACCCAAATGCTCCTCACCAGAAAACATCCCAAGAGACTTTTCATGGATGTTTGCAGAGTGACTGAAGGGAGGGAGGGCTTAGCATCATTGGTAGAGATGCTAAGATCCAAATAACAGACCAGTCCATTGGGAATACACCTGTAAATCAACATCTCGGAAAGGAGACAAGGAGAGAGAATATCCCAGAGATGTGATTCACCAAGGGCTGGAATAGAGCATGAAGGCTGCACCTCATGAGGTGAGAAAAAAATTATTACTGGAGGTATCTGTTAAGTGGCAATATTAAATCCTTAAAACTGGTTTAAGAGAGTTGGGATAATGCAGAAATACAGCCACACAAATACAAGCAGATAGTGTTTCTGAATGAACACAGGCGTACCAGAAACACACACCGTCACGATATGGTCTAGTTAATGACCAAAATTTCTGCAAAACATCCAAACCCCCATGAAGAAGAAAAGGTGGGGGGAGGAAGGGGAACAACCAAACAGTTCTCTGCATCAGCCTCTCTGGTGAAGCTATAGCAGAAGGCTCACCATGAGCACTTAAAAAAAAAAAAATCCCAACAGAAATTACCTCCAGCTGTTCAAAGGTCAAGCAAACCAGCAAGATTTCTTACAAAAACAGACACCAACCAAACCAGAAAATTATTATGAAGTGATTTAAAATAAAATTAAAAAAAACCCAAACAACCAAGGACCACACCAATAACAACCACCACAGTCAATTTACACTTCCTCCTTCACACTCCTGGTCTGTCCACAGAGCCCATCAGAGCTACTTTTCTCTCTTCCATCCTTGAATTGCTGCCATATTGCACTAACGGCTTGCAGAGGCAGGAGTAAGCCTTTGCAGAAGAGAACCTATGCACGCTTATACCTGAAGTTGCAAAATAGTGTTTACAGAGGAGACGTGACTGGGTTTAACTGTGCGGCTAAGGTGTATATTACCAGCTCTGGACCTTAAATCAGAGCATCGTGTCAGAAGGAGCCCAAATTCAGAAAAAGGCTCACTGGAACTATTAAGAAGAGAGAGCGAGGAGACATCATCCATCTTAATAAGGGACAAGGGGAGATTTCAGGCCCTCATCCTGATCACGTGTATTTCTACCACAAGCCTCAGCCAAACCCTTTTCTGAGACTCAATAAATTATGAGAAGCGGAGGAGAGGGATTTCAGCTCTCTCGGATAAGGGCAATCTGCTGGAAAAACAAACACCTCGGTTTGAGTTACGCAGATGGTTAACCAACTTAGGAAGCTATTTGCAAAGCCAAAATAAATGATTCAGACCAGAATACAAATGCACATGCAACCTTTTGCCCTGGTTTAATGAAATTGGTTCAAGAGTTGCGTCCAAATTTAACATTATTTCCCATATGGAAGAGACATTTGGGCAACAGATGGGACTGAGGATTGAGGAAACACTCAACAGTGCAATGACATACTCACAGAACTCTGCTCCGTCTTTTGCCAGCCCTTGTGGGGTTGGGGGCTTTGCAGTCTGGGTACTGGTCACATACTGCTTCCCGTGTGGCACCTTCATCCCACCTCTACCATCTTCCTTGGTTTGGCTGATGGGAGATACGTATTCATTTCCACCTGTCTGAGATCAGGCATTTGATTTGGTCAATACAGTCTTTAGAAACAGCTTTCTAATGTAAGTTAACATAATTTACACATGTACGTCTATAAGAATATGTTACCTTTCTATGGAATTAAAACAGTTTCATGCCCTTTTGCATCAGGGATTTCTGGTAGATATATGTGTTGCTTGGCAGCACTACCTGCCTTTTAGGTGGTAGCAGTTGAACAATGAGCAGGCAAAAGGGAAGGCAGAAAAAAAAAGTGATTTGGGACTCAAATTTCAACTGTTTCCCAAAGAAAAGGAGGATAGAAGAAGAGACATCTTACTGTTAATTACTAAAAGTAATCTCAAGGATACCATACCTTGAAAATTTTCTTTCCTTCCTGTTTCTCTCTTTCAAGACTTGGTTTTTCCTCTTTTTCATCCTCTATTATAGTTCTTCCAGGACTGAAAATGTCAGAAATGAGAGACATCTCGGAACAGAGACATTTTAGCGAACTCACAGACAGACACATTGCTTTATGACTGTGCCCAAATAAGCAGCTCATTTTCCATCTGAATGAGGTAGATGCCAAAAAGGCCACCAGTACTAAAAGTAAGGGCAATTCCAAATGTAAAGGCCACTGTTTATTTGGGTAATAGCAATCACCCTCAGAAAAGAGACAAACTAAGATGATTGTTTTCCAGTACCAGGAATGGACAAGCTGGATCCATTTGCCACTGGGGGCACCTGGCTCACAAAATGTGCCTCTCACCACACTATATTGCAATTTAGGGAAGAAGATACAGCAATGGGAGGCAGAACACAATACCTTTTTTCCAGCATCACAACATTTCCCATTGAGGTGACCCCCTTTTATCATATGATTCATCCCCATCGAAAAAACTGCCTTCAGCCAGTGAGAGTAATTATACACTGCAGGGAGTTTGAAATGTGACATTTATAGCATGAAATTCAGTGTGGACCTTGCCTTTACCACAGCTTTGGACCTGGAACCTGGTGTCCCAGTATGAGAGCCTCACACCTCTCCCTTCTTATACTGAGAGAGTTCAGGTTTCAGTAGGAAAAGACAATGCATTTTTTGTGTGCCAGAGGAAAGAAGAAAATCTCCCTTCCAGATATGCTTTACAATGAAAACAATCTTAGAAACCACGAGTGCTGACACAGGAGAGCATCATTGTCTACATTGTCCTGGTTGTGAAATATATGAAATTTCTTTCTATTTACTGAGTGTTACTATATTCTAACCCTAACCTGGGTTAGTTGCGGGGTTAGAAGAAGCTTGAGAGAAAGGAAAGGAAATTACCTGGATTTGGCAAAGAAAAAAGTCTTCTGTTTCTAGAATAAAGAAGAGGAAAGCCTTCAGCCACTGTGTTTTTCTCAACAGTCAAGCTTTTATACAAGGCCTCAACTGTCATCTCGTATTTAAAGATACATTTCTTTAGAAAGCCCAGAAGCATTTTACGTTTGGAATAGTCATCAGACAAGGATACTTCCTCTACTTTGCAGGACAGGGGATACACATATTGACAAACTATATAAGGATAATGTAACAGTGCAAGGGATCAGGCCAATGAAGCTACTGGTCAGAATGAAAGCAATTACAAGTTGGAGAGCTTACAGAAGAGGAGGAAGGTGTTTTTTTATTAAATAAAGATTTTTCCAACCATAAAATAAGACTAGAGCCAAGCCAGAGAACCTCTCTGGAAATCATGCACAGATAAGTGCATTTGGAAACCTGTGCTATTTCCTGGACAATTTGATTGCTTTGCAAGTCAGGACTTGAAAGTGGAGTTTGACGTTTTCCAATGAGTAGTTTACCCTCTGTTATCACGGCCAGAACTGATAACGAGTACATGATCATCTCCTGGCATGAGGTGACGTGTTCTCTCAGCCCAGCTACCCCCTGTGAGCCTGGCCATGCAGCCAAGCAGGTCTTCTCTGGGGACATCTGTAGCAAGTCCTGCCCTGTGCAATGCACTAGCCTGCCTTCACTGCAGGGCATCTCCACCGCCAAGGTGACTGCCATCCCCTTTGTAGCCAGGGTAAAATGAAAAGGGCCAGGTCATAGTTTGCAGCAGAGATATCCCTGCAGCAAGGGATGAAAACCCCTACAGTCGTGCCCACAACAGTCGCCCTTGCTTACGAGCCAAAGCTTGAAGTGTGCTGCCGTGAAAAGGAATCTGGCTCAATTTTGCTTTTATGCCTTCACAGAGGGATTACCATCACCAGTCCACTTTCGACAGGAAATTCCAGAACATTTCAGTGGATTTTTCCTCCAAGAATTCATGATCTTGACATCGGTGGTTGACACTTACTTGGTCTACCACCAACGTCCAGATGGTGCTATCACTTTCTTACATGTTTGCAGAGGAAGTCAAGGAAACGGACTCTCTCCCCCAGTGTGTTTGGAAACCCCATTAGTCCCTGTGTTCCCTCTGAAATTACTTATTTATTTCTTGAGAGTCTTCACAGACAACACAACACATAAAGAAATACTCGGCAGGTAAGAAATACAGATATTAAAAATTTCTAAGGTAGGAAAGCACTCTATACATGGTACAGTCAAGCCTAAAAGATCAAAACCAGCTGTGAGGAGACTTACCTTGTATTCTTGAGGCTCTTCCTTAGGTACTAGAAAAGATATTTGTGAACAAATATTACTTTTTAGTCTACATTAAAGTCACTGCACTTTAAGTTGCAAAACCCAACTTTAGCCCACACGCTCAGCATCCAGGCACACATTCACCACGGTACATTCACCATGTCCTACTGCCCAGGGTCCTTCAATTTGCTATTTGAATGTTGGCTTACGTTCAGAGGACTGCAGCATCGAGCTTGGCTGGCCACAGTTTTCATAGCCCTTGGGGCAAACCCTAAAGGGCTGTGGTGGCCCCCCCCAAGGAAGTTTCTTTGCTCCTGTTCCAATGGGAGAGAAAGGCAATGCACAAGGCAGAAACAAACCTCCCCAAAAAGGGAAACTTTGAAAAAAGTAAAAGCAGAGCAGTGGCAACTCTGATAGAGAAAATTATACTGGGAAGAAGCAGTGATGGAGATGGAAAAGCTTTGTACCCTGAAAAAAAAAAATATATATTTCCAAGAAGATACTGAGGTTTGCCTCACTATTTTCTTTCTTTTCTACATGGGTAGCATCTCAATTTTTCCCCACTGCAATTTTACACTGAGCACCATCTCACCACCAAAATGGTGGTTCTTTTTTGTCCGTGCCCCAAAGTCCTCACACTGTGACAGTGCACAGAGGGACAATACAGTCAGTCATCTTTGGTCACCCCTACCAATGTGCAGCTGCTCTTCTCATCTCGAATAAACTATATTATTTCCTTTTTTAAAGGCTCTATCCCAGACAGCATGTAATTCATCTCACAATTTTGCCTTATAAAGTACCTTCAATGACACACAAGGTTGTGGCGTCCCCAGACTGATTCAGGTACATTGAGGTTTCTTCATAATTATTCTGCTCTTCAAGTTGAGCACTGAGAAGATGAGAGAAAAGAGAAAAGAGGCATTTTTTTCTGGTCCTTTTAGAAGTCTGAAAAAAAAAAAATCCATCTTAAGGACAAGGAATTCAAGTGCTTTGATACTGAGCCTACAAGAAAGCAAAGTGAAATCAGGAACTCCTTGGAGGGAGAGGACACCTGTGCCAGACGCAGGGTTCGGCCGAGCCTCCCCCCAACGCCACACCCCCAGTGCTTTTCCTCTGGGAGAACAGGCAGCATTTATAGGGCTCATAGCACATCAGGGCACTTCATACTGGGATTTTGGGCTTCTGCCTACAGTGATCCCTCAAGTAGAAACAGAACAAAAAGTCCAAGGAAATCAGAGTGCAGCACTTTTCAAACCTACCACAGCTACTTAAAAATTAGTAACGACCCAGTTGCACTGTTTGGTGTGCTGTTTCTCATTTCAGGAACCAGGAAGGGGAAAATTCAGATATCAGAGGGTACATATAAAGGTCCTGCTCCTGAGCTTATTAAGTGGCACGCTGCATGCCCACACGGCGAGTGGCACTTGCCAGCCATGGGGGGAGGCAAGGTGTCACAGCCCCAAGTATTGGGCTGCCCAGCCCAGTCCCCATCTCCTCATTTTCCGTTTTTCTTTCCTCCTCTGGAAATTCAAATTAGATTTGTTTGGGAATGGGTGCAGAGAGAAACCCAAGCTTTTCCAGAGGCAAAGCCCTGAGACTTCCCCTCCACCCACGGCAGCAGAGGTCTTGGCAGCTCGGGAGTGTACTGGGAAGCGGCAAACGCACAGGATGCAGCTTGCAAGACCTGCGGGGGACAGGGTGGTGAAAGAGCACCAGGAAGAGTTAGAGTGAGAATCTCCATCTTTTAACAGTGAATCTATAATAAACCTCAGGGAGGGCTTGGTTTTCCTTGAATCACCCTGCTGTCACAACTCGGTGTCAACAGGGTAAGGACTAAGTGGCTGTTGCAAACCGCAACAAGAGGAACAAGAAACTCAAGGTACAGTTTAACAGTAGTGAAATCAGAGTAAGAAACACCACCTAAAGTCAAGCAGAAGCTTGCACTAATGCCGAAGGCTGCCCCAGCCCCCTGCTCTCCCCTGCAGCGCCCCCAGCACTGGGGGCAGTGCCTGCTGGTTTGCTGGTCCCACAACATGTTTTGGACATATAAGTCCCACTGAAGGGGACACACATATACATATTGCATTAATACCACAAGCAGGTATTTTGTTCACAGTGTTATCACTTAAGGAAGAGGAGACCAGGAAAAGCCCTACCCTTCACTTCCCCAGCCCAACCCTGGGGATAAAACCTGGGATAAAATAACATCCTGAGAGCTTGGCTGGACACCAGACAGCCCTTTATATGTACCCCGGTGCTACAGTGGTCCTGAAGTACGGCTAAGTTGATGGATCCCTGACTAGCATCAGCGAAGGCAGCGTGTTTATCCCCAAACAAGGAATGAGAGCTCAAGATTAGTTGGCACAAACAACTATGTGAGTGTCTCTAAGAGACCAGACTTCATTACAGGTGAGGCTCCCTGGGCTTCAGGGAGGGGAATTTCTGCCCCCAGAAACCCATGATTTTGCTTTTGTGCTGGAATTCATTTAACTCACTTCCCCACTTATCACATGGTTAATATTTAACAAGTGACCTATTGTAAAGACCGTACCACAAGTATTAGAGGGAGATAGCTAATCTTGTAGCAAGATTAGGACAGCTTCCTCGTGGTGCATGACAGCTTTGGAGCTGGTTATTTTTTTGGCCAGTTCTTTTCTGACAAGTGCAGGCTAAAAGTTAAACAAAACACCAGCCAATGCTGGCAGGAACACCTCATGATGTGAAAAGCGCAACTTGCCGTGTCGTTAGCTGCAAGAGTTCATTGTTTGGGCACAGAAAGTATTTTGAGAATTCATCTCTTTTTGCTTTGGTTCAGCCACTCCTATTCCCATTTTCCCAGCTGTATATTCATGCATCTAAGACAAAACATATATATGAGTATTTCTTTCTCCATTTTTGCTGGTTTTGTGGCACAGAACCAGGACCACTACACAACCACCCATGGCAAATCAGAGACATACCAAAAAAAGTCAGGATCCCCTTGTATCCAAACCCAATTCTGTGCGCAAGATTTTTGAGCCGTTTCAGACACTTGCGGTATCAAAAGCTGAACCCATCAGCTCATGTCCTCTGGTGGGCAAGTTTGGACCACCACTCAATAAAAATCTCATTTCAGCATCTGGAGGCAGCTGAAGTCCTGGGGATGGGGAGGGAGGGCAGTGGCTGCACAAACACGCAGGAGGGCAGGCTCCTCCACTGCTGGCACAAAACCCCTCAACACCTGCTGTTTATGTCAGGGCTTTGTTTCAGTAACAGTTCTCAAAAGCATCTCTTTTCTAAAAACACCAAGCCTGAATACATGGAAAACAGGAAGGGAAAAACACACAATGGGCAGGTGCAAGCAAAGCACTGGCATGTTTTCCCTCCGACCAGTTAAACCAGACCAAATGACACATGGCAGGGCTCTCCATGCTGCTGAAAGAGCTCAGAGAAGAAAATGGGAAGGAAGTTTTCTACTTTAGGAGAAGGTCATCCCAGCCACGTAGGCTTGCATAATCCCCAAATCTGCAGCAAATCATTGCCTATGGGAGTAGGATGTTCCCTCCAGGCTGCTCAGGGATCATAGAATCAAAGAGTCGTTAAAGTTGGAAGCAACCTTAAAGATCATCAAGTTCCAACTCCCCTGCCATGGGCAGGGACACCTCCCACCAGACCAGGTTGCTCAAAGCCCCATCCAGCCTGGCCTTGAACACCTCCAGGGATGGGGCATCCACAGCTTCTCTGGGCAACCTGGGCCAGTGTCTCACCACCCTCACAGCAAAGAATTTCTTCCTGATATCTAGTCTAAATCTCCCCTCTTTCAGTTTAAAACTGTTACCCCTCGTCCTATAGCTCCACTCCCTGATAAAGAGTCCCTCCCCATCTCTTCTGTAGCCCCCTTTAGCTACTGGAAAGCTGCTAAAAGGTCTCCCCAGAGCCTTCCCTTCTCCAGCCTGAACAATCCCAACTGTCTCAGCCTGTCTTCATAGCAGAGGTGCTCCAGTCTCTGATCTTCTTTGTGGCCCTCCACTGGACTTGGCCCAACAGGTCCATGTCCTTCTTATGTTGGGGGCTCCAGAGCTGGACGCAGCACTGCAGGTGGGGTCTCACAAGAGCAGAATAGAGGGGCAGAATCACCTCCCTCGACCTGCTGGCCATGCTTCTTTTGATGCAGGATACAGTTGGCTTTCTGGGCTGTGAGCACACATTTCTGGGTCATGTTGAGCTTGTCATCAGCCAACACGCCCAAGTCCTCCTCAGGGCTGCTCTCAATCCATACTCCACCCAGCCTGTACTTGTGCTTGGGATTGCCCAAGCTTGGGGTGCTTCAGCATCGTGGGATGGAGATGCTCCTGTCGTCTACAACCGACATATTGCTGTGCCACACGCTCACCTTTCAGGAGTCAAGTAATCCTCTTCATCAGCAGCTGCACACAAACACACAGAGGATTAGCGTTTGAAGGCAAGACCACTCTCCTACAGAACATGGGCTGGAGCGATGGGGAGGTGTGACAGGGATAGTCCTTACTCGAGGCAACACGCCGCACACAAAGGCAGCCGTGAAATAAGATTGCCAGCAGAAACTAGGGATGTGGCTATGTTAATAAGTCATTATTTCATGTTTCCAGGCAACAACCTCAGGCTTTCTAGAGATCAATAAACGAGCAATATTGAGAGACGATGGAGACAATGACATATAAATATAACTAGTTTCCTCCATCAAATTAATATATTTAGAAAAGGCAGACGGATTAGAAAAGAGTTTCAGTGAAAGCCTCTCTGTTTGCCTCTTATTCTTATCAAGGCCAGGGCAGACCAATAAGCACTGGCACAGTAAAGCCAAAGAGAGTTTAGCCAAGCCCTTCTTAGAAAAGCAGCTCCCTTTGAATTTAGCAAAAGTTGGGCCTAAAGATCTGGCTATAATTAACCCTGTATCTATAAAGAAACACTATTTACCAGCTTAATAAGTGGTCCAGAATATCCTATTATGTAACATCAATAGGGTTTTATTATGGGAAACTGAACTTTTGCATTTCTTGATGTTGGAACATTTAACGACGTTGCCCTCCGTTGTATTTAAAACAGAAGGGGGGGGGGATTAGCAGACCAGTTTCTACCGATTTTATTGTGCCTTCCCACAGTTGTGTGCTGCAGAGTCAAGGCATTTCCCATTGAAGCGGAGTGATAAAGATCAGCTCGCCGCGGACGCAGCTGCTGTCGCTTTACAGCCAGCTGTAAACTGCTCACAACACACTGCAGTTGGGAGGAAAACGGGTTTCTGCACGGGGGATGACATCCAGCCTGGAAAACCAAAGCCCTTCTCCAGATTAAGAGCAAAAATCAGTCTCACTGAAACTGTTGGGCTCTTTGTAATGTTTGAGGAAAATGTTAGAAACAAGTAATAGCATCTTATTTCCATGTGCTTGGAAAGGTGGCTTTATGGATATCAATAAACTGGAAATTATTATTCACTTTCTGCAGAACAGGTTTGGGGAGAAAGACTTGAAATCTCTTACTTGTCTCATTTCCTCTGTGGACTGAAGGCATGGCGCTTCGGAAAGCACTGAGATCAAACTTTGGGGGTCTTGCTGGCTTCTCAGGGGCTGGACCCAGGGATTCAGCTGAAGGGAGAAGTTTAACTCTTGGCCACTTGCTCCCGGGGCTGTCAGACCATTTTCCTGCTCCAGGCTGGCAGAAGGGAGGCTCTGATTCTGCTCCAGAGAAGCACAAGGAAAGGCAGCAATTAGCTCTCGTTTAGGCAAAAAATGCATGTAGGATCATTAGTTGTTATACAGACATTTCTAACCAGCTCTGCTTCCTCCCAGTTTCAGTGTCCCCATTACACAGCAGGGCTCTTACCATGTTAGAATGGAAAAGTAAATGGAAACGTCCATTTTTACAGATTTTTACAAAGTTAACCATGTTGGGGCCTCAGCTCTCGACAGCTCCCTTCCTCTGGATTATAAAATACTAGCCTAATTTTCTGTACCGATAACAGTTTAATCTGCCAGGATTTAGTGGCATAGCTATTTTCCATACACAGCCTGAGCGAGGTGGCTTTCCAGGGTAAACAAAGACTTAATCTTTTCAGTGCCCCGTCACTTGGCGTGACGTCAGCAAGGAGAACTTCGCGGAATTTGAGTTTCCTAGCACCGGTTTCTGTAAGAAATACTGCAAGGCGAACACGCTCTCCAAGCTCAGCTACGACCTTTCGCAAAGCTGGGAGGGTGCAGAAGGGGAGTTCAGGTTTAAGCCATTTTAATTTGAACTAAGCTCTCTCTGCAGAAAAGCCAAGCCTTTATATGTCTGTGTGAAAACATAATAGCAGGTTATCGTCACATTTACTTTGTAATTGCAAAAGGCCAGAGCAGATCAAAACTGAAGATACTCCCCCGCCTTCACTCTTCATCTTACTCTCAAAATGTGGACAACGTCTTAAAGCGAGTTTTAAACAATTTGGTGGAGATGGGGAGCCCTCACCCTACCCAAGCTCAGCAGCACTAAGAGGCTTTTTTTTTTTATCTCCAGGACCTCCAGGGAAGGAAGGGAGCACTCCAATGAGCCAGTTTGGCCTCTTGTTTAAGGGTCCCCACTCATAACAGCTTTTCTCTTCAGCTGCTGTGTCCTGCACTTTCAGAGCACCTATACACATACGTGCTCCTATGCTCACTGAGTACAGCCTACTGTACCTTTCTGGCGCTGAGGTTGCTTTCTTGGTGGGGGATAACCCAGCTGGCAGAATGCAGTTGCCACCGCGCTCTCAGCAGCAGCTCCATCAGAGCCTCTGTGTCCTCCGGATGCCTGAGGACGAGCCAGCCCAACACCACGCAGAGCATCCTTCTTCTGGGCAGGCAGGTCCAGCATGGGCTTGCTTCCAGAGGGTTGAGTCCTGCCACCCGACGCAGTTGGAGCATGCATCACCCTCTGCTCCGGGCAAGGGTGCACATATAAGTTTGTTGCCCGTTGGGCTGGGAGTATTACATCTGCTTTCTCGCCACAGGATAAAGCATTTTCCCAGATCTTTAGGGCATGCTGGAAAGAATTTGGGAGCGAAGGGTCCTCTGGAGCTGTTTGGGCTGATCCTTGCCAATCAATGTAATAGGATGGCAGAGGCTTCTCTGGACCGTTCTTGGGAGAACTCAGCCCTTTCTCCGAGTTGTTGCCTTTCTGCTCTTCATTGTGCCCCGTTGGCTCCATGCAACCCAGCTTGGCTCGAGGCCATGCCAAGGGATTGCATTGGGTGAGTGCAGAGGGTTGGGAGGCAGGATGGACAGGTTCATCCTTGGGTTTTACTGCTATCACTTCTCTCTTACTCAGAGGCAGAGGGCCCGGCTTGGGTGCAATCTTAGGGGGAAGCTTCTTGCGTGGCTGCACCAGCTTGTTGGCCAAGTTGGAGTCATTTTGAAATTTTGCTCGTAGGGCTCCGATGTCGGTCACACCTTCCTGGGGGTGGGGGAAGAGAGGAGAGCACAAAACATGTGCTTTCAGAGGCAATTTATATGATCATGATCCTTTCAGAGAGAAAGAGGCCATAGACTCCACCCTGGTCACCAAGGATATGCAGAGCCTGGTGAAAATTTTGAAGCAGGTGAGGAGAATTAGCTCATTCAAATGATCCTCCAAAGGGTCACAAATCACTCCTGATAAAGGCAATAGAGCAGAGACAAGAGGGAAACACAGGAGCAAAGCATGGAAATGCAACCAAGAAGAGCCAGCAGGAACAGCAGAGATGGCTCCAGCCCCCCAACATCACCCTGTGTTGGAGAATCTCCTTCGGGAGGTCCTGGCAAACACTAAAATGAATGTTACAGCTTCCCAGCAGAGGTGTTGGCGATACTGCTTATGCACCTGCTGGGCAGGAAAGCTGTACTTTATTTTCAGTACACAAGCACCAGTCATAGGAGAGGCTGATGCTTCTCCAGAGATCCCCAGTCCATCCCCTGCCTCCTCTAGAAAATTTCACCATAGGAAGAGAAGCACCAACCATACTCCTTGGTGGGTTCCAAATGACCCCTGGGACAAAACCTTCTTCCTCCACCGTGTTGGTTCAGCTCAGTGTTCCCATGGCTCTTTGGATGCTTCTACCCTTGCTGTCATTCCCACCCCATGAAGCAGAGGACATACAAATCAAACATGCAGGACACAAGGACAGCAAGACCATCTCCCAGTCTAGGTGATGAATACAGGGCAAGATACTCAATTCCTCTCCCATGCAGTTACCAGACCCCAGGTTATATGTGATTTTGAACAAAGAGAGATAATCAGTGACAGCACAGTTTAAAAGGACACTTAGAGAACGTTTTGTTTCAGGCCTTTGTCCCCAGACATCTCACTATCCCATGCTGGAGAAAGGGGACCCCAGTTTTTGCCTGCAATATTGCAGCTTCAATTCAGCCCTGAACTGAACTAGGGAGAAAATATGAAGAAAAATTTATGAGCTACTCAAGTCCTTGAACTGCTCTATAAGTTTTTATATGCCATGATTACGTTAGGTGCACTACTCTGGCAGCTTAGTTTGGTGCGGAGAACTGTAAGGCTTCACGAGAACCTGTCTAATGAGGAAATTGGAAAAAATTATCTAGGACAGAACTTCGTTATTCTGAAAAAAGCCCCAGCCTTAAGTGTTAAGGCAGAACAGATGAATAGCATACTGAGGTTTTATTGCATTTAATTGCACGATTTATTAAACACTGACAATTTCTCTTGAATAACCCCTTTCACTGACTTTATTACTTTCACAGGGTAGCGCATGATGTAAAGAACCAACCCTTGGGGGAGAGGTTTGAATTGCTCCAATTATATTTCATATTAGTGGTCAGCAGCGTGATGCCGTGTAAGCTGCCCAGACAGTCTAATCTAGCGGCGAGCCGATGGGAAGGGGAGTTTTCAGAGGCATACGGAGGATGAATCAGATTTTGGAAAAAAAAAAATATAATCCCACATGTACCCGATCCCTCCAGCGATGCCAGACAGGAAATAAAGCAGCGAGGTGCCCTAATGCAATTGCTCCGAGTTTTCGCAAGTGCTGCAGCAACATTTGAAGAGTTCAGTGCCGTTTACCTCTCCTCACTGATTTTCTTTACTGTAGCGCATAGTCCCTCATCAGTCCCCTCGGGGACAAAGAAAACAGAAAAGAAAAAGTACCTGCATGGCTCAATGTGCCACGGGCGAGGCGGATTCCTGCGAAACAGGGTTTTCAGTCAGGCCACTCCCTGGCACTGGCGGTGACAGTCACTAGTTGGCACTACCTTTAATTAAAGAGGGATGGATACGAGCTTCCTTTTTTCCCCCCTCAAGTTGTTACTTCTCTTGCCTTGAAATGACAGCTTCAAATGATTTGCCTAATTAACAGGAAGGTTATCTGCACTCTCAGTGCCCTTCACTAGAACATAGTTTCCCCCAGTTTGCAGCCCGCTGGTATCTTGGTACTGATGCCACAAGCAGACCTGGTGTGGGAAGGACACATACATCCTGATGCTATTTTCCCCCAACAAAGCTCCCACAACCACCGTTTCCTTGCGGGGGGCTGAGCTTAGCAAGACCCTCCAAGGTGCAATGAGTTCTCCCGGCCTCTGAGGGGATGATTTTCCATCAGAGCTGGGACTGTTTCAAAGCACAGGCCCATCCGAGTGACTCTCCAGCTTGACCTGCCCGCTTTAAGCCAACTCAAGGCGATGGTCACCCTAAACACGGCGCCAAGTGGGTCGCAGGCATGTGAGACACACATGAAGCCCCAGTGCCCCACCAGGCCAGGGAAGATTTAGCGCAGTGGGGAGAGGCACTCCCCTGTAAATTAGACCAGTTGACAGGTTGGGAGAATACACTAATAAATTTAAAGGACTGCCAAGAGCTCACAATGTGCATTACAGCTACATCTGGCCAAATAATTCACTCTGAATAATAATACATTTGGCAAAAGCCCATGCAAGATGAGAGAGGGAGAGAATAAAAAAGAAACAAACTTCCACTGGCCGGAAAGCTATGAGCATTACAGAGTCAGGGGACAGCTAAACTTTCCATATTTTCTCCCTATAAATAAAATATTCTTCTAACATTAATATCATTCTAGGAAGCAGAATAAAGCTTAGCTTAAGCCTATGATAAGGATCCCTTTTAGAAAGACCAGCAGCTGGAGGTTTGTGCTGATACCAAAGACTGACCAAACTGAGTTCTCATTAATTTTCTGCATCTGCTTTTCTGAAACGAATCGACACCGGGAGAAAAAAACCCCACTCAAGATGTGGCATGCAGGCCAGCCGACAGGAAGCACGGCATGTTCCCCTCCCGAAATTTTTCTGGTTTCATCCACTCTTTTATCTTGATTTCCATAGGTGTTCCTGTGGGTAAATGTTTAATCAGCGCTGCCCTCTGCCCCGCAGCGGGGTGGCTGGAGCCGAGCCCAGGCACCTCGGGTACGCTGACGAGAGCACGCCATAGAGATCGTCTACTCATTAACCTGCCGGCTTCTCCCGGAAACAAATAAAAAAATTTTTTAAAAATCCACATCTACTTTTTGTTAAATCCAGAGGCAGCAACTGCAGCTCATTTCAGAGCGAGGGGAGAAGAAACCAGGCACCCCGAGCCTCTCAGCCCCTGCTCTGGGGCAGAAAAGCTGTCCCTTTGTGGTCCCCAACCAGAGCGGCATCAAGAGGGTGCACCTAACGGGGAGATAACAGCCCCAAAGCCACGAATCAGCAGCGGAAAATCAAGCAGCAAATATTTCACCCGGGGCTGGGGAAGGGAGGGAGGGTCGGGGCAGAGGAGACCGAGCAGCCCCTTGCCGGGGTGAGGGTGGAAAGGAGCAGCGCCCCAGCGGTTACCACGTCCATCCCTGCCGGTTCCAGCGGCTCAGCCCGGCGGCATGGTTCCCTGCCTCCCCGTCCGTCGCTCGTCCCTGCCGCCGCCGCACCGGGCGAGGCGGGGCGAGCCCGAAAACACACCTGGGCCAAGGCGTGGGTCTGCCCCCGGGGCGGGGAGAGCCTCACCCGGGCCGGGCCGGGCCGAGCCTGCGGGAGCACTGCCCTGCCCGGCCACGCTCCCGCCGCCCCACTCACGGCTTCCCCGAAGCGGGAGTGTCAACACCGCGACAGGCTTTGGATGGGCTCAGAAAGGGAAGAATCGGGTTTGGTTTGCTTTCTGAGGGAAGGAACGGCACTCCCCCGCCGCATGGGTGCCCCTACAGCAGCCATGTCCACAGGGTGGCCGGTTCTCAGGTCCTTTCTCACGCTTGGGCCAGCAAAGCCGAGGAGAGCAGAGGAGTCCCACCATGTCCAGCAGTAATCCTTACCCCCACCTCTTTGCAGGTCTCCCCGTGGGTAGCACCCATCCTCCTGCATCAGCTCAGCCTCCACCAGGCTCTTCCCCACGCCAGAGACCTCGGAGTGATTAAAACAGACATTTCCCCGGAGGAACCAAGTGTTTTCTTCATCTCTGGATAGCAGATCCCAGCAGAAACAGTCATCCTCGCTGAAGCCCGTACATATTCCCTGCATCCCTGGTGATGCAGCTCTTTTCATGGTGAGCTGTTTCTCAGAGTCCTAAGGACAGACCAGTTAAATTAGGGCAAACAAGACTTTTCCCATCACTGGATATTTCTGCCCTGGAGAACAGCCTGAAAAGATCTGTCCAAACATTGAGCCCATGTTGTTACGGAGCACGTCTCCCAGGAAAAGCAAGGCTGGTTAGCTTGGCAAGAAGTGAACTGAGAGCCCCAGGACTTTCTTTTTCCCTCCGTAACTGATCAAATATTATTTCATCTTTCCCTGCAGGAGCACTTGATGTTTTCCTTTGAGCAGAGACGGCTGCTGCACATAGCCTGAGTGCTCGGCAGTATTTGGAAGTGGCTGTCGATACAGCTTGGGTGGGCAGGGAGCCATCGGCAGCCTGGGCAATACTCACCCATCACAGACGGGTCCTAGTCCCACGTACCAGGACACAGCACCTCTCATATACACCATTCCCAAAGAACTGCCTGGAAAAGAAACCCTGCAGCAACATCAGGTCTTGAATTTAGGGGAAAAGGGAGCGGTAAATCATGTCTGTAATGTGTACGACCTGATGGCAAACTATGTGACACCAACCTGAAGGTGTCCTATATTTATCTCCATGGATTTGAGGGTAATGGTGTGATACATGATTTGTGGATGGACGTTCCCCATCAGTACGGGGCCATCAGAGAAAGCCTTGCCCAAAGCATTCCTACCACTCAGGCATGGGACCGATGCTCTCCCAGCCTAACCTGACCCTGCTTTCCAGAGCCAAGCTCGACGAGAGCTTAAAGAAAAAAAAACTCAGAAAAAAAATGGAGAAAAAAAATGTCTCAGTCATCGGAGACATGACTCGAAGCGCGGGTCTCGTTCCTCGCCACATGAAAAGCCCTGCTGCTGCGTGGTGGTCTTTGAGAAGAAAGGGGGGTCCTGCCGAGCTGGGAGTTGGCAGGGAAGTCCCCCAAGCCAGGGCTGGAGTCACGATGTGATGAAAATGAATGCCAGCTTTGTGTACAGGTAGCTGGGGAGGATTTATGACCCGCCCAGGGGTATGAACGCCGGCCATGAATTAAAGCACTGTTGGAGAATGAGGAGGTTGTGATTTCAGAGCCGTAGTCCTATGGAAAAGGACAGGACAGATTCCTCTATATGGGCTCTAAAAAACTAAAAAAAAAGAAAAAAAAAAGCCAAAGGTTTCTTTAAAACATGTATTTTGTGAGTGCTAGCCCTGGTGGGACCCCACTTGCCTCACCTCCCTTCGACAGCAGCCCCAGGGCTGCCATAAATCGCACTGGGCTATAATAACTGCACGGGGAGTGCGGTGTAGCCATGGTGGTGTATGGATCAAACGGCACAGAAGTGGGAGCCGACTTTTTTCTCTGGCTCTGGACCTTTCTGGGGAACGCCTGATGAGAAAGAGCTGGCGCTGCTCTCTGTAAGTCACCTTTTAATGGGCCACACGGCACAATTTCCTTAGAGAAACTAGACAGATACGTCAGGAGACGACAAAACACGACTTTACACCCTCCTGGAAGTGTTGGAGAGAATGCAGGTAACCCCTTCGATAGCTCTTCCCCTCCTGCCCCACCTCTCCCCGCAGGACTGGTGCCTCCCATCAGTACCCACCAAGCTGCAAATTGCCACAGAATCATAGAATCATCTAGGTTGGAAGGGACCTTTAATTTCATCAAGCCCAACCATTAACCTAATACTGCCAAAACCACCATGGATGGAGACATCCCAGCAAAACACAATGACCACCTTGTCCACCGCCTTTATTAAAACAGGCAGCAGTTTAGGGCAGGAGCTTGGGGTTTGGTCTGGGTTTGGGGACCAGAGGCACTGACCCAGGACGGGAGTTCCCAGCTACAGCTCCCACTCAAATAAAACCAAATACCACTACTGAGAGCAACAGCACCAAACGCTTCCTGAGGGTGCACAATCTCCCCAGAACAAACAATTTCAGCCTGCTTAAAAATTTAAAATTGTATGATTTGGATGGGGTCTTGGCAGTGCTGCAATTAATATCCTATATAGACATATTAGTCCAAGGGCTGCAAGTACAGCATTCAGCAAACTTGTCTTCCCTGTATTATTCTTTGCAGCCACTTTGTGACTTGTGGGCTTTGTCATATGTTATAGATATATTATACAAGTCTGGATTTTCTTCCTGGATTTCAGAGGGGTTGCTATAGACCAGAAACAACAGCAGATCTTGGGCATATGATTTATTCCTAATCTTCCAGCGTTTGAGAGAGGGCAGCAGCGTGACTGGTGAAGACCAGGGAAATTTTGGGGCAATCCAGCCTTCTTTGGGACACAACCAGATTCAGGTATTGCCCATGATACAATGGCTGGTAACATTAGCCCAGTGTCATCATACTATAGTCTGAGGATCGTCTGACAAGTTATTTGCCCTTGTCACAGCTACTGGTCCCATATGTGGAGACAGTACCGAGGGAAGGAGATGGAGCACAGAGTGAGGGAAATGGCTGCTCCTGGGTGCCATGCATTAGGGTCCGTATTTCTGAAGAAAACCCCCAGAACCCAGAAAAATGGGTAAAAGGGGATAGCAGGGCACAACCTTGTGCTAGGGGGGAAATTCAGCCCAGTTTTTATGCCTTATTCTGCCCCCAGGAGAGCCAGAGCAGCCACCCCAGCCTGGTTCCCCGCACATCTCGCCCTTTTCTGCCAGGAGGTCATATCGTGGTTTTCCAGCAGAGGGGGAGATAGGATCACTTGTTCCACCACCGAGCCGCTTGTTCTGTCTTGCATTACTGGCATTAACGAGGAATTTAAGAAAATGCAATACAATTGATCCCCACATTCCAAAAGCTAACACTTTCTTTTACTGACCAGGACAAAGCTTGTTTAGGAGGAGCCAATGAAGGTACCCATGTGGCTCCTTCAGAAGTTTTAAGATCAGCCCCGTTGAAGCACTGTAGCAGTTAAGAAAATTAATGTAAAAGCCTTGCAGTGTTTCAGCTTTTTTAGCAATAAAGCCCGTATAATTGCTCGTGTGTTTAAAGCTAAATGTTTACGCTGGTAGAAGGTGCAGGATCAAACCAGTTCACTGTTCACTGACACCAAATGAGCACTGGCATGTCCAGTGGTCATCTCTGGTCCTTAGGTGGACCTTTTCCACACCTCTCTGCAGCCAGCGGGTTCAGTAACTGGGACACGTGCCCGATGCACATAAATAACAGTGAACTTTGTTGGTCCTTACAATGCCCAGTCTCACCGCAAGAACTCAGTGGCCAAACCGTGGATGAAGAACAGCTGAACCTTAGGAAATGAGATGCGCAACTGGTGCAGAGAAGAACAGCATGTTGGTGGTTGCAGAGGTTGGTCAGCCCTGTTATAAGGACACAACTGCTACCTGTGGTGTGGGACCATCACTGTGACAGTGCCCACACCTGCCAGCACCTGCAGGCAGTGTTTGCTGTCGCCCCACTGACACGGAGGCTGATGACCAGGGTCAGGTACAGCCTGCAGCATCCTTTCCCTGTCCTGCAGGGATGCAGAGCAGATGGGCATGAGGCCTTCAAGACTGCAGAAGCAACATCCAGCACAGAGCATCTGCTCAGCAATGCATGCTACAGCAAACCCATCACGTCTGTCTTACCCTGTGTAATACTTCCATTGTGTATAAAGCCATCTTCCAAATCTAACCCCTTCTCTTGAAGGTATCTGTGCTGGGATTTTGATTTTGAAGTTCAGAGATGAAGACCTTGGTAACCAGCTTTGCTTCCTTGGCAGAACAGAAGTTATTTACCAAGCTCCTGTGCAGAGAAAGCTCTTCAGCGCCTGCAGAGAGGATGAGCTGAGAGATCCCATGTGTGCTGCAAAAGCACGCGTGAAACGGTGAACTTTCCAAGGGCAGAGCTCCAATTGCTAGGCACAATTCCTTCATCTTGCCATATCTAACGTTTCTATAACCTCTGTACTTTGCAACAATCTCTATATTATTTTTTTAAAAAAAAACCCACGCCCTACCTCTGAACGAAAGGCTGTCTGCTCTGCACTTTTCCCTGGGGAACCATGAGAGAACAAACAGCACATGGCAGGCGTCACTCACATCGACAGCAAGAAGCTCGGCTACGACTTTGGGGGTATGGTGTATCGAACAGCGTAACAAAGAACAGGGCTCTGTCGTTAGGTGTTCATGGTCTTCAAGTCAGGAACAAAATTCAGATTTACAGTATTGCATCAATAACATACTACAAAAAATTATAAATAGAATATTGGCATAAAAAAGGATGATTCTTTTAACTGTATCCCCTGCTGCAAAAACCATGTGAATATACTAAAAATAAAAATTACATATGAAGAAAGCACAAATGCAAATTGCTGGACAACAACAACATTATGTTAGCTCTTATAACATACCCTCACCTTGGAGCTAGGCTCGTGTAGATAGCCACATTCCTGAATGTGCTATTCAGGTGCTATTTAAAATATCAATGCGTACTGCAGGCAGAAATTAATTCCCGTTGTTGAGGCAGAGAGACTGGAGGATTGAAGTGGAGACTTTTTGAAGTGGAACAAAATCCTGTATTGCCATCAGTGAGGAAAAGTGGGTGACCAAGTTTGTTTACAGTGAGTTAATCTGCTTCTGATTTTAGATACATAAGAGTTGTAAATGAGGAGTTATGTGCCTTCTAATTAGAGGCTGGCAGTGAAGAGTTCTTCAGTGTCAGGGAAAAGAGCTTTGTGATGGGAATAGTCCCAAAGTGACGACGCAAACTCCCACTCAGGCTTAGCTGCAGTGAGCTCGCTGCTCATCCCAGCCTGTATTTTCATGCTCCTGAAGGGCCCCAAGACCTCAGTTTGTGGCTCACCCTCCTGAAGGTGACTGCGTCGCTATCGACAGCACGGCGAGCATCGCAAGCCAGAGGTTCAGAGAGTTAATTCAGGTTTAGAGGCAAGGATCCAACACGCATTTGAGACAAGTTCAATTCATAACGTTATAAATGGAACCATAACTTTTATATATATCACTTTTGGAACACAACACCTTTGAGAAAGGTTCTTTAATTTCACCTCTAACACGATGTGCCTTGCTTGCCGCTTAAATCTCTCTCACACACCTCCCCCCAAACGACCTCACCTATCAGTGCGAAATTGTTGTTGTGCCTGATTGCACAAACCAGCCCAGCCTTTTACCTGGGAGACGTGCCACAAATAACTTTCATTATATATATGGTGTGTTTCTGATGCTGCTATCAGAAAAGAAAAGATATAACGCTTCGACAGTCTTGCTTAGATGCTGAGGAGGCACTTGGCTGTGCAAAGCAGCCATTTATATATCAAAGGATGGCAGAAGTTTGGAAGGTTTGGAAGAAGACAGATTTGGCAGGCGGCCAGGGTGGCTCCCACCATGGGGACAGTGGGGTCCACCCCCACCGGACGTCTATAAGCATTGCTGAAACCTTTTTATGTCGTTCTGTCTTAACGGCGACATGCAGAGAGGCTGTAATGTGTAACAGGGAGGTAACAGTGGGGATTGCCTTAGGCCAATTTCAGTCCCCTGCTTTTCTCCCAGGCAAAAGCAATTTAGGTTTAATAGTATTTTAAAAAATATTAAAACACTTATTTGAGTCCTTCTTGTGTAGGCGAAGAAGGGAGAAGGACATTCTGAACTCATCTGAAGTGCGTTAGTAGGTAAGGGACTACATTAACATACTCTCGAAGGTCACAAAAAGGCAGTTTTCATTTCATTTCATTTCACTACAGAGTCTACCCCTGTGCTACGTTACATCGTGTTTAGCAAAGACAAGCCCCAGGGTCATTCTGAACTTTAATTACATTAAAATAACACGGTAAGAGGTCCTTTTATTTTGATAATTTACAATACCAGCTATTGAAACGAGCTTTGCAATTAATTTGGGAAATACACAAAGTGACACTTCTATCCCAGTCTTTTGTGGACAGAGGACAATTCACTGTCTGCTTAATAGCTGTAATAGCCCAAGACTAGATTTTTCCTACAATAATTACACTTCCTCTTAAATTTATTGAGGTTCAAGCTTCCCTTTTTCTGCTGGGAACACTTAATTTACGCATGAAGCATCTCAGCCCACCTATGCAGAAGAAAAAGCAGGGAGATACAGACCCTTGGTCGAACACAAAAGTCTCCATAGATCTCTTACTATTTTTTTTAACTAATATCTAACAAAGTTATAGATTCCTTGCGTGCTTTTGTGCCTGCCCAGGAGCCCTCGGGGGGAATTTTGCAGGCTGTGTGCAAGTTCAAGAAAATAGGTGTGGGGCAACTTGGGCTATAGTATGACCAAGTGTCTTTCCAACGGCCATTTTCTCTTTCTTCCAACACAAGAAAACTAAATATTTTCACCTTGTTACCATTATCTCAATAATAAATAACCCATGATGTTCTTTCTTTGGATGGTACTGCTTTCTTGTATTTGTGCACATCCACTACTTCTGTGTTGAATCCCAACCAGTGAAAAGCATTAGAGCTATCACTGACGGATCAGTTTGTTCAGCTTATTGGAAAGGACACAATTCCAGATTTAAGCATTATCTTTCTCACCCCGAATCACTTTAGGAAAGAAAGATTTAGATTCTCGTGTTGCAGTGACTGTGCAGGGCCATCAAAAACCAGTTGATAACTCACCTCAGCTTTGGAGATGGGACACTGACTCATGGGGACGGCAATGGGAAGAGGCTGAACTGACATTTCCTTGATGTATCTGGGAGGCACGAGTTCCTCATAACAGAATTTTGTAATAATCTTCAATTTGCTGTACTGGGAAGCTTCTCCCCGGTAAGTGCCCAGACGCACCAAAATTGCAGTAAAGTCACTATGGGAAATAAAACGAGTTTCCTCCTCCTTCAAATTAAAAGGAGGGAGCAGGCTGGACATGAAACACACTGCTGCAATAGGACTTGATTGACTTTAATGTGGAAACAGTTGCACAGTTTAATATATTCCCTTGCCAGAAAACTGGGAATTTGTTTCCAAAAGGGCAAAGGCCTCCGGGATGTGTCCTGATTCTTTGTGATTTGATCTGGGCCGTCGACAATGATTTACCGACAGCATTTTGGAGTCAGGTGGGCTCCGTCCTCCTTCTAGCAGTCCCGAAGCCTAAAGCTTTTCTTTGCAGCTAGTCTACAGCAAACATTTACATATGGAAAAACAATGTGGTGGAGCCTGCGTCAGCTTTCTCCTCTGATCCTTTCTATATGCTCCCTGGCTTTAGCAGCACATCAGGACACAGCCACGGCACACAGGGAGCTCGAGGCATTGCCCTCCCAGAGGTAAGTCTGTTCCACCCCTCTTGCTCCCAACTTTACATATAGAAATTACAGGCAAGTCGGTCAGCCCATCAATTTTGTCCTGACTTGAGGCATGTGCACACTGTGCTCTCTGTAAACAGCTACTAGAAAAAAATAATATATTGGCAGTTGTCCAAAGCCCGAGCTAGGCATCGTAATTCCTTCTTATATGAACTGTTTGCATAATGGTTTTTCTTTTAGAGATTACTATTAAGCCTTCTTAAACTTCCTTACCAAAATTACCATACTGGTTTTGGGCACTTGGAATGAACTCCCTATACAGGACAATTTACGAGTGAATATTTTTCATATTCTTTTTCATTATAATTATTTTGCATTTGACAATGCGAAGTTAACACGTGCATGTTTATAACCCAAGTTTCAATCCAAGCCAGATCCTCATACCTCTGTTTTTTATCCCTGAACAATATTATTAACCTATGCGAGTGTCATTTAGGCTTTGAAGGAAGGGAATAAACAAGTTACCTTTTTCTAAAGCTATAGTGTCATGATAGGAAAATGGTTGGATTTTTTTTTTCTACAGCTATTAGTTTCAGGCTTGTTCTAAAGGCAAATATGATTTAGATGGATCAAAAAAGGTATCAGTGATAATTGGAACGTGGAGACAAGGGGAAGGCAGAAAGGAAAAAAAAAGTGGTAGTGATACACTTAATTATGAAGGCTTATTCCGATAATCCCTTTTGAAAATGAACAAAGACGAGATTTTTGATGTTTGATGAACTTATCAAACACGGCAGAATAATGAAGAGGTAAATGTAAAATCCAATCGAAGGTGAGCCAATTAAGTACTTTGTGAAGTGCTGAAGGATACAGCCCACAAATCCTCCTGTCAGAGCGAAAAGGCATCAATACATGTGTGTCCTCCAGCTCTGTGTTTGTCTGCAGGCTCCTGTTGTTTTCCTAGAGAGGTGGTGGGGTTTTATCTCACGCGCTGATCTGCATCCACGGGCTCCCTTGCTGAGCCGTTGTGGCTTTCATTGAGTAAGTCTCTCTTCTACAGCCTCTGATGAATCCCCAATGTGTTCCGTACCTCCGCTAATTATCAATATTTCTCTTTGGAGTGCAGTCTCACAAGTAAAACAGACTGCTCATTAGTTAATCACCAAAATAATAAAAATAATGTTTTGGCTCGGAATAACCCCTCAAAATGCTTCAAAGGCTGTGGCAAACACAGAGTTGTACTGACATGCCACAGATTGCTCCTCAAGACAAAGAAACACATTATATAGATAAAGATTGTAGGAGCAGGGACAGAAACAGAGATCATAATAACTGGTCTGGGAGGCAAGAAAAGTCTTTTTTTCAGTGTTTGTGCAGAG
This sequence comes from Numenius arquata, assembly GCF_964106895.1. Taxonomy (NCBI): domain Eukaryota; kingdom Metazoa; phylum Chordata; class Aves; order Charadriiformes; family Scolopacidae; genus Numenius; species Numenius arquata. The sequence continues at coordinate 57,276,702 of NC_133583.1, forward strand.
AGTCTGATCCAAGGGCCATTGCGATACAGTACCCTTGCCATGTTCTGCTTTTATACTCTTCCTTTAGTTATTTTCCTCTTCTCAGAACTTACATATTTCCTTTTAGAAACAGTCAACCAACAAATTCTCATAGTCAGCATGGCTTTGTACCTTGCCTTCTCAGCACTATTGGTGCAGCCATTCCCACCACTCCGCAAAATCCATGGGAATCAGACCCTGATTTCATACTTGTCAGGAAAAATACTGACCATGAGTTCACTATGGTACAAAAAAAAAGTGAAATCAGTAGATTTCAGAACAAGCCCAAGGTGATAAACATCACTACTCCTGGAGTTTGTGATGTGTGTCTGAGAACAAAACCAAAAAAGAAGCCTTTCCTTAAAACCTGTCTCTTCTTCACATTCATTCTGTTTACTCAGTGTATTTAGTCTTACATATACGATGTACATATATTTTATTGCAATCTACCTATTGGAAAGGGCTAGGATCTTTTGGGAGAGCAGGAATCCCAAGAAAAAGTCCTCAGGTCCTTCACCTGCTGCCCCTGACCAATTTTATGTTGAACAGTTGGATGGAGCATCTCGGGTGGTACAGCCACTCTTGCTAAGGGATGCTTCTCATTTCCTACAAAATAGGTTCCTGGTGGAAAAACACACACACAGAGATCATTTTCTCCCTGCTAGCCTCCAGCCCTCCTTAAAACACAACTTCAAAGGCCTTAGACTGCTTTCTCTTCCCCTCCTTAGAAGAAGCAGCAGAAATGTTAATTCTCCAGCTCCTGTCGACTGTCGGCTGAGCCAGTGGTCAGAATGGACTGATTGCTTTCCTTGCCAAGAGAAAAAAGTAAGACTCTACTGTAATGTATTCATTTATCTTCAGATGTGTCCGTGATGAGGATGTACACACATTAATTATATATATTATACATATTCATCATTTTGAAGCATCCAGTAAACTCATCCAAATATGATGGAGATGCTCCTCTACTAGAGAGGCTCGTACTTACCCTGGTGTAAACGGGGGAATAAATTCGTTTAAGGCAGCAGAACAGCAAAATGAAAAAAAATCAAGGCAAATGGTGGAAGAATCGGACCAGAATATTTGCCCAGGACTTTTTTCCTTTTCTATCTCAGATTTAATTAAGTATACCCTGATTCTTAATGCAAATATTCCAATGAAAAGAAATTAAAAGCAGCCTTCATTCATCAGCTCCTGATCTCAATTTTGTACATCATTTCACATGTCTTCATAATTCAAGAATTTATTTTCGAATACCTGACATAATTGAGTTTATATCCCTGCATTTTTTTGTTCCTGTGCTTATAATCAGCCAATGATTTGGCTTTTCTCTCTTTCCTTTTCTTTTTTTTAACTCCCTAGTTTAAAGAGCAGCAATTCTCATTAATAATCCATCAGAAATGTTGCAGGATCAGTGTTGTAATTAGTGCCTGTGTCCATCTGAGCCTGTTACGTTCTGGGACAAAGCATATGTAACTGGAAAAATGCCATATTATTTCCAAGGTATAAAAGAGGGAAGAGATTTTTAAAAACAGTCATTCCAGCCCCCACCAAATTCACCTGTGTGAACTTCAAGCCAATCTCCTGAGCTCCCACACCTCTGCTGACTCTCCTTCTCCATTTATCACATGCAAAGTCTGTGGACTACACAAAAAAATAACAATATAGAGAAAAGTGATAGCTCTAATTGCTTTATAGCCTGCGGAGGTGATGTCTGTGGGGGATAAAAGTTAGGTGTTGGCTGTGTTTTAATCTCTTGTGCGGTTCAGCACCGGTACCGGAGGCTGGTGCAGCCAGCGATGTTCTCAGGGCAGCAATGTGCGGGGTACTTCTGGGACGAGGAAGCTTGCCGTACCGAGACAACCTGCACTGGACCCCCCACCTGCGGAAAGGACTTTCAGTGCGAGGAAACAGGTGAGTAATGCAAGAGAAAGCTGGATATTTCCCCATCTTTGATTTTTTTTTTCCCCACTTTTACAGAAATCCATCCATGTTACGCTTAGATTTGGATAGGAAAGAAGGCTGTGTAACATGGAAAAGGTTAATTTTTCAGTGGAACAAAGAGAATAGAAATATTCTGCTCCAACTGCTGTGCTACACGCTCACGCTCCCCTCCATGGGCATCAACGCTCCTACAACGCACCCCTTTCTCCCCCTGCAGAAGACAGTTCAATCATGAATCCAACTAGCAATCTGGTGGGGTGATTTATTTATTTTTAGCCATCCCCAGCTCTGAGGATTGGGATATACTACGGCTGTTCTCTGAAAGTCTGAGTAGCCTTGAACAGATTTTTGTTTTTACACAAATGGCTCAAACTCCCATCTTGAGCATTTAAAGAAAATTCTATTGAAATTTAGAAATACGCACCAGCTCATCAACTGGAGCAGGTCATCATCGCTTCATTGAGGCAAGTGCAGCAGTACCAGTTGCCTCCTGCCACAAATGTCACGTCAAGGCTTTCTCCTTACTCCCAGGAGGAAAAGCACTTTCAAGTTGCCCTTCCTTCAAATACCCATTCTTGAGCTATAATTATTGCAATAAACTCCCCAAATACCTCCTGCAATGGGAAGAGGCAAAAAATGCCCTTTAAACAGTTGACTTCCCTAAGCCAAGTGGAGAATCTATTGCTTCCTGTAGCTCCCTTCCAGAACCATGATTGTAGATAATAAAATCGGGCCAGTGAGGTGACCTCTACTTGATTCCCATCCCATGGGAGCCCAAGGGAGCGGCTGGCTTGGACTCTGAGCTCTGCTCGCTCCAGGTTGCAACGGAAAACCTCCCCCCCAAAAGAGCTGGGAAAACCAAGCTCCCAATGGAAGAGCTTTGTGTCTAACACCCAGCATGACTTCTTGTGGCCCTGAGATAATGGGTGGAAACCAGCACAATCAGTGCAAGCTGCCAAAAAGGTTTTGTGAAGGGCAGATGAGCGATCGCCTGTACCTGTGCACTTCAGGTCGCTGCATTAAACGGCATCTTGTGTGCAATGGAGAGCCAGACTGCAGAGATGGGTCTGATGAGGAAAACTGTGAGGAGGAAGATATCGAAAGTCCTTGTGAACATCTGTTTCCGATCCCAGGGTCTGAAAAAGCAGCCCAAGGGTAAGTAATTGATCAATAGCTGCTACGCTCACAATCAAATCTGGATTCAGCTTTTGGTATTGCTCTTCCTTAGTACCAGCAGCGCTCCATGAAGTTATAAGGGAGCTATACAAAACCCAAAGAAGAGCTACTGACCCACCTGACCATGGGTAGCAATGAGGGAGGCAAGAGGGTGCATTCCAGCTTTTATTTCAAATTCTGTCTCAAATTTACTACCTGATCTTGGCCTCTCCCAACTACTCTGTACTTGTGATGTCCTCTTTATACTCCTGTAAAAAGTATATCCCAGTTATCTTAAAGTTTTCTCCAGCTGATAAAAGCAATATATTAAAGCAAATAGTAGACTCTGGAGATGCAGCATCCTGTTGGCGTTCATCCTGAAGGTAAAGATTTAACTCCAGGGTTTAGGACTTCAGAGCAGATATTCAAGGCAGGGAGCCTCAGCTTCACATGAGTATGTGCAGGGTAAATACTTCTATCCATGAAAAAGCATTACCCTGTTCAGTTTCAAATGTTGGTTAGGCAATACGTGCAAAAAAGGAATCCAGAGCAACTTGAAAGGCAAATTGTCTATTGTGACATTCTTGTTTTTAATTGTGTGTTTTAACCAAGATACTGCTTATTTAAACTTGGAGAACATGGGCTACAGCATAAGAATGTAGTCACCCATTAGATAACTTTCCCATCAGCTGGATCCAGCGCTCTCTGGGGTCCAAGAGATAAATGCCTCTCTGGCCCAGGGCCTGGTAGGGTCCATCAAAAGTTTTTCAAGACATATATTAATTTTCACCGAGCACCCCATTTAATATCCCCCTCTGATGTGTTTCTCCCGCAGAACACACAAAAGCAATAGTATTTACTATCTTAGTCTTAAAGACGATTCCCTGTTGTGAGGAGCAATGCTGCTGTCTAGTCTGAATAATGCTTTCATTTGGGGCCATGGAAGTACAGGGAATATTAAGTAACAGGCGGGATTTCAGAGGGCAGCAGCTGTGATGGCTGGAGAGCAGGAAGAAAGAGGCGTAAGGAAATAATAAGTGAGAGACTTGGCAGAGCACAAGCAGACTGCAAGTCTAGGGAGGGTGGTAAGTCCCCTGAGAAATGGGACCATTATTAAAAGGAAGGAGATGAAATAAAGATAGAAAACAATTACAGGGAACGCCAGGAGACACTTGGTGACAGTGAGATGCATTAGGCTGCGAGAGACTCAAGGGGGACCTGGAGGAATTCCAGGAGTTTGGGACTTTCATAACTGTAACAATTCATAACTGGACAATTTAACTGATTTCTTCCATCTCTAGCATATGAGTCCAAACCAATATCTCGGAAATAAAATGGCTTTTTGTCTCCTGTTAGCTTTGGGAAGGAGAGAGCAAGGAGAACAGACTCACCTCAGAGACAGACAGATAATGTATAGTGTCAGGAGAACAGAAACACTGACAGAGACTGCTATGGAAATAAAACAGGAGCTATGGATAACTTTCTGAATGCTATTTCTTTCCAAGATACAATATCCTAACACAGGAAGAGAGCCACTACGTATACGATCGTAAATTTTTTGGAGGCCACTGTGAGTATGTCTACAACGGAGAGTGGCGGGAGCTGAAGTACGACGCTGCATGTGAACATCTGTACTATGGAGATGATGAGAAGTATTTCCGCAAACCTTACAACTTTCACATATACCAGTTCCTTGTAAGTGCTTTGGGTGGTCAAAGTTAGCAATGGGTTCCCAGATAAAAGCCAAATTTCCTATAAATACATTATGTATATTTTATCATTCACAATAGGTTGCCTTTCAAGGTACCTTTCTCCAGCTGTCCCCAAGAAAACAAGCAATCGATGATATAAATGCTGTTTATGGCACATCAAGGAACTGACATGTTTTATCACCCAGGCATCTGCGTACTCTGGCCTAGTCAGAGCCAAGAGAAATGGGTTTTCTCTAAATTCTGCTATTAGTGAGCTGTGGAGCTTGTGCAAGCCACTTGCCTCCCTAGGGATGAAGTTGGCTATGTGTAAAATGGGAACACTGCTACCAGTTCAATCTTTGAAAGCATTTTAAGTCTACAGCACGGCTACAAGGGACATAAATCCAAATTCTGAGTGAGAAAAAGATCCTGAAAGCCATCATCATATATCACACCACCTATAATCTGGGGGGGTCACACCTGATGTTGGAGACTGAACTAAGTAAAGCAGGGGTTCAGCCTGAGCCTCCTATGTCCCAGCGGGTGCCCTGGCCACCCTGTTAAACATTTACTATGCTTTCTGCAATAAAAGAATGAAACACACGTTATTCTAGGGGAATATTACAGACATCAGCTAAATACAAGTGATTTCATGTCCTCCCAGCAAGCAGACTCTCCTGTGACCCTTAGTCCCCAGTCTCAGCCCAGACAGACCCACCACACAGGCCACATTTTCTTCTCCCCTTTATCTGCTGCAAGAAGCGGAATGACATCTGCACCATGGTCAGGCACTTAGGGACGCTTCAGCATGCCCCATATACATCTTGGCTTAGGAGCTTCTACCTGACGGGGTCTAGGAAGTCACTGATGACGATGTGAGATGCTTTTTTTCAGTGTTGGTAATTTAACCAGCTTTTTATAGACACGGCAAATGGCACAGCCCAGATTCAGCAGGGCTGCTCAATTCCACATGCCGGCAAAGTAGAGCTGTCAAGGAAAAGGTCACTTCTCTCAAACACGGGCAAAACAATGTTTGTTTTCCAGCGTTGCCCACGCAAGTGGCTGGATCAGAGCTGTTTAACTTTTTTCCTAAATAAATTCATCCAGAAGCAGGCCAGAGAGAAAAAAATAACTCCAAATCGTTAGGATTTGGCAAAGCTGTAAGGAACTGGAAGGAGGATTTTGTAATGGGAAGTGTCAAGCTAGCTTAATAGGCACCGTTACCAGCTCTGCCTGAAATGGTACTGCTTGGAGTGGCTGAACACAAACCTTTCCCCTGCCTGGAGACGGATGAAGCAAAAGGTATGGGCTTAGCTGCATTTCTCACATATTTCCAAATGAAACGGCACATGACTAAATTCCTTATTCCGTGTTCACTAAAGTCAGTGTCGGCGCTGTCAGGAGCATCACAGGCTTCAATAGAGGCACCATCAGCTCCTTAAAGAAATGGAGATTAAAAAGGAAGGGAAGTACCTGAAAAGTTAATGTCTGCTCCTTTCACTTTAGGCTCATGCTGATTCTGGATTCACTTTTGAGTCTTACGAAGATTCAAAGGACCTGCTTGATGCCCTTAAAAAGGAAAAATCCGGATCAATAGGCCTTAACTTTGGAATTTCGCCTAAAAAAATACCTATGCAGTTAAACTTGGGCTTCACTTTGTCGGGTGGCAAAGGAACCCTGAAGAATTTCACACAATACAATTCAAAGGTAAAAAAAAGATAATAATCAACTATGCATATGCTCCAGTTGTGTCATCTGTGCATCGCATGGTCTGGCTATAACTTATGTCAGTTTATTCTCTCAATTGCATTTTTTAACACATAGTAATTGTACCTTAATTTGTTCATGTAATTGCAAATGTATGATCGTTAGTAATCCTGTTTGTTGTTCTTATTACGTTTTAGCAAACAGGGAGTGGGAATAAAATTGAATTACGAAATACCACAACACATGTCATCCCACCCCATCCTGTTTCATGGCCACATTAAGCACATAAATGAAAAAATGCTTAAAGTGATGATGAGGGAGGAGGAAATACCAAGATGTTGATCAAAACATCTGAGTTGTCCTCAGGGAATGATCTCCGGTAGCAGATATATCTTGCTCAAATTAATACAAGCTGCCTTATGATGGGGAAATACGTTACTTTTTATGAGAGGTTAAAATACCACGCTGAAAGAAGAGTACCCGATAATAGGGTGTATTTCTTGCAGCGAGTTTACATCATGGACTAGCCGTGACGACCTCTTTCCAATTTTATATCATGAGTGCTGGTATTTCCCACATTTACCGTGCTCCGTCTCCACTTCTCTTGTGGCTGCTGACAGAAAACAATAAAGAAGAATTACTTTGATGGTGTTCTGAGTTGAAAAGCTGTTGGAAATGGGCACCATTATAGTATTTACTGTGCCCTTGTCTAGACTCACATGATGTTTGCAAGCTAAACGATGATCAATTATTGGAGGAATCATGTAAAAGGCTGTTCTGGTTGCACTGGAGCCTTGTCCGAGGCAACGGCTAATCTAGAAGAGCAGCTGTGGATCTGGTGGTTTATCCTGGAAATCCTCTCCCCATCAGCACCTTCCTGGCCAGGTTTTCCCACACTGCCAGGCTGGGCTGGGCTTACCATGAGCCCTTGTCTTGCATCACTGGTCAAGGCTGTGAAAAAAAAAAAGCAAAAGGGAGTGAACAATATGGAAAGGAAACCAGAAAAAAGAAATAGTAGAAATGGAGGAGGGAGTGGAATTATGTGGACTCTAATTCTGATCGTATTCACACATCAGTAAAAAAACCCATAGCGTGCAAAGCCATGGCTCTGCCCTCCACCTCACACAGCAAACAAGAGACGCTCCCTGAAAAAAGAATTATTTCATTTAAATGTGGCTGGTTTTCATGCCCTTAACATCCATTGATAGTCAAAGATTCAGGCTTTTCTCTGCAAACCTAAAGAATAGAAATGGTTTGTTTTTTTAAAAATAGATGTTGAGTGGAAGCTCCTGATTTCTTTATCTGCAGGAGCTTGAATTCGTTAGAGCTGTGACAAAGGTGCAGACAGCCCGTTTCAAGATGAGAAGGGACAACATCGTTTTGGATGAAGACATGCTGCTCTCCCTGCGGGAGCTTCCAGACACCTACAACTATGGCATGTATGCCAAATTCATTAACGACTACGGCACCCACTTCATGACATCCGGCACTATGGGAGGCGTCTTTGAGTACATCCTTGTCATTAACAAAGAGGAAATGAGAAGAAAAGGTTAGAAAAATACTAGAAATTCTCTGTTCGCAACTTTCAGCTTTAAACAGGGCATTTCCAACCTGGAGACCACAGGGCAGGTCCAGTCCACCAGAGTAATTAATCTGGCTTTGGCTGCTCTGCACCACCATCATCTCCCTGGGCCCTGGGAGGGTGGGTGCTCATCAGCCCCTCTTTGCCAAGCTGGCTTGCATGTCTCATCACGATAGATAGAGCTAGCGACATGCTCGTCACTAGCCCAGAAATGCAGAGTGGAGGTGGGGTAGGGGTATCCACATGCACCACTGGCCACGTAGCAGGGGATAAGCTTCAGTGTCACAAAATGTGCTAATTTCAGAAGAATCTGGGTGAGATTTTGGTATCTTAGGAAGGAACCTGAGCATCTTTTTCTCCCTTTCTTTCAATGTCACCTGCTAGACTTCTCTAAACTTCTCCTATTTCTTATAATCTTTGTTCTTTTTTCTTATAATTCTTTCTGTTCTTTGTTTCTTATAATCTTTGTTCTGGCCATTGTCATGAATGCTCAAGGACTGGAAACTCATCCAGATTAAAGAAAGATAGCCCACTCACATTTTAGCCTCCTAATAGTGAGGGTTTCAATTTTCTGTAAATGGAAATAATGCATTGCACTTGGCAATACCTCTGCCACTTTACTCTGGTTAGTGTAGTATCTGAAGACTAACAGACCTCTGTTATCTCCAGTTCTCAACAAATTAGAGTTTATGAGGCTGGAGAGCCATACCTCTAAATCTCAGTTACATAAAATATCCACTGCAGATGTCTAGAGCACAAGAATAGCCATTACTGGCGAGCCAAACCATAACATTTTTTCTAATCAAGAACAGAAGATGCAGAACAATAATATGGTACTTTAGCACACTAACCGAATTGTGAACTTTTGCAAAGGTGTTGACAATGCAATAGATCCCACTTCCCCTAAGGACCATCACTCTGCTCTGCTGAGGGTAACGCTGGACATCTATAGTGCTGGGGTAACTCCAGGCTGGACATTTATGCAAAAGAAAATGGTGATCTTGAACAACAGGTGCAAATTGCTGCAGTTGGTGCAAATTGCTGTAATTCCATTAAGTCCATTAATTTCCATGGTTCTATCCCAAATTCTGCCTCCGGTCTGAAACGGTTTGGTACCATCATGCACTCCATATTGAGTTTTAACCATGCCAGTTTTTCCACAAGAAATTACCGACTGAGAGAATTTTCATCAAGTTACTGAACTACTAATGTTTGGAAACATGATGTCTCTTCAAATCGTTTATTCACTTTGAAGAGTGAGTAATATAGAAGCGAACAAGATCTTGGCAAGCAAGTCTTCAGGAAGCAGACTGCCAATTTCAGAGGAAGAATGAATTAAGAGCATGTGGAGGGAGGCTATTATTTTGCTTTATCTTGTGCTTGCTGTGTATATAAGGAGGAGATTTACTGCCACGAGATGCCTTATCTTAGGAAAGAAGGATGTTGAAGTTCAGCAAAAGACAAAAATGCGTCCCAGCAGAGATGTGATTTTCGTTCTAACGTAGCACGCTTCTGTAATTTTCATCTAACCCAGACTCTGCAAGAAAGTCCACATTTACCAAGTCAGCACGCTCTGCGTCACACGACGTAGACCCAGAAGGACCCACCCGCAGTGGCCTATATACCACTCTCCTAAAGCACGTAGTAAAAAATTTGATTCTTCTAGCGGTGATCACAGCCATGCTTGAAGGCTGTGTTTGCAAGAGGATTATCTGTCTCCCCTGAGGAATGGTCAGGATCAGGATATCAGCACGCAAGTCTTAAAATTAGAGCTTCAAAAGATGAGTTTGAAGCTTCGCAGATGCCTGGAGATGTACCGCTGAGTCCCCACAGGGCTGAGCAGCACGGCACCCTCTTTAGATCAATCACTGCACCCTGAGAGCCCACCTAGCCCATGAGGCTCCACGTTAAACACTCTGGAAGAGAAAACACACCTTTTTTATAGACCAGTGACTAAAGCACATGCCCAGGAAAAAGATGCCTAGGCTGAATCCAGCTTGGGCAGCCACTGAACATCCAGCTAGACATAGGCATGAGCTGGACTTTAACCACCTAGGAAATGTGAAATTTGAAAATGAGGTTCCCTTCTGTGTTTAGATACCCAAGAACAGACCAACAACTCACTGGTGCAGAGCTTAAGACTGCAGTTTTTCTTCCAGACCCCTTTCTAGTTTTCAGGCTGCAAGGGCTTGTATGGATGTGGTCATGAGTGAAATAAATACATATGTCAGAACGAGGTCCCTTGTTGCTCTGCCATCAATATTTTTCATTACTTGTTTTTAAAATAGATTGTTATGGTTCTATTATTTAGCAGAAAACAGTATAATGTGTTCACACATTACAAGAACATTTATGGGAGAAACATTATGCGCAGAGTAAATTAGAAAGACTCTTCATATATTCTGATTAATTCAAAATGCAGCAGTAAATCTTATCACTCGAGCACATTTAACTATCGCAAATTATATCATATGAAAAAACCTATCAAGGCTCCCCCCTCAAGTGCCGATATTTTCTATGACCACCCTTTTGCAATGATAACCACTTTTCATTTATCAAGACCCGATCTTGCTGCAACCAATAGCGAATTGTATTGACAGACCCTCGCTGAACATAATTACTCAACGGGAACCATGGTGAATCAATTAATCAGGGTGTTCCTCAAGTTTAATTTTATGGCACTCCAACACCAAGATAAGCAATCACTCATGTTGCTTTGGGTGAATGAACTTTACCCACTGTGTTTACAACTGTTGAATAGTTTAGTAAAAGTAATTGAGTGCTACACATTTAATCTTTCTCAAGGGCCCAGTTCTGCAATGGGATGTAATTCCCCCTGAAGTCTTGAGCATGCTTCAGCTCTCACCAGTTTGAATCCAGGACTTGTAGCCCCTTTCATAGGATGCTGAGCACCTCCGCTGGTTGGGACCTACCAAGCCAAGGAGCAGATCCACGCAACTCCAGCGAGCCTCTCCTGCCGGGTGTGCAAAAGCGAGCAAAACCAGAGCTCTGGGTGTTTTACCAGTATTTTAGACGTGAGGAAGACAGGACGCTGCTCCCCAGTGCTGGGGTGAGGCAGTTCAGCAGACAGCGCTCTAGGCTGGGGCTTGGCTGGACGTTCAATCTTCAGACCATTAAGCCACGATGCACAAATCCCGCTGACCTCTGTGCCTCCCTTTCAATACCGGGGTATTGATCGCTAGGCTGCTTTGTAAAACACTTTAAGGTCTTCTGACAAAAAGAGCAATATAAAAGTTACCTATTACTTACAATACCCACATTTATTGAAATCAATGGATTTTTTAACTACTACAGAAGATGGCCTTATATTTGCAGTACACTGAAGTGTGTACATAAAACCAGGCTGTATGAAATATGCGCATTGCTTACCTTGGTGAAACCACCTCATTAGTTCCCTTCTCCCCTCTGCAGTCGCTTCATGGGTCTCCAGTTACATATTTTGATGATGAATGTGGTGGTGCTGGTAGCAGCAGCCCAGCAGCAGGAAGGAAGGCTTTGGCAACTCTCAGCAGACAAACCTTTTGCAGGTTACTACTTAAGATGCTGCTTAAGCCACTAATACATGGGTCAGATCCTCAGTTTAGGAAAATTAGCAAGGATCTATTGATTTCAGCTGCTATTCCCAGCTTTACCCTGGTTACAAGTTAGTCTGTAAAAAAACCAATGTTTTATTTTTAAATAAATTAACCAAACAAGGAAATACATGCCTGAAGCCTTGTGTTAAGATTTTTACTTTCTTCTAATACTTTCAAAGGAAATGTTTTTACAGTGAGGACATTTCCCTTTTCACCCATTATGGGACAGGTCCAACATACCCCAATAAAATATTGGCTTTCCCACTGCAGGAAAGCTGTCCTCTGCCTGGAATAGGTCATGACTTTGAAAAACAGACTATGCAAATAACTGAATATTTTCTTCATTGATAGGAAAAAAACCCAAGTAGGAATATGAACATCCTTCCACTCAGAATGAGTCACCAGCTTTACTGGCTTCCTTTCTGTTTTGCAGAGGTCCGCACCGAACAGATAAATGGCTGTGTTGGGCTGTCAATCGGCCTTACAGCCGTCGTGAAGAAACTGCAGTTGATACCATCTGTGTCACCCTCTTACTGTGCAACGCAAGGATTTATGAAAACTGGTATGCTAGCAGGGCAGTTTGTTAAGGCATCTGGTGTCACTTCTTTTGGTCACTTGGGCGTAGAGATTCAAGCAGGGTCACAGAAGGGTATGATGAAGGGAGCTCTCGTGCCATCCCCAGACATGGCTCAGGCCCAATTGTGGGACCAAAGTGACTTTGGTCCAAGGCTCCAGGAGTACTGATTGCTCTTGAAAGAGCAGGAATTAAGGTAGCAATACCTGGCGTAGAAACACGTGTAAATAGAGGCATGGGGTGGCTGGGAGGCTGCAGTCCCTGTAGGGACAACAGACTGGGCACAGATGACAAGGGCAACATGGCAACTATTAAAGAAGCCAAAATTGACTCTAAAAAGTACTCAAAGAGGCTAAGAAGCCCCAGATTTGTAAATCACTTAACCAGCTATAGACAGTGTGTTCTACTGCCCATGTGCTAACTAGAAACAAAGGCTGGAGGCATGCAGGCTTTTCAGGTCTTACCAGCTTAGAGCATTTGTGATGCTCAACTCATCACCGACCGCCTTGTGATAATGTGGCAGGGCTTACCCCATGAGTAGGGGACACCAAGCTCCCATTGATTTCAGAAGGCAGCATCAGTGCTGCTCAGCGATAGCCCCTTACACGATTGATCTCACCTCCATTAAGCAGTTTCATGTGTGTGTGTGGAAATGATAATTAAATAATACGGGTGCAATTCAACTTTTCAGATCCTAAGAGCAACAGTGCAGTTGTGGAAGATATTATTCCCCGGATTAGAGGTGGAGATACCAGTTACAGCGGAGGGCTCTTAAACAGTTGGGATGGCAATATGTATCGTCACTGGGGAAGGTCATTAAAATATAATCCTGCTGTTATTGATTTTGAGGTAAGGCTTTTCTGCAGTTGAAGAAACTCTGCTGCTATAAGGAATGAAAGTGTAGTCGAGCAGATCATTTCGTATTTTTATTGTGATCCCATCACAGAACAAGATTAAATGTAATGGGCCACTGATCTGGTAACCTCTTATTCATTTCACAATGGGGAGTACATCTCCCACCGACTGCATCCGCAGGGAGACAGACAAGGAGCTTAATGCTGGATTAGTGCCGAGTTAAGTTTTTGATGTGTCCCCAAACAGCTTCTCAATGAATGGCTCTCTGCGGTAACATTCATCCCTATTATTCTCCCCAGCACTGTCTGCCCTCCTGTATAAGCAGGGGACTCGTGGGGGGCTGGGGAAGGAGTCTTCTTCCTCACAGCAAAGGCTCTGCATAGACCCCCCCTGCTTTTCACCTGCCTCACAGCTGCAGTGGCTATGCCAAACCTCTGCAGACCTTGGTGGGTATTGCTATGGGTGCTTCCAGGAGTGTTAGCGTAGAGGGCTCCTGGTTGCTTTGTCAGGTGAGTCCTGTCTCTCCCTATGCTCCACAAAGAAGGTCCATGTCCATAAAAGTCAGCCACGTTATCCTCTTCCCTTCATTTTATTGGGTGCCTCATACAATGGGAAGACCACTGAAGCATCCTACAGGGCTTCAGAGACAGAGAGGAAATGGGTACAAGTTGAGGGGATGGAAAGGAAGAGAGAATCCAGGCCCAGAGACCACAAAGGCATAAGGAGACAGGCACGCTCCTCAGCTGTGGTGAGGAGTAGCACATCTACCCTGAGATGCTACCATCACCGGTCTGCTCTGGGAGAACAGCTGTGGCTTGTGGGGGAAGGACCTTGGTCATGGCAAGGACACACTGCCACTTGCATCCCTCTCATCTTCATTTGAAAGCACTCCCACTCCTAGATCTGACAGAGGGTGGGAGAAGGGAAGGTGGAATCAGGAGCCATCTGTGTTGCCGGCAGGGCAAGAGGGAATCTGCAAACCTTCCTGGGCAGCACCCTGACGGCACAGAGCCCTGATTAAGTAGAACCGCTTTCAGTTCCAGCTGAACGCATGCTGCAGGTTATTCACCTTTCTGCACAAGTTGCCATCAATTCTGGGCAAAATTCATTGCAATTTTCCAGTAAACCATGCGCTGACCTCTCTGCTGGCTGCTCCAGAGCTCAGCAGTCGCTGTGCAATGGGAGCTGCCGATAAGTGCTCATGGCCACTTCGCAGCTCTTATCGGCAGCTCCCCCTCGTTTGTTAAACAGCCCTGTGCAAATTTGTCTACGAGCTCTTCCCGAAGCCCAGCTGATCCTCCCCACAGATCGCTCTCACTGCACCTTGTGCAATGAGACAATGCCCAGCTCTTCTTTGGGACCGCTTTCCACCAATTCCGAGCCGGGACATGCAGCGTTTGCACAGATGCATAGATGGACAAAAAATAAATATCTGTCCTCAGACCAGCCCTGAGCTTTTAGCTTTAATATTCAGTTGAATATTAATATTCAGTTGGGCAAATTATAATTACAATGGCCCACACTGGACTATTTTAGCTGAATGATATATAGGAACTGGATTTTGCTACTGAAAATACTATTAGAGTGTTATATTCTTAAAGCTGTAAATGGCACAATATTATTTCGCTGTATCAAAGGGCAAAAAGTAGGTAGATAAAATTCGTCACGCTCAGCATTTATTGGATGGTTCACAATCTTGTCATCATTAGCTAAGCTGGCATTACGTTTTGATGATACCCACTGTCCAAACCTCTTACCTAAACATTTTGGTTCAAACAGGCAAAAAGCATGTAAGAATCTCTGAGATCATGACAGCGCTAAGAAATGAGTCAAAAAATGGGCTTACTGGGGTGCTTTAATTTATCACTTGAATCCAGTCTGAAACTCCAACGCATGTCCAGAAAAGCCAATCCCACACAAACCTCTAAGATGAGGAGGGTTTTGGAACGGTGGTTTCTCACCCGGGCCCATCAGTCGTGGTAACACATTTGCATGATGTACATGGAGCTGTCAAGGAAGACAAATGAGTTTTTTTCCGAGCCCTGAGTTTATCCAGCAATGTCACAGCTCTCTGACTGCCGCGTGGTAGCATCTCAGTGGATGCCCAGCTGAAATTGTCTCTGTGCTATTCATCTCCATCCTACACAGCTGCAGCCCATCCACGAAATTCTCCGCAGGAGCAACCTTGGCGACATGGAAGCCAAACGGCAAAACCTGAAACGGGCTTTGGACGATTACTTGTTGGAATTCAACGCCTGCCGCTGCGGACCGTGCCAGAACAACGGCGAACCCATTTTGGTGGGAGACACGTGTTTCTGCCAGTGTCGACCAGGTGATGGAGGCCCTGCCTGCGAGCAAACTAAGCGCCGAGGTAAGACCCCAGCGTGCACCCATAGCAGGGGAAGGCAAAAAGCAGCACAGGGAGAGGGTTTTCCTCTCCATGTCATTAACCAACACCTCTTTGCATCCACGCATTGATCAAGCCTTCACTCCTGTATCACTTTTGTAGCTACACTATCCTAAGCAGCCCTGTAAAAGAATTAAACTAACAGTTCAGGTGATTATTAAAAATAAATTAGTGGAAATGAGGATGTGTTTAATAGCTGGAGACTTACCGACATGTTGCAGAAAGCTGAGCTGAGGTGCAGCAGCAGCAGGCCATATTGTCAGCTAAAGGGTGAGTTCTGCCTGCCTGTGGTGTTCTACGGATGCAGCTCGTTACTGTAAGTGAGACCATCACCTGGTCCTCACTGCCCAGCATGTCAGTGGGATGGCGATTCTCCAGAGCGCTTGTGGCATCCCCCCATGGATGCCTGCTACAAGGGCGAGAGTGAAAACCTCAACAGGGAGGCTGAAAGGGGCAGGCAAAGCGACTGGGAAGCGGTGCTCAAGCAATGTGTCACCAAAAATGCTGTTTTAGTTAAAAATTGCCACTTTGCCAGATTTCCCCCCCATAGGGAAAGTTTTTAACTAGAGGGAAGTACCTATTTTGGGGGAGAAAAAAATGTGTTTTTCCAAAGTGATGAGCTTTTATTTATGATTTCTTTATTCCTTTATATACTACCCTAAAAAATTAAATGGCTAGCAAAAAAAGCCAACCTTGGAACATACTCTTTGATTTCAAAAAAAGTCAGTTCTTTCTGACCTGAATATTCAAAAATATTCACAGATTCATAGATTGGTCCAGGCCGGAAGGGACCTCCAAAGGTCATCTAGTCCGACCTCCCCGCAGTCAGCAGGGACACCCCCAACTAGACCAGGTTGCCCAGGGCCTCGTCGAGCTTCACCTTGAATATCTCAAGGGAAGGGGCCTCAACCACCTCCCTGGGCAACCTGTTCCAGTGTTCCACCACCCTCATAGTAAAGAACTTGTTCCTAATATCCAATCTAAATCTCCCCTTCTCCAACTTAAAACCATTGCCCCTCGTCCTGTCGCTGCAGGCCTTTGTAAACAGACCCTCCCCAGCCTTCCTGTAGCCCCCCTCAGGTACTGGAAGGCCGCTATTAGGTCTCCCCGGAGCCTCCTTTTCTCCAAGCTGAACAACCCCAGCTCCCTCAGCCTGTCCTCATAGCAGAGGTGCTCCAACCCCCTGATCATTTTAGTGGCCCTCCTCCGGACCCGCTCCATCAGGTCCATGTCCTTTCTACATTGAGGGCTCCAGACCTGCACTCAAAAAATTATGACAAAAAAATCTAAATGAAGCTGGCAGAAAAATCCATCTTCAGAGCAGTTCCATCAGGTAGAGCTCTAGGCTTTCAACTGTTTGCTCAAAACTAGGGTCTCACCACTGGAAAACCAAAGCTGTGATAAGGAGTTAGAGCTGAACTGGGTAGATGGTTTATGAAACTGAACTCAAAAGCATTGCTTTAGTGACTCAAAAGTGGGTTGCTTCAAAAAAATCTCAGGTTCTTTGAGTTGTCTCCAAATCCAAGGAATCTACTTCAGATGAGGAGAATGGAAAGCTCAGGACCTGGCCCCAAAGTAGCCCACCAAACTGGCTGGCCCCTGTGCTCCCTGCTTTTAGTAATAGCAGAGATGGACACACGCACTTCCAGCTCATGGGAAACGAAGCCAATTCTTAGTTTCAAAACTCATTTATGACCAAACCCAGTTTTTTTAAGAATGATGTACCAGCAGACGGGAAACCCAGCTTTTCAGCCAGCACTAAGTAAGAGCACACACATCCATTTGTGCTGTCTGGATTAATAAAGTGCCCAAGCCAGGCATGAAGGCCAGTTGAGTAAATAAAAAACGACAGTAAATGACAGCCATCAAGCACTCCCATCATTCAGGAGCACCGCCATAATCCATAGTATCGAGCGCTCCTGACAACTCAGTCTGTACTGTAATGAAAAAGCCTTGAAATGACCCAATCTCCAAAGGGATGGGCAGACTTTTCAAAACACCTCCACGATGTTAGGAGACTTTTGTCCCTCTGGCTTGGTCAGAGGTGGGAAAGTTAGTGCAGAGAGAGCTGTCAGCTGCCCTTTGGGAAAGGAAAGGCAAACTGCAGCCTTTCAAATGAAGAGAGCAGGAAAAGAAACAGGTATTGTTGGCTGAAGAAGGTGATGCTGCTTCATCTCCCCTGGCTTCAAAGCATCTATCTCAACAGCCATCTGTGTGCTGGGCACGGCTGGGATGGACCAGGGAACCTGCTCCCACCCAAAGTATGTCACTGTCACCTGGCCATATGTAGCACTTCAGACCTGAATAATTCTTTTCTTTTTTTTTCCCCTATTTTAATGCGTTTCCAGGTGGGGAGACGAATGGCCACTGGAGCTGCTGGTCCCAGTGGGGTCCCTGCCAGTCGGGCACAGCGCGGCGCAGCCGGCAGTGCAACAACCCGTCCCCGCAGCGTGGCGGGGAGCCCTGTGCTGGGAGGGACCAGCAGAGCAAAGCCTGCTGAAAACCCACCGCACAGCATCGCTCCCCACAGGTACGGTTTGGAGTCTGTGCTGGGCTGTAAATTCCCCGGGAATAATCCTCCCTCCAATGGAATTGCTCTGGGGAGAAATAATTGTCAAGTATTGCATTTCTATATGGAGACATGCTGGATTCACTTTATAAAACCAGACCAATATAAAACTTTATAAAGTTTTTAAGAAAACAGCCATCCCTGGCTGCCCCCTCACACCACAAGATGTGATGGGAGCCCCACCAGTTGACAGCAGCAGGGCTGCGGTACAGGAGATGGTGGAGAATCCACATGGGTGGTTTTGGTGCTGGGTGACTCTGGGTCTATAAGGTGTCATGAAATAAATTTACTAAAAGTGTTTACATGAGTAAGCTTGACTCACAGAGATTTTTATATTTGCCTTTGGAAAACACATTAAAAGCTCACGATCCTTGCATTTTTATGCAGTTGGTATTGACATATGTAGCATGAAACTTTTATAAGTTGGCGCTGTCAGATTTTTAAGTCCAGCATATTGGCCAGGGCTGCATTTGCAGCAAAGCCATATGCTGCTCTATATGGAAGGAGGCTTAAGCCTAAAGCAAAAGCATTATTGCGAAACATGAACCCAAGCTGATGAAAAATCTGAAATATATAAATAAAGCAATAAACAGATATGCTCAAACACAACCATTCTGCAGAGGATGTTCACACACAAGCGAAGGCTACTCCTCTTTTAAGATAAGTGATGAACTGACTATTAGCATGCAGGCTTTTTATCTCCCAGACACCCAGAGCCAGAGAAGATGCTAACAGGCCGCCTGAATGTAAGACGTAAATCTCGGCACAAGAATACCCACAGTATTGAACTGTGTCCAGAGACCACAGCGAGAGCCCACAGCTCCCTCTTAATGAACTGCTGAAAAAATCTGGGGTGGAAGGAAGGCGAATGGCACTTCATTTTACTGTGCTTTTCATTACAAGGGAAGAAGAGAAAAAAAAAGCCCTGAGAAGGAATCTGGCATTACAACAGCAACAAAACCTCAAGGCACATATACATTTGAATGGAAACAGGGAGTAGAAAGGAATCATGGTTTAGTGAAAGAAATTGCTCGGCTATAGCTCTGATTCTTGGAAATGCTTGTTTTTCAACAGTGTCAGTGGTGATTTAGAGCTCAACACTTACCTGATGTAAATCAGTGTCGCTCCTTCACTGCAGCTGATTTATGCTACCTGAAGATCTGGGCCCATGTTTTCTTTTGTGTGCATGTTTGCCAAAGGACAATTTTTTCACCACTTCTCTTTTGCTTGGAAATGAAACTATCATTTTGTATATGAAAACAAGCCATGTTGTCTCGAACTCAGACATGTAATTGTTCTGTGCAAAAACCCTATGCCAACTTTGCTTTTCCAGGTAAAAGTGATTTTCACCCAGAGATGAATATTCTCCCAAGGGCTTGAACCTGATGTCTTCTATGTTGGGAAAATGCAGCAGCATGAAGCACCCATATATCGGTATGATTTAGACATCCCAGAGGAACAGGAAATGATCAAAATAAGGTTTCCCATCCATGGTTTTATCGGTACTGTCTGGCGTCAGGCTGGCAGGTTATGTAGAAACATGAGACAGTGCTTTTACACCAAGGACTTGTTTGGCTCAGAGGAGATTCTTACCTTTATACTGACTGCTTAGGACTCAGGAAAATGCCTGAAAATAAGTGAGTATGAAGTCACTGTAGTTAGAAAGCCATGTGTGCTTCTTTTGTGACCAGAAGGAAGAAATTAATGAATGGAAAGATGGGATGCCTTGGAGGCTGGGGAGGGACAGGGCTTGCAGGAAGGCAACCTGCATCCTCAGCTTTTAGAGCCACTTTTATCAGGATAGATCACAGGCTGGAGAACCACAAAAAAAAAAAAAAAAAAAACAAAAAAACAGAAAAGAATAAATCCAAGTGATTAAAGAAACCACATGTGAAATACCACAATGACACACATATAAATAAGAGCAAAAAAGCTGGGATTTGCCTGCAGTTGTTCGTTCTCCACTTTGAACACCATGGTGTCGAAACAGAGAGATGAAAGCCAGGATACACGCGGGGCAGAGCTCGTCGTTCACCTCGCAACCCAGGGCAAGGAAAAACAAAGCCAAGGGTTCCCTTCAAATGCCAAAGGTGGCTCGGCAGCAGCCCCTCTCCTCCCACTCCACATCCAGGGCTCAGACATCTGCATGGCTGAATCTCGGGAGCAGCGAAGCTGAAGTCAAAAGAAAGGAAGGAGCTGCCTGCAAGATCTGGAGAAAAAAACCCAAACCAAACAGACTATGAGCAATTACACATTTACAATGCCAGTCAAAGAAGCTAGTATATCTCATGCTGAAGTGGCCCGCATGAGAGTTGTGCTAGATGAGATAAGCAGCAAAAACGTATGTTTCTTACTTAAACTTAAAGCTTAGAGGGTACAATAAAATACTGCAGTTCTACCCTGGCTTTAATGAATGGATTTTCCCCTCTTGCACACTGACATACATTTGATATAGTTATGTACCCTATATATTTCTTGCAGCATATTTCCCAGGAGACCTTGTTTATCTTGCTCATAAGTACATGATGGATGTATGGTGCTTTGGATAAATGGTATCACAATCAGATATTTTTATGGATATAGGCAAACTGGGTTATTAACAAAGGAAGGGCAGAGAGGAACCAGTACGCAAAAGAAAATAGCAAATGATTGATGACAATACACCTGAGGTTGCAAGGTGCAGACTCCAGATAACCAGCTAACAGAAGAGTAGATAAGGGCAGCGCTTGAGACAGAGCTGTTTTCTACCTCGGGGTCAATGTCACGGCGACTACCCGAACACCCACATCCCTCCGAGCCTGCGATTTTAGAGCAGGCAAAAAAAATTCCCCAGCAGGAGCGGCTCAAAAATTATTGCCTTCCTTTTTATACGGTTTAATGCAGAGGCACGGGAAGATACAAAACATTTAATCCTACCCCCAAAAAAACCTGAAACAAAAGAAATGCCAAATTCCGGAGTGTTTGGGGAGGGACTGGCATTTGTTGTGCTCTTCTATCGTGCTCAACACAGCAGGACTCTTGGTGCTGCATTACACTTAAGTAAGAAAAAAATGTTCATAATGGTAATAATTACTGTCTTTATCTCTAGTTTTGTTGATTTACAGAAGCAGGGGAGTGTTAAAATAGGATATAAAAGGAAGACAAATCTGCAGGCATAATTTGACCTGAAATCTGGCAGTTGTCTTGGGTATTCACTGGGCTCTTTAGCCACCAAGGTAGAAGAACTAGGAGTTGGAAATCTGGGGACTGCTAACACCTCTGGATGGATTCGCTGGGTCGCTTTCAACAAAATCTCTCCATGTGAGAGAGAACCTGGGGAGGAACAACTATGTCCATCTGATAGCAGGAGAAACAGGAGCCTGATAAAGTAATTTAGCAACACTGTGACTACCACAGAGTTGGTAAGTCCCAGCTGCAGCCTAGACCATGTCCCAGCCTCACAGGTAAACATAAAGTGTCTACATGACAGGAAAAGACAAAGAGGAAATGAACCCAGGCTGGAAACCGGCCTGATTTACCCACTCGTGATGGAGATGTTAAGGGACTGCAAGAGTCAAGCAGGTTTTGTCCTGGGAAAGCTGGATGTGACAATTAAAACTTACCAAAAATACTGTTTTGGGAGCTTCCTAAGCCTTGTCAACTGGGTGGAGAAAAAGCAGCTTCTTCATGTTTACTGAGTTTATTTTCTCACCAGCAAACTGCTTGTGAAAATACAATATAGGATGTAGCAAAGCCTATTGAGGCAAGTGTCTTAACCAGAGAAATGGGCTAGAGCAGTGCAACCAGTGCTGAACCTGCACGCATCGTGCCTGCAGCCTCCCCAAGCTTTCATACATGGGTTATTAATCTAAACTTACACAGAAAGTGGAAGTTAGAAACACCAGTAAAAGATAATACCAAAATTCAATGCGTACCAAAATGAAACAATAAAAGCTTCAGCAGAGTATTTTTTATTACCCTCCATGTCATAATAATTCATTAGTTAGTTGAATCAAAGCACAAAATCACAACGACAAGGTAAAGTTCTGTCCTTTAAGGGAGGCTTCTAAGCCTATAGGCTCAATATTCAACCACTACTGAAATCATACTTCAGTTAGACTATCCTGCTGATCTTGAAGATTGTCAAATCTCCCCTCTCTTCCTCCAGAAAAACTCCCAAATATCCATACCCAGGCACTGCAACTTCAAAAAATCTGGGTTTTTCTGATCTGGGAACAACAGTCCAAATTCAGGTTGCTACACTTGGCTCTGCTTGCCACGGCAGTGGATGGACACACCATGGCTATGTGTCAGAGTGCTTACTCCAGCTTGATGATCAGGAAAGGTGGTCAAATTTACAAAAGCCACTCAGCTCATCTGAGAAAGTTCCTTAACCCGGCTACGTCAATGCTTCTTGAGAAGAGCATGCAACCGCACTGCAGTACGTGCCCTCACAAGCATCCATGAACCATGATCAGGGTCCTCTGCTGCACAGCTTCTACAGTGTCTCTTTAAGAAGCTTTGAAGAATATCATAGTTAGCATAAGCAGTGACCTATTTGACCATGAACCTCTTGGCAAATTTTTATCACACAAAAGATATCACAGTTACACAGTGGATAATGGAAATGTTTTGGGTTGGCAGCTCAATTATGAAGCCCATAATGAGCACAGAGCACTCTTCTTTTACATATGCAATGTGCTCTTCCTTTCTTAAAGCTGTCACAGAAACCTTGTTGATAAGTGTGGAGGCGGCATGAGGGCTACAACTAAATGCATGTTCCATTGTTCAGATGTCAGAGAGCCTGAGTTGTTCTTACAAGAATTACACTTAGACAACGTCAGTCTAAAAGGAGAGAAACTGGTGATACCAACTCATCATCACCAGCATTGCTAAAAACCCTCCAAACGGTGTTTGACCTTGCAGATGTTAGAAGACTCACAACACTTATGAACAACTTTGCTCTGGTGGAATTGTTTTCCTGGAGCAAAGCTATTGCTGTTTATTTTACAGCACGCCCCGACAAATGTCTGTCTTTACAAAAATCATTAACCAGCAATGGAGCTGTAGGAGGCAAATCCCTGGAATAAGCCAGGCTCAGGTCAGTCATGAAATGGTGCACAATATTGCATGTTGCTCTTTTGTTTGACCTGCATTGCGATGCACGGCTCCAGGGACAGTACCAAAGGGCAAACCACTCGCTTTGCTTTGGCTCTTTTCATAGCAAGATGGCTTTTTCATAGCTCTCCATCTCAGATGTCCTATCCTGAGTGGACTAGCAGTGCAGCCGCTGAAATACAGGCTTTCCTAGGATCACAGAATCATAGAATTGTCTAGGTTGGGAGGGACCTTTAAGATCATCTAGTCCAACTGCCAACCTAACTCTGATAAAAACAAACAAAAAAAACAACAACAAAAGAAAACCATACAAAAGGACCCCCCACATCACTAAACTACATCTCTAAGCACTACGTCAACCCGTCTTTTGAAAACCTCCAGGGATGGTGCCTGAACCACTTCCCTGGGCAGCCCATTCCAATGATTAATAACCCTTTCAGTATAAAAATTCTTCCTAATATCCTAATATGGAGAGACGAACCAGAGCCCATTTGGGGCAGAAGCAACTACTGAGGGCAGAAGACCTCAGGGGATGTGCAAAGACGGGACAGCCCCTAATCAGGGTGCAGGAGGTCCAGCCTCTCCTCCAAGCGCAGTCATCTCTCCTGCCTTCCAATATCCCCAAACAGTGGAAGGAGTAGTAGCTGCTTTCCAACTCCCCATCCCAGTAGCATCCCTCTGTCCTTCCCTCCCCTTCCCGAGGAACCGGAGCACTGGTGTATCTGAGCGCATCGGGGTGTATCCGATACTCTCAATGGATGTGTTCTACTTCAGAAACACACAGGGGGAAGCTCATCGCTGTGGTAGGAGTACAACTGCTATATAGTCTAACAGTGCTTCAGTGTCACCAGACTGTTCTTCACAATTCGGTTTTCACTCCTTCAAGACAATTTCTGATGCGACAGACAATTTAAGTTAAATGCAATAAATCAGGAAACTGGGGTAGTGAGGCACAGCGGCTTTAAATGTCACATTAGATACTATGGTGCTCATTGAGATTTAGACTTTAATATGCTGTATTTTGCTCCACATGACACAGCTGTCTTCACAGAAGCTGCATATTAGCGCACATTCTGGTGCGCGTAAGATCAAACAGTCTCTTCTAATCTCAAAGGAACCTTCAAAAACAAGACAGTAAAATTCAAAATCATGCAGCTGCCAAATAAAGCAGGAGATAAAGCTTGCCTCAGTTAGCCCATTGCAATAAAGACAGAGGAAAATCAAAATATTAAGAACATTAAGCACATTCGGTCCCATGGGACAACTACAAAGCATGTCTGAAGGTGTGATTCATAACACACACACAGCTCCCAATGTCTTCTGGAATGTTCCAACTTCAATGCACTTGGATGAGACCCATAGGCAGAGTGAGGCCAGCTCAGTAAGCCCGTCAGGTGACATCTTCCCACTCCGTTTGCAAACTGCTCGTCACTTTTGTGTCAGTTCCTAACGATTCCCTCTAGCAAAGAACTGTCTCAGCATCTGGCCCTGAGCATGATGAACCACCGTTTTGCGGGGCAGGGTTGTTGCACTGTCGTCTCCTTGTTCGTTGACCTCCTGAACATGGTGACCAGCTGGCCCAGCAACCCCAGTTTCCATTAATAGCAACATCTGGAAAAAAAAACCAAAGCCAGAAAGGACTGTCAGAATAAAGCAGCCCTTTCCATGGGAAGAGCTGTCAGCTTCCATGAATCATATTTAAATACAAATAGCTCTGCCCCTGTCCACATCACTAGGAATACACTCCAGTCATTAATAAAGAGCGATTGTTTTGAAGATGTTAATTCTCTGTTCAGAATTTCTGGTGTTTGTTCAAACTACTCTTTATGCAGAAAGGACAAGGAAAAAAAAACCTATTAGCTTTATATTTGCTTGTAGGGTGTTTTTCTGACATAGTCCAACCCTAGGTAAGAAAAAGAGCAACTAAACTCGTGTCAGCCACGTTTTGAGGTGCTAGGGGAAACGTTACCACGTTCCTCTTCAATGAACAACAGCTTGAATATTCAGCTTTCTATCTGTTGCTTTTCCTATTACTCTGTTTCTTCTGGACCCTGAGCATGTGAGTGACATAAATTCAGAATCCTGAGAATCGGGGAGCTGAACACAGAGGCAATGCATAAAAGGAGGAAAGGGGAGTGAGAAAGGAAGTTACATGTTGACAAGTGGATGGATGTGAGTCTTTGGGAGGGTCGGATGCGATTACGCGTGTGGTAAGCAGACTGGAACAAGGTGTAAGGGACTCCACAGATTAAGGCTCCACGGTCTTCCTTAGAAACACCTACAAAATTGACCCTCTGCTTGGTTTAAAATGTGTTTCAGACTGGCTTAGTTAGGACACAGTCATGCAGAATGAGAACTGGATAAAAGACTGTAAACAAAGCACAATGATAAATGCAGGGCTTCAAATTGTGGGATGGTGCCAGAGCTCTGGGTGCCTGAGATCTGGTATTATTTAGCACCTAAATTAATGAGTTGGAAGAAGTAAACAAAATGATTAAATTCACAGATCATCCTAAACTAGAAGGAATTAAGAACATCAGTCAGGAGACAGCAGTGATCCAAAGTGACCAAGAAGCATTAGTAAATGCTTCAAAACAACATAATAAGATTTTAAGATTAAAATGCCTGGTAGTATATCTGGGGGAAAACAGTTTGCAACATACTGGCTGTATCAAAGGGAAAAACTGGAGAAAGAGAGCTGTTGGAGGAGACCTGAGGCTTGTCATGGATCGTAAATGAGGTAGGAGTTTGTATTTTGATATTAGTGCAAGATGCATTTATGCAACTTTGAACTGCAAAAGTAAAGCCACCTCCTCATGAGTGCAAAGAAATTCAGAAGAGGGCAGGGAAAGTGTGTCTGTCTCTTTGCAGGACCCTAACCCCTTGTGCACTGGGCTGGGCAGAGTGGGGACAGCCAGTGCTGGGCATTGCCCCCCATCCATCATTCGCCGTCCCCAGACACTCCTAAATCCTGCTGGGACCGTCTCCTCAGACTTGGGTCCGGGTCCCTCTTACCTCCCCTCTTGCTGATCTCACAGGCAGTGCCCCTGTAACCAAGGGGACATAGGCATTCACACTTGGTTCCTGAAAGTAAGCAGAGATGGTGGGATTAGAGACTTCAAGTCACATTTACCTGCAGACACCAATTTCTTCTCAGTGTTTCATCTTCTGCGAGGAAGGGACAGCGGGCGAAATGATATCAGCATTTTTCTGCGATGGTGAAAGTATAAAATTGCAATAAAGCAGGGGAGCTGTGACTACCCTGCCGCCCCTCTCGCCTCCCCAGCCATTTGTTCCTGTCTCTGCACTGCAGCTCAACCTCAGCCACACCGGTGGGGTAATTCAGCAACCCAGGGTGCCACAAGTCAGTCCCCCTGCTCCTCCCCAAACGAGGTATCTTGGTAGAGCAGAGAGGGGGGAAAATGCAGCATCATGAATGAGCACCCAGGACAGGAGTGTCCCAGCTTGGCTTTGTGGCAGGGAAAAAGTCCACATAACCCCAAGCCGGCTGCCCAGTATGCATCCCACAGCAGGACCCCAGAGGAGGGCTCCCACTTTGGAAAATAACAGTCATTTAAAGCCTCTTGTGGATAAATTCCTAAATGAAACGCTAACCTGACTCAGCACCTAAAAAGTTATTTAAAAAAGGGTAATCATGAGATGAATCGTTTAAGTGCTACAATCAACTAGCTGGTACCTGAAGCGATGGTTTCTGCATTAGATACATTTAGATGATAACGATTCTCATCAGGACTTTTGCAGATGCAGATTGGAATTATGCACTTGACAAAATGGTCCCTTTGTTAGAAGCTCTCATCACATCATATATCTCTGTTTAGGCAGTGCGGTTTTCATTCAATTTGATTATTTTTCCCCTTCATTTTTAAATCACAGCCTGCTCACAAAGGAGGACAGCTTCTATTAGAAATGGGGGGAGGTGGTGGTGACAACTGTGCTTGGCACTTATATGGTGCTTCTCATCTTCAAAACACTTTTACAAACACTAATTAATGCTGAGACAGTAGTCACTTCTCCAGGAGGATGGAAGCAATCTTAAAAGCAAAGGAGGAGATTTAAAGATGTCAAGGTTGGTTTTTTTTTTAATGCATAATTGAGATGGAACAAATTCCTCCGCAAAACCGACACAGATGCTCACTCCCATTAACAAGGCCCATCCCTTGACTTTACTGCCTTTACTTACTGGTGGCACTCTACACTAGACCAACTTTAAAAAAAAAAAAGTATTTAATTACCTGAACAAGAAATGACAGAAGAAACTAAAGAGCAAATTACTCGCCAAGCTTCCTCCCTCCCTCCCTCTCTCCCTCCCTCCCTCCCTCCCTCCCCACAAATTCCCAGCTCATTTCTCTTAGAGGGTGGAGAAGAGATGCAAAATCCTCCTACCTTGCAGAAAGGGGATGCCATTGCTTTGGCACGGAGCACAGCGACAAGAACTGGTCTCCAGCTGAAACTCCTCAAGGGCCCGTCGCAGATTTTCCTTTATTGTGATTGCATTAGCAAAGTCAGTTGGAGTCACCAGCTGATACAGCGGCTCTGTCTAAAGGGAGGGAAGAAACTGCATTTATTTCCAAGTTCAAGATGGTGTGAGCGTCGCAGGGCTCGGTGGGAGCACAGCTGGAGAGGGAAATGAAGGCCTTGTAGTACAGGCTCCAGGTTTCCCATTAGTATTTCCTTGAACCTCATGAACAGCGAGGCAGCGATGCCAGGAGTACTTACAGGGAACCTCTCCTTGCTTTCCAACACCAAAGAAACTGCAAATGCATAATAAAATACAACCATCATACCATTAATTGACACACAGGCAAAATTCCATAGTAGTTTCATTAAATCCTTTCTCATCCATTTTCCTAATTTTGACATTTTTAGATCAGATTTGCTCAAACTTACGTTTCCTGCGTGTTCTCTTACTCCGATTTAAAAAAGATCCCCCCAAAAACCCACCCACCAAAATCTCCTTCATTCCTTGTACAGCCACACAGCACGTGGTCATGGACATTCACATTTGCACTTTCACCATAACCCCTTCTGCATTTCAAGGCTGATTTCTCTCATTATGAAGCCAAGATAAAGTTTTCCACTGCCTTCAGAAGTGAGAGAATAGTGACCTTCATCTGCAGATGGGGTTGGTGGAAGAAGATAAGGGGGTGCACAGCACGGTGAATGCGCAGTAGGGGCCAAGGAGACTTTGACTCACTCACTTATTTTTTTCCTGAGAGCAAGGGAAAGTTAAAGTGTGGTCTCAACGTTGCCAGTTACCCACCAATGCCAGTGGGACGATATTGGCACGTGTCATCAGCAGATCCATCCCAAATTCCCATACTTGCTATAGACGTGCCTGCCGCACGGGCCATGGCAACACAGTAAGCATGAAAGATCACCCTACTGCTATTACAGGCTCAAGCTACAAGAAACAGAAGAATGTTTCAATAAAAAAAAATGTTCATTTCCTGCTGCTGTACATTCACTCTTCATCAATTATCTGAGATCCATACTTTGCTTTTTGAATTCAGATCATACAAATGAGGAAATACACTAAGAGTGACCTGCCAAGTCCCTTCAGCAGATGATTTATGAACTGATTTGCTTTAGTTTTCCCTAACTAAGCATTCCTGGGCTGACATTTAGTCACACTCTGCTGGTACTTTTGATCTTCAAGCCCCCAGGGATATTGGTATGGAAATGAAGGATTATAGATACCAAATCCGAATTATATCCGTCTGAGGTTTTTCACTGGGCAGCCTGGTCACCGATGCCAGGCAAGACAAAGAACGTTGCAATTTCTTGTGGGAGAGTTTTCTGTCCATGGGATCCAGCGTGGAGGGTTGCATTGATGTTGTCTCCTGCCCAGAGACCTCCCAGCACATTTCTGGAAGGTCTGTCCACAGCACACCAGGGGCTCGGGAACGCCACCTCCGCTGCAGCAAGCGCCAGACAGGCACTGGCTGTATTTCCAAATTACCCATTTTTGCTTTGGTTTGTATTTTTTTTAGAATTCACCTCTTTTTTTAAAAAAAATGAAATGTCAGAATTTTCTATGAGAAGCAAACACCTTTTATAAATACAAGTATTTTTGCCTAAAATTACATTTTACAACGAAAAACAATTACACAATGACAAATTTAACTTCCACCGCTACCAACCCAAACTCCTGTTTAAAAGGATGTTCTCTTGTACCTTTGCACTATTCACTCAGAGTGAACTTATTTTGACATTAAAAATGATGAGGCAGAATTGCCACATACTTCTGCTCACTTCTTACTTTTACTGTGCCTTGCATTTCTAAAACTCTTCAGGATCAAAAACCTTGACTCTTCAAAACCTAACTCATATTTTTAAGGTTTAGCTCTGCTGCGCAAACACCCAGGCATGTACGGTGAACTACTTGACCTTCTGAACCGGAGAGAATTGCTGCTAAATAGTCACTGGTCCTCACAGAAGACAGGAGAAATTTCAGGGGAAAAAAAAGTCCTTATAAAATATATGCTGCCAGATACATTTTTGATAAGTGATACATTGGTAGAACAGAAAGTGGAGAGTCTGACCTGCTTGGTAGGCAGCAAGGGATCACATCCTCACAGCCAACTCAGAAGGATTAAAGCTGTTTAATTCATGTCATTCCAACCACACCACCCTTTTTAACACATCACACCTTGGATTTCCTGAATACCCAGTCTTAGAGAAACCATCTTGCACAATACAAGTCTACTATTTGCCCTAGAAGTTTCTCTGGTTTGTTTTTTGTTTTTTTTTTTTTTTTTTTTTAAACCTATGTATTTAAACACAGAGTTCTTCAGAGGCTGAAGGAGGTGATGGGTACGGGGTACGGTACCTTTAGCTTTATGATTTCAGGGTTGTACTGTACAGCGTCTCCCCAATCCTGCATGAGCGCAGCCGTTGGCAGCTCTTTGTAAGCCAACGTGGTAATGTATTCGCTTGCTCCGCCACGAACAAGGGCGATGAAATCTTCCACAATCCGTTTTTTGGAGGTGCTGTCTGCAAAAATGTGTTCAGAAAGTGGTCAGCTCTGCTCAGGGTATGTCTTTGTGGACTGCAGATGAGATACAAGCTCACAGCAAAACACCCCTGTATAAGACCCATCCCAATGAGAGAGGAAAGGAAAAAGGCCACAGTGTTTCACGTCTGTTTAGGTTAGAAGGGACCTAGCAGAAGTAGGGAGGTGATTGTCCCCCTGTACTCAGCACTGGTGAGGCCACACCTCGAGTATTGTGTCCAGTTTTGGGCACCTCAATACAAGAGAGATATCAAGGTGCTGGAGCCGGTGCAGAGGAGGGCAACGAAGCTGGTGAAGGGTCTGGAAAACAAATCATATGAAGAGCAGTTGAAGGAGCTGGGACTGTTTAGTATGAGGAAGAGGAGGCTGAAGGGAGACCTCATCACTCTCTACAACTACTTGAAAGGACACTGTAGAGAGGTTGGTGCTGGTCTCTTCTCACAAGCAAATAGCGATAGAACAAGAGGGAATGGCTTCAAGTTGCGCCAGGGTAGGTTTAGACCAGACATTAGGAAGAAGTTCTTCACAGTAAGAGTGATCAGACACTGGAATGGGCTGCCCAGGGAGGTGGTTGAGTCACCATCCTTGGATGAGTTTAAGAGTCGTTTAGATGTGGTGTTGGGGGATATGGTGTAGGGAAAAACTTTGTAGAGTAGGGTAGATGGTTGGACTCGATGATCCCAAGGGTCTTTTCCAACCTGAATGATTCTATGATTCTATTCTATGACCTTAAAGATCATCTAGTTCCAACCCCCCTGCCATGGGCAGGGACACCTCCCACTAGCCCAGGTTGCTCAAAGCCCTGTCCAACCTGGCTGTGGATGGGGCATCCACAGCTTCTCTGGGCAACCTGTTCCAGTGTCTCAGCGTCCTATGCCTCTCCTGCTCCCTTGTAGCAATATCCCCATTCTCCTCTCCTGCACCCTATATCTATACCCCTAAATTTCCTCCCTATGGTTATGAGCTTGCAGGTCCTTCCACAGCCCCATGCTCCTCACCACCATGTATATTGCCTCCACATATCTTCAGGTGAACCCTCCTCCCACTGCAACACTCCCAGCTTCCCATGTGTCCCCTCTGGCCTCCCACAACGCCATTACCTCCCTGCTTTCCCCATTTGGGCTTTTTTGGGTGTAAAAAGCCACATGCTGAGCTGCTCTGCTGAGAGGTGGGTAAACTGGTAACACAGCACCAGCCAGGTGGGTAACGGTTGATCTGTCCCTGCTTTTCCCTGGGACATCGAGCCGATATTTCTTCTCTACCTAGCAAAGAAAATCTTGCTAAGTTTTGAGACATCTAGACCTCTGTTAAGCTTGGCTGGGGTTAGCCAGCAGACTCAAAAGCAGCTGTGAGGCAGCGGAGGAATCTTTCAGGCAGGCAAGATCAAAAAAATCTTCTTTTCACTATGACAAAGGCTAGAAATGAAATGGCAGAAGTGTTTCATGCTTACCTCCAATCTCATCTAAAAGGGATTTACAGCCGGCTACATTTATTCCAACGTTCACATAGACAACCTTAATAAGTCCACCAATGTTAAAGCCATACTGTGCACATTTCTGGACATCGCTCAGAGAATAACCTTAAATGAACAATAAAAAGAAAAAGTAGCATTTTAATACAAGTGCTCCATGTTTTATGTCCGTATACACAGAAAATGTGAGTTGATAAATATTTTTCCTTTGGGAAAAAAGGAGATGAGATAAAGAAGCCTTTTTTTATATATATATATATTTAACAGATCTATATGAAATGAAATGAAATCTGTACATTTTACAAAACTCTGAAACAAAGTGCAAATGCAAGGTAAATGCTGGAAGAGGCTTTTAACGACCAACTCAGCTGTACTGGGTTATGCAGAGCTGCAGTGGGTGGGAGCCTGGTCTGTGACTTAAACACCAAACATCTTTAACAAAGGATGATCCACCACTCACCCCCATCACCAGGAGCCAGGCTTTTTAAGAGTAACTGATGAAGTAGCTTTTCCTCCCTTTGCTGGCTCATATCTCCAACTCTTTGCTGCCAGAAGAGCCTTAATTGTTTCATGGAAGTTTCTCCATGAAGCTCTACTATAACTTTTTTCCTGGCATGTAAGAATTTTCCCTAAAAATCTGTAAATCCATCATATCTTCTTCCCCAAAGTCCTTCTCCAAACTCCTTGCTGTCCTGACACTCCAGAATATTTAAGCAGTTATCATGGTGAAACACCAGATATGACAATCAAGTATCTCTTTTCTTCCGCTTTTTTGTTGTAATCCCCCACGTTTCCCTGAATTCTTTACTTTTTTTTTGCTAAACTCATATCTTGATGATACAGATGTTTACATGAGCTCACAATGCAGGTATCACTATATGGCTGTCCTGTTCTCATGTTCTTCTCATACATCTGATATTGGCCGGTTTCAGGATGGTCCCTATTAATGCTCATAATCCATATGCACATGAAGGCAGGAACCACGATTTTATGACATCCTTGTACAGCACAATCCAGAGCTCTCTCCTGCTGTCTTTCCCACAGAAAGCAGCAAATCATGAACCACAGACACATCTGGCATATTGGATTATATGTGAAAGCCGTGCAAGTACCAACCGGGTGACACGGCGTGTGGTACTACATCTGCCAAAGAAGACTTGATTTCCAGCGCTAACAGTAGAAACATAGCAAAGGGAAAAACCCGAATTCTCAGACTGGACCTAAAACATAATGATGGATTTGAAGGGAAAAACCTGAATTCTCAGACTGGACCTACCAAACCCCGGTGAGAACTTACAGTCCAGCTCAGCACTGGGGATAGTGTGAAAATGCTGGTACGACAGCAGGATCCTGACCTCAGTCAGCAGACACTGCCAGGCAGCATTTTGATGCAAACAGTGATACCCATCAGTTCAAACAAACGTGGCTTGTAACGGGCCCACATCAACAGCAGAGAAATTGGGCAGCGTTAATGTTTTGAATATCTGAAATCTGAATCCAAATTCTGTCCCTCCGGGCTGTGTCTGACTACAGGATAAGCGACTTCCTAGACAGCAGAAGAGCAAACAGACTGAGTGTCACACACAGCAGAGTCCACTAAATGCTTTCACAAATAGACAGCGAAGGCAGTTACTCACTCCCACGCCAATGAATAAATAAGAGAGTGCAGCTATTGATTAATGTCACACGGCTCGCTCTATCCTACACAACAATCATCATTCCTCGCAAAAAAAGAAGCCAGAGTCAAAGAGCAAGAGCAATGTCAGGCACAAGAGTCACCCAGCAAATTATTTACTGTTTCCTACATGCTGGAAAAGCTCTCGAGGCTAAAGGTGTTTCAAAACTGTCTTTTGAAAAGCAATGGAAAAAGAACTTAGGTGAAGGTTTTCAAAGCTAACAAAAGCGTTAAGCTACACGGTTCTCATTCATCTCAACATCTTGTCAGCCTCCAAAACGTGTCCTCTAAAATACTTGCTACAGGGCCCTTTTTATGAACTGGCAGCACCCACAGCTTGAGAGCGAGATGAAGCCCATGATGCTGAGCATGCTTTGAAAACCGGGCTCTTTATTCACTGCCATAAAGCACTTCTACTCCCATATTTCCTGCAGGCTTTCTTCGAGATGCTGTTGATTCCTTCCTCCGCCACCTCTCTTTTCTGGCCTTGGACCTAAACCGTCATTGGGTGCCTGCAGAGGGGTTTGCCCACCAAAAAGCTGACCCCCAAAACTTTTTCACAGCCATCGGATGCACATACCTGCATTTTGGAGCTCGCTGCTGTTCACGACTAAAGTATACTCGTAGATGCCACCGACGGTAGCCTCCGTGATGTAATGGGTGCCATAGTCTCTGTAGAGCTCTCGGTACTCCCCGTAGCTGTAGTCTAAGGGGAGCTGATGGAGTCTCTGCAGGAACTCGTAATGCAGCATCAGGGCTCGGGGCTTCAGCTTATAAACGGCAACAGCCAGCTCAGAACGGGCATGAATAAATTTGCTGGACTACATGAAACACAGAAACACAAGAGAATCCAGAAGTGAGGGACGTCATTCCTGTGACAATGTGTAGCTATTGGCCACTAAACAATTAACGCTGGTCAGGATTTGTCAAGTTAACACTTTGCAACTGGAAATCTTTTAACTTAGCAAAACCAAAACTTTTAGTAGTTAAGTTTCTGAAAATCAGGATTCCGGTCGGTATTACAGGGAGAGAAGGAGGAGAAAGAGGGAGAGACACCCATTACAGGTTAGGTGATGGCTCAGGCCACGACTGGGACATGGGGACAGCCAGGCTCCAGGCACTGCTCTGACAGACCTGGGATGCATGGACACAAGCAGCATCCCAAGAGACTGCTCTATCACTAATAATGTCAACCAGCCTGTGTCTTTCATAATTTCTTGAAATGTTGACATCTGAAATCGTGATGATTTGTATGCCAACTGATAATTCCCTATCAGATCTAAATTTATATTCTGCAGAACATGCCATTACCAAAACTCAAAGGAAAAAGAAAACACAAACACTCACACACACACACACATACACACACGTGTATTTATACGTCTCTGTATAGATATGTGTACGTGGGTATATATTGTATGTCCCCGTTCTGGTGTAAAAGTCAGGAACTGAAGAGGTCTTTCCAAAGGATTTAGTGTCCAGTTGTTGTGGCCAGCAAGACGAGCACATCAAGGGGGTTTCAATATAAAACTCTGTAGCTTAATGAAGTCAAGACTTAGTATTGGGTTTCTTTATGGATATCTATTGCAAATGCGTCTCATATACCTCTGATCTTGTCATGGGAAATGCCACTTTGCAGGAAGCAAATGCAAGTTTAATAGCAACAAGGAATACTCTGCCATTTGTGAGTGCACTTTATACTGAGGGGAGAGACATAGATCAGTGATGCTATTAAACCATTGACAAGAGCTAGGTTTGTTTACAGCAGTAACAGATGAAAAAAAGAAATCAAATGATGGCACACACCACCTCAGACTGAATCTCATAAAGCAGTCCTAAGAGTCATAGATTAAAGCATCTCCAGACAGCTTAAAGCGTGCATCAGATCACCGCCATGACCAAATCTCTGCAGACGAGACTGGAAGTGATCGTGCCACCCGTATTTTGAGGTGTGTGTGTGTCCTGATCTGGTGAAGGATGCACTCGGCAGATAGACCACATCAACTGAAGTAAAGTGGCATGTGTTAGTCTATAATTAAACCCATGGAAGGGCTGCTAGCAGTTTTCATTCTGCGTTATTGTCAAGGCTGCCGTAGAACTGAACAGATTGGCTTCGCTGTTTGCATTATCATTTACCGAAGTGACAGCTCCTGCCTCGCTGAGCCCACCTAAAAGAGGGATGGCCCTTCACGTGTGAGATGACATTCTGCAGTGATCGCACACACCATAGCCGTCCACACCGCAGACCAGTTTCTGGACTGTGTGTACAGGTGCAGAAATTTCTGGAACTGCAGAAAATCCCGTTTTCCCTTCTTTCACCCCAGGTTTCTCTATTAGTCACTGTAACTCACCCATAGGCCAGAGGGAACTCTGGGCTCCTGGCTTCCTTAGCTAAACCCCATTTCTATCTGCGCAGATTCCCTTGAGGCAGTCACTGTGTTGGTTGCACCCGCTCACCTCCCACCTGCCAGACTGTTTGGGCATCAGTGGTAAGAACTTTTTAACGGCTGGCAGGACAAGGTGCACAGCATCCCACGGCTGGGGTGCAGCACGGAGACCCTGCTACCAGTGTCACTTGTACATCGCCTCCTAGCAAGGCCACTATATGGAGGGGAGGCCATTTGCTTCTTAGTTTCATTTATTTTAAAATGACTTCACTACAAACGTCCAAATGTGGATGCCCAGCAAGACACTGGAGAGACTGTGCTCAGTTGTGGCTGATTTTGGAGGTCAGCCAGCCCGGTTCCTGGCTGACAGGGGAATGGAAAAGTTCCTGTGTGCTGTAAACACAGATGAAGGCGTCGTGGCCTTAGTAAACACTTGACCAATACAAACTGCAAGATCCGATCGAGAGGAAAGATTTCATTTATCCTAGTCCTGCCTGTTGACCCGATGATGGGGAACAAACCGATAAACACACACACACACACACATACAGGTAACAAGCTCACAGAGAATTAAGTGGAGCAGTGCTTACAGTTGAAGAAAATCTTTTCATCCTTTGAATGAACTTCTTGAACCTCTTGTCGTTTGAACTGTAACCAAGTTCAAACAATCCCGGTATTTTTATACCAAAGCTGAAGCTAGACTGCGAAGCTTTTGCCTTCAGGACACTGCTTTCATAATCTGAGTAGGAGTCATATTCAGTCATTGTAAATTCATATTTGCCTTTGGTCTAAACAGAAAGCAAAAACAACACGTTCAATTTCCTGCACAGTGATTGTATACCTGAAGCATGAGGAAGGAATACAGATACAAATATACTTGTGAATTAATGCTTGCACTTTGAAGATGAAAAGCCTTGTATAATTGCGAAGCACTATTATTATTAACACTGGTACTTCAAGAATACTTGACTTACAGCAGCAGGAAAGCTACTATCTCCTCCATACTGCAAGGACCTCGGGCTTTTACTTAACATGTCAATCTTATGCAAAGAAGGTGAAATCTTAAACACAGACATCAATTGAAGTACGAAATTCTAAGAGGAAAAGGTTTCCTAATAGGCAACATTCAAAAATATCACACTATGTCATCAAAAGCATTAAGGTCAAATATATAATAATTGAAATACAGCCTTGATGCACCACAGAAATGAGCTCGGTGCTGCCTTTGCTTTCGCACGGAGCACACGGTATGCTGCTACATCCGAGGCTGCTGCACAAGGACACCTTTCCCAGCCTGGCTCTCAGGGCACTCCACAATTCTATCTAAAATTAACCTCCCCATGCCCAGTGGGTGGCTTTCAGATCCTCTTGTACAGATGACACTGGGAAGGTTAAGCTCAGTTTTTGCAAAGACAAGGTGCAAGGGAACACTGCCATCTATTCCAATACACATGAATATTATAAGGGGACGTGTCCAACTTCATATAGTGCGTGGGGTATAATGACGTTCTAGAAGTAGGGCTAAATTCAGTGCCATCCCATTTGATCCCATGAGTTTTCTAATTCTTTATAAAATTATTTAATAATGAAGCTTTATCAGTATTACTCACTAATTTCATTGGAATATATGTTTATTTGCAGACGAACCTGACACATACCTCTGGTGTATAGCTTTCTACATTGTATGGCTTTCTGAATCTTGTGTCCATGATATAATGGGGAGAACATCCCCCAGCATAGTACTGGTGATCAAGAACTAATCCTTCCAGGTTGTTTGTGAAGATATTTAACCTGTACATGAAGCATAACAACAAAATATTAAGATTGTCATCGATTTAGGGGTAAACATCAAATGGCTTGGCTGAGAAAGGCAAAAGATTTTTTGTTTGGTTGAGGGCTCTTTGGTTTGTTTTTGAGGGCTTCTTTATTTTGAAACCCCAAAACAAAGTTTTGCCTCTTTCACTGTCTGATCAACCCATTTGCTCCTGAAAAACCTGACTCACAAGAAAGCAAAAGACAGAGTCAAATTTTGACACTTCAATGAGCACAGTAATTACAGAAGGGTAATTTTCACCGCCCAGCTAGGAAATACACCAGAGCATTACTGCCACCAGCACTGGCAGTTTCTGTAGCCTTTACTGGAACTCTCTGGGAAGAGCAGAACAAACTGGACCAGCCAAACCCTCACCCCACCAGGCTGTTCACCCCAAGCATCCCTGAATGCCCGTGGCAGTGCAGCAGCATCCAGCTTCAAAGACTGGTTTTCCAACCCTTGTCATGAGTCCAGACTCATTTTTAATTTACATTTCTCTGTTCTGTTTCATCAGTCATAAACTTTGCTGGGTTGATCAAGGATCAACCAGAGGTCAGTAGATGAGAGTGAAAATTCTCAGGGAACAAGATCTCGGTACTTGAGCAAATGTTCAACTACTCCTTGAAATCACTGGGAAGTTTTCCTTTGATTTTAGTGGATGATGGACAGTAATCTTAACCCGTCTGCTCTGAGAAAGGATGTCACACTGCAATTTTTTTAGATGGGGTGGTTAAACCGGGCTGATGGGATCCATGGCAGTAAAAACCCTTCTGTGGCTCACTGTCAGGACACCCTCACATCACACTCGTGGCACACAGCTGAGGACATAGCACTCACCTCCACAAACTCGTACTCAAGCAGTAACAAGAGTCATTAGAGGAAACTTCACCAAAAAAAAGATAATTGCTAATAGTCCATGTTGTGTCCCTATTAGTGTTCCAGACCTCTGTTAGATCTGCCTCTCCTTGTTTTGGGGAGAGAGACTTCCATGATAATGGCTTTGAAGCTTTAAAATATTAACTCTAATTTTAGAACAATCTGAAAAGAAGGGAAGTCCACTAAAAGCAAATTACTGAGCAATTGTAGCTTCAAAGAGATGAGAAGCATGTTCCTATAATTGTCCAACATTATTTTTAATTTTGATTAAACTCAGAAGTACAAAGCATTAGCAATGACATGTGCAGCAGCCGTATCTCCAGAGAATAAGGAGGAAATTATAATTTTCCTTGCAATATGATTTTTTGCTTTTTTTTTTTTAATGTAAAAAGTATTTTTTTTCCTGCAGAATGAGAAAAGACTCTTTTCACACAGTCCAGTCCTACAGAAAGTTGCCACAGTCTTAACCAGTAAAAGCTGGATCAATTCAGATATGGATTTGACTCCCCAAAAAGTTGGGACTTGGTAACATGCAGGTTAATGCTACCCCACTCACACAAAGGATAAAAATTCCACCATCTCTCACTGCTGGAGAAGAAATCCATGACATTTTGACACATCCCCCCTCCAATTCATACACTCTGCAAAAATACAAATCCATAGCCAGGTTCAGATTTTAGGCAATCCAAGTGTGGTGGTGCAACCTCCCCCCCCACCTTAGGCCACCCAGTGCTTGGCGTGATTTCCCCCCATCTGGGCCACACAATAACCCAACAAAAAACAGGAAAGAAGGCAAAGGACAATGGACCAGAATGTTATGGCAACCCCTTAACACCTGGACCACATGGCAACCTGGGACACATAACAACCCAACATAAAACAGGAAAGAACGTGAAGAGCCACGGACCAGAACGTTATGGCAACCCCTTAGTGCACCTGGTTCCCGTGTCCTTTATTGCTTCGAAACAGTCGATAATCAATCACCCCCTGGCAGTACCTGGATTGTGGCCCAGAGAGAGGGGGTGATACCAGAACCTCAAGATCTAGCAAGTTCTGGGCTTGTGCAACTGGTGGAATGTACCAGAATATCCCATTGTCTGAGTTGGGCTGGAGTGGAAAAGTACCTGATGAAAGTCAATTACCTTGGACCCTATAAATAGTGATGCTAGAGAGACCCTTTGAGTTCTCCTGGATCGCAGCAGGCTGCGACCAGTATCTCCCCTGAGTTAGGACGCCGCTCAGGTAAATACCCCAAGGGTTAAAGGGCCAGGGCAAGTCAACTTTCTCAAGTCTCAATTATCACCCATTGAGGAATGCCGATGCTTTGGGAGCATTTACTCTGAACTCAAGAAGAGAAAAATTTTAACTATAGGCTAGTCTCTCTTTCATCCACCTCTCTGTCTATCGATGTGTTCCTGACATACACGTTAACTTTTAGGAGTGTGGGTGTTCATATATTTTACTGGATCCAAATATTTTCTGTCTCTGTGTGTGTGTTTATATGTTTTTGTGTTTATACAGATACATATTGATTTAGGAAAAGCGACACCCGTTGGCTCATCAGAGTCACCTGCTGCAAAGTCCTAGTAGTTAAAATACTCAGGTGGTATATGTGTGTGCGACTCCTCCAATGGTGTGTGTTTATATGTTTTGATGTTTATACAAATATATTGATTTAGGATACCTTATAGTTAAGTTAGTGTGAATCTTGTCATTTTCGAATCTGTCATTAAGGCACTGTACAATTATTTTGTTAAATCACCGTGTAAATCCTTAAATTGGTTAATGATTAAGTGCTGCTAAAATTTAACCTCTTGATTTACCTCAAACTATTAATAAATTTTGAATTGCTGCTGAGTCATAACCATGTCAAATATTCCCATCCGTGACACCAAGATGCTGATTTAAGTCACTCTATAAAGACTGGTATAACTGTACGTTCAGATTTTAACAAACCCTCCTTTGTTTTTATTTCAAGAGCATAGTTTGAAGTAGTCTTTTCATTCCTAAAGGCCAGGTTTCCTGCTCCCCACAGACTGAATCAGGCCAGAGTCTAATTCTACTTATATCTGTGCAAAATAACTGGATTAGTGAAACTCTCCCAGTCATTAATTTAAGGGCAAGTACCTGCAGATATTAGAGAAATGTTTGGTGTTGACATTTCCCTCTTCACCCACCGGGTTTTGGCAACACAAAGAGCACACACAGGCTCTTGCAGGACACATTTGTGAGCTGAGCTGATGACCTCCGCAGGGTGAACACTCCTGGGGACATCTGGACCTTGTCCTCACCTCATCTCTCTCCGAAAAACTCAGGGAGTCCATCAGGATTTGCCCACCAGGCTTTGGACCAGGACCCCAGAGGCTGCGGGATCCCAACTCCCGGATACAGCAATTGCTACAGCTTTTGTCCATTCAATGTTTATGACTGAAGCCACCTAAGACCATTCTTATCCTTAAGTAAAACATCTCATGAAGGTCACCGACTTACCCTTTTGCCAGATTCTCTATTCCCCAGTATTGCTCCATCTTCTGGTCACATTTTCTAAACACTTTTTTGCAGTTTTTTTCATCTGACTGGTCCCCACAGTCATCATCCCCATTACAAAGCAGCCTCCGTGCAATGCATCTCCCTAGGATGCAAGCGAAAAATTACTTATAAAGCAACGTATTATCATGCTTACTGGCAATATTGCAAAAGCACAGTCCCTGACTCAGAGTCTAGAAACAAAATAAAAGACTCCTGTGGTGAATGGTTCAACGCTGGCTGGAAAATATTTCCTCTCTATCTGCATGGAAAAACTCAGATTTTTAATCACTAAACTCCATCTGCTCAGTTTTACTCAAAACTTTCAAAATCTTAAAATTCCTTGTTCAACGTAGAAAAAAAGAAAAAAAAAAGACGTGCCTAGTTAAAAGTATAAAAAGGATTTGACTTTTTCTGTTGCTAAAATTATTTAGTTTTGAGACAACAAACATGCTGGAGACTGTTCAGCAGACCTTGTATGTGGTATTATTATTTTTCCCCCTTCCCATGTGCATAATTCCTGAATTCTTGCTTTTCAGTCTCACCAAACCACTAGCCTGGGGGACAGAGATGAGAGCCGCCTTCCTTTGCCCCATCTCCTCTGCCCCAGTACTCTGCTCCCTCCACACTGTCCTCTCCGCTGCCAGGGTATAGATGCAAAGCAGAGGCCGATGAGGTTTTGGACACAGCTAACCGCTGCCTGGATTCCCCACACTGCTTACTGTGTTCCTGACTAATTAGTCATTGATGAGGATGGAGGGAAATGCCATGAGGAACTCCATCGTAACCTGCTGTGCTCTTGGGCATGTGTCAGGGATGCCCGATGCATGTTCTCCTGTTGCTGTCAGATCCACCAGTGCTACAGATTTTACTGATATAACTGGGTTTTAACTTCCTGCTTGGAGATTTTAAAGACATGCTTTAGACTGACGGACGTTGGCTGATTGATAGACTCAAAATCACTGATGCAAACACAACACAAGCATGGACGGACCCGGGTCACTCCTGACATCTCTTTAGACCAGCAAACCCTTGCAGAAGCAGAAAGTTCACCGTGGTGTCGTCAGAGATGCCACCTGAGCACCACCACTTCTCTCTCCATAAGTCCTTACCTGTAACTGCACACACAAACCCATCACATCTAACTTTATTCCTGCAAGGATTATTTGTAACGCAGTCTTCGGTTTCTTTGTCAGAGTAATCACATGGATCTCCGTTGAACTGAGAAGGTTGTTCCAGGCGGGCAAATCTGTACTGTGATGAAATAAAAAATATTGACTCAAGTGTATAGAAATTGTGAATTTCACGCTTGCCTAGTTAAAAAACAAACTTTGTGTTGGGGAGATCTGATCTAAGAGTACTGTCACATAAAAAAAAAAGTGTCGGTAAAGAAGTGTGATGCTGGTAACGTGCCTCATTTCAAAGGATTCTGATCTGCGGCAGTTTTAATTTTACTAAGGAAGGATTGAGGATTGGAAGGGATGAAGGAAAGTTTGCTTTTCTTTGACAGTTTGTTTAAATGAGCCTGACAGGGTAGTGCGGGCATTTGCAAGAATAAGGAAGGATTCAGTTACATCTCCTCTCTTTCAATTAGCGCTGGTAACGACATCCCTTGTTATTTTCTGTCAGTGTATTTACTTGGCCCTCTGTATCATTAGGGATTTTTTTCCGCCCACAACACTGCTGTGAAGCAGTCAATTACTCCGTCCAATATGTTAGCCCTCCTTTTCTTCCCAGCTTTTAAGATTAACTCTTTGATATGAAGCTTCACTCTTCCCAACTCCCATCACCGGTTATTCCCGCGTAAGCCTGGGAACGGCTTCTCCAACTCGTTAGCAGAGGTCCCTCTAGCAACAGGGATTTTGCTCTTCACACTATTGGGATCATTACTTTTGTTTGATGGAGCTTCTTGGGTAGAAAATGCTCATTGGCAGACAAGAAAAAGCATCTTAATCCTGAGAGGCACTGAGTGTCTCCAGGTCCCACAGGAGACCATTAGTGGTGATAGTGTCTGGCACTGATGCTGGAAGAGGACTGTGTTGGCGAGAAAGTCCCTGCAAAGCCTCGGCTTCCCACCTGTTCTTTCTCCAAGTCTGGGCTTACACCTCCTCAAAACAGTGAGGCAGCCTGGAAAACACTGGATTTACTGGAGGTGAAGAGCTAAAAGCCACCTGAAAGCAAAAGCCTGCAGCCTCACTTGTACAGGGCTTTCCTCAGCAGCTCCTCACTGTTTGCCCAACCCCATGGACAAAAAAGACAAGACTTGGAGGAGGTCCTGCCTCCTGGTTCCTCAAACTTCATGCCTAGACCACAAACACTCACCCTTTTCTTTTGACAGGGATCGCATTTGCTCCACGAG
Organism: Numenius arquata; assembly: GCF_964106895.1. Classification (NCBI taxonomy): domain Eukaryota; kingdom Metazoa; phylum Chordata; class Aves; order Charadriiformes; family Scolopacidae; genus Numenius; species Numenius arquata. The sequence goes on from NC_133583.1 coordinate 57,320,037, forward strand.
GACCAGGCGGAGAGCACGCAGTCACGGGGCTGTGGCCGGTTGCTCACTGACCGGGCCCACCTGCCGTTGGCCACGCTCTTGTTGGTGCTGCTGAGGTTAAGGGCCTCCTCTTCACCACTGCATTCAACAACAGTAAAGCTTCATCACGTGAAACCACAGAGTTGTGAGGACAAAGCAACTTGGACTATAACTGTGTAAAACTACACACCAAAAGGAACTAACGCTTGTTAGACCTCAGCAAATCTTCCATGCGACATCTATGTCTCGGTACTTGTTTCATACTGGCATTAATTCTGTATGAAACCCGACCCACTCTTCAATGCCCAAGAGCAGACCTAGTCCTCTACACCACCACCATGAGAGTAAGTCTGCAGAGCACTCAGGAGGGGTGACAACAGGACACACGTTTCATCTAGCCAGCATGAAAAACTCAACCCATGTCCCACCAACCTGAGCTTCCTCTCAAGCTGCGCAAGCCCTACCAAATAACCCGGCCAAGTGGCCAGCAGTAAAATCTGCACCATCAGTTGCTGCCCTTGCCCCATCGCTCCCTGTTGCTTGCTGTACGGGCACCACTTTTGTACCTCGCTGCCATACACGATGACAAGCTCCAAGGTGGAACACCTTTAGGACAAACACCCGTGGCAACTCTAAGGACTGGTGTGCACTCAGGATTTTTGAAAACCAGGCTCAAGCGCCTCCCTTTGCTGAGCAGCCTATTTTTTCTCAAGCTGGCCAACCCCATTAGTCTTGGACTCTATTTTCAGTTCACAATAGAGAGTCATTAACCCATTAATCCCAGTAGTGAACCTGAACCCCAAATGTGAGCCTCTACTCTTCACCCTAGCCCCTCTCCTGCCCCCTCACATGACAACTGTCTCCAAGGTTTCCACGATGCCACAGCTAAAATGCTGCCTACTCTTTTGGCAGATTCAGTATTTCTGATTAAATCCTTGTCCCAGACAAACGCTTCCTTGTAGCTCCTAATCTAAGTGGAAAGCTGTAGTAAAACATTAACAATTAGTTCCTTTTCATACCCACTTTGACAAGTAAACTACCCCAGCAGTGTTCCCAATTCTTCCACCATGACAAGGAATAGCATCAACTGAAGCTTTAAGTATGATTTAGTGCCTGGCAAGGGGCTCTCATTACTGCGTATTAAAAATCACATGGAATAAAGGAATTACAAAAACTCATCAGCTCACTGAGGCATGAAATCAGAGCTCAAAGTTCAGAGAACAGCGGAAAAATATAGTTAGATTGGAAAGACTACAGTCACTGATTGACCGCAGCCCTCCGAAAGAGCACTAGCTATTAAGCTAGCAGAGAAAGAAACAACTGTCAGCCAGATTCTTGCCATTTACCTACTCAAAGACAACAAAAGCCCGTCTCTCCAGCACGCTGTCGGGCAGCTAGCACGGGAGGAGGTTGTATGTTGCAAATGGCACATTACAACATGACCGTGGCAATTTGTCATCTGAGATTTATCAACCAGGTTTATTTTTCTAAAGGCAGACACGTTGCACTACGTTAACTTCAAAACAATGTCCTTCGCTATTCATTAGAAATACAGAAATCGCTCCAGACAGCAATTATGTGCCATCCAACGTGAAAGCAGAGAGTCTGTAGTGATTTTCACTCTTTATCGTATCACCCCACGGACACGGCTTCGGAAACATTCACTCACCCAAAGCCGTGAACGGTGAGGATGCCGAGGACGGCATAAAGCAGCAACAGTTTGACGGGGTCCAGAGGAACCGCTGTACGTGCTGCGTTCATCGCTCCAAGGTTCCACCGGCGAGTCGAGACCGCCACCGCTCCCATTCCGTCTGCCTGGGGCGGGGGGGTGTTGAAAATGGCTCAAGTAGAAAAAGATAAATTACAGGGTCGTTTTTCCACACTGTAAACAGCAGATGACCCGCTACCTGGCAGATTCACAAGGTAAACGTTGCATTTGTTAGTACATGGCTTTCTGGAGGCAAGTGGGAAAGAAGCAAAGATCTGTCCAGAAGCAATTTACGCTTTCATTTGTAATGCTCCTTTCAAGGGAAGGGGAAAAATGAATATTTCAACAAATGAAACATGCTCCAGTCTTGGCAAGAGGGAAGCGATAAGTAAACTAAAGTCGGCTTTCTAGGAATAGAGTAGACTGCAAAATCATTTATTTATTTCTGCTTTTCATGCCTGCCTTCCAGAGGAAAGCCAGGCGTCAGCAGTTATTCTGACTGCTCAGGGAAAGCCTCCACCCCCGAGAGCGCCCTTTGCTGCCTCTCAGCGGGGCTCAGGCTGCGGGGGAAGGACAAGAGCCCCATCCCTTGTCCACAGAGATCCTCTGCTCCACGTACCCAAAGTCTTGAGCCTGCGGAAGCAAGACCTGTCTGGGTATCAAACTAAACATCTTGGTGTTTTCTAGCTACTACCTTGAGTCATTCTCTCTCTTAAATGGTTCTAACAGGGGCAGAGATTTTACCAAGGGCTGACTCCCATCAGTTCAGTTGGGCCTTCAAAGGCAGATCAGGATCTTCAAAATCTTGAAGAATTTTTCTTCGGTTGCCTGTTGAGGCAGCCTTCACGTCCCACTGCTTCTCACTTCAGGTATAGTTCTTTGTGATTTCTGAGACGCAGCAGTCTTTCCCTTCATTTTCCTAATTAGCCTTAAGCTACAATGAGTGTCTTAGAGGGAGAAAAGTTCTCCAAGTCTGTAGTTCCCTGTACAAAATGATGAGTATCATTGTGTTTTTCCACCCTTCCTCTTGCTGGACAAGCAGAGGTTCTTTGAACAGTTGCACTGGGTGCGACTATGACTTTTAACAGCATGGCTTCTCCCCCTGGGCTAAATCTGAGTGCTTCTACGATACAAAGAATAAATACATTTTAATTTGCTCATTATGGGAATGATGGATGCTATAGATAAAATTAATCATATTCACTAATACAAAACAAACCTGACAACCTCAACACCATTACCTGGCCAAGTGCTACACCACTTAATGTGTCACAGTTACCTTACAAATGACATTATTCTGACTGCAGAGCCATGTCTCTGCAAAATAAGCTACTGGCTGCTGTATCTTTCTAGTTTGGCAGCTTGATGACAACAATTTAACACAGAGAAGCACGTTAACTGATTCCTTTTGGGAATCTGCTCCGAATAAAAAGATTGTGTCTCAGGCAGCCCGTTTTTTTAACCCAATGTTACTGAACAGGCAGTCAGTGATTAACTGCCCTTTCATCTCCAGACATGGAGGACAAACTGTTAGGAAAGATGGTTTAGGCTGCCCAAAGCTTTTTGTTTGCCTTTTTTGCTTTATGTTTTTGTTTCAAATGACTTTGCCCCAGACTAAAACCCAAGATGTGCTTAAGCGATACGGCTTGCTCAACCTCTGACACAATTGATTTAGCTGTTAATCATTTGTGCGTGGCAAAAACCCACACTTTTACAGGAAACATCTCTTCATATGCGGGACCTTTGCTGGCTGGGAAATGCAGTACGCATCCAATATTTCGACAGCAGCAGAAGAGAAGCTAAGATTATAGCCACAGAGCACCCTCAGAGATTTAACTGCAAACCGTGACAGCGTGAAGATCTCAAAGCAACCAGCTGTTTTGCTGCCTCTCACCGTGCACATCTTAGTGGTGACCATGCTTGCTCCTGAATTAGCAGAAAGAAATTTGGTTAAAACAACAGCAGGCACCCAATTTCCTACATGTTAACACACTTTTCAGAGAGAATTAAAAAGCAAAATCAGGTTTGCTACATAATTTATAATCTGGGTTAATTAGAGGTAGGTCTAACGTGTAAAATTCACAACCACCACCACAGCTTTTTCCACTTCCTTGCAGTTTGCGGCTTGGCGGGTCCATGGAGCAGTGGGAACGTTGCCTTGTAACACCGGCTGTGTCCTCTTTCCCCAGTCTTGATCCTTCTTCATCGCTGACTGTAATAGCCGTGGCTGTCTGCTGAGCTGTTTTTAAGTCCCAAAGCACTTAGCGCTAACAACGCTGTAAGTCACTGAACGTGGGTTTCATCACACCTGAAAATGAAGCCTCACTGAGCGTCCATCATGAACACCAGGCTCTCAAGCGCAACGCATCCTTTGCAGAGTTCATAACACCAACAGAAGTTTGTGACCCCTTGCTCCTTGTAAATAAAACCTGTACAGTTTCACCGAAGATTATTATTTTTTTTTTTTTAAATGGCAGTTTCCTGTCCAAAGAACAACTGAGAAACACATCAGAGATGAAAGGCTCTCCCTGGCAAAGGTTAGACTGGAGCCAGCAAGTAGCTGTTTATGGCACTCTTAGGGCCCTTCTCAAAAAGAGTTTATTTTTCTTCTTCTCTGAGACAATCTTTTCATTCCCTGCTTCATAACTCATAACGTATTTCCTTCTGCAGAAGAACACAACCAGCTCATTCAAAGGCAAGAGGAGGCTCGCCCACGGATTTAATGGTGAAGAATATAAGGTGGCAAATACATGGTAACATTTACAAATAAGAAACCCTAGGGAATGTTTTCAGATGTTTACTACAATTGACTCCATGGCATCACCATTTTTGTTACCAATAGAGTCATTTTCTGGTGGTGAGGCTGGTCTCTGAAAAGCCCTAGATATTAAAAAATCACCTTGCGGAGCTTAATTCTCTTTTTCTGCCTTTTGATTCACTAAAAATAAGGCCTCATAGTGACTCAGTCCAAACCGGGCACGAGCTCATCCACTTCAAAACCTCTGATTCTAAGGTCCTGTGAAGATGGGAAGATAGGGGCTGCAGTAAGGAGTAGACAAAGAAAGGAAAACCCCACCATGAGACATTCCTTGCCTCTATCTCCTCTCCATTAGAACCCAAGATAACACACGAACCCATTTTCAAACTAGAAACAGCATTTTTAAAAGAAAAAAACAAGACACTCATAATCTTGGTATGACAAATAGTACAAAGTTTAAATGCAACATCTTACAGCCTTATAACTTCCACTTATTTCTAATACAACTGGCTTCAGATGCTGAGAGCTCTTCTCAGACCCCTAATAACCATCTGTTAAAGAAGACAAAGGTGCCACAAAAGGTCTTCACACTCCCAGTACCTGGCAATAATTCTTCATAATCCTTTATTTTCACAAATGTCTGAGGCTGAATGGACATTGATTTGCTGCCCGTTAACCTGGTTTTCTTGTAATCTATTGTGATTTCCTTTCTTCGCTGGTCAGGAGTATTTATAGAAGTGGTGCTGCGGGAGCTATGAAATGGGGTTGAAAAGCCAGCAAATAATATCAGATCTTAAAAGACCCTTTTTTAAAAAAATACATTCTGTATCGGAAAGCCCCTTGAATGGGTAACATTTGAGGCTATTCTTCTCATTGAGATTTTTCAGGTGCTGATAAAACATTTTAGGGGTGATAGATGAGCCACAGGGCAAACATGTCCATTGAGATAAGACTATTTAAAGCTCTAAAAACTAATAGCCGGAGAGTCGTTTCACTAATAGACCTGATATTTCCTGCCTCCAGTAGAATAATTTTAGAAAGAGACAGGCAATGTTACAGGTAATCAGGAAATCGTATCAGGATATCTCCCCATATTCCTCACTGTCATGCTGAAATGTATAATTCAGTTTCCCCACACTTTCAGACAGCAAGTAAAGCAAGAAAAAAATACCCTTTTTTCTTCCCCATGCAAGTTCTGTGCTTTACATTAGGCATTAAAAAAAAAAAAAAAAAAAAGGCTTTTAACGGGGCTGATCCTAAAAAGCAAATCCGTATGAGAAGACCAACTTGTGGAAGACCTTGTCACAAGAGCTGACAATGTCCTCTTACAAATCATTGCTTTTGCAGTAGCAACATCAGAGCACAGTCAGGAGCAGGGGGTGAGTCCCACTGGCTTCACACATAGCAGCAGAACCAGAATCCAGGAGCAGTGCAGGCAGCAGTAAAGACAGTGATAGCAATAGCATTAGCATAGATCTTGTATAGATGACCCAGACTCACACATTCACCCAAAACCTCCATTTTCTGGTTGCCATATGGACTTTCACTTTGTTCATGTGCTTCCCATGTTGACTTAAAGAGACAATTGTAGACAATGGATTCAAACCTCTGTAGAAAACTGCCAAGAGATAGCCCCGTTCATTTCTTTGAAATGATATTCTTCTGACTGAGAACAGTATTTGCCAGAAAACTAATAAATATGAACCTGGCAGGACATGAGTTGTTTAGAAAGAAAAGAAAGAAAAAAAAGGAAACGGGGCATGGAAACATATATCACAACCTAGAAAAAGCAAGAAAGAGGTTAGTTTATCTGTTGCAGCAACTGTCACTGTGTAGTGATTAAAGCACATGAAACATAGCCTTTAATCCAACATAAGCGAGTTAAAACTGCATATTCCCAGTCTATACAATCAATTGCTCTCCCAGAAGTCACTGACAGGGAAAAGAGAGATCTGTCAGAGTCCTCACTTCTGTAAAACCGCAGGTAGATTCTGCAAACCATTGCTAAATAAATTCTCATTACTGCAAGAGATCATGGCCTTAATTAGCATTAGTTAAAATGGGACCATTTCCTGAACTAGTCACGTTTGAGCTGAATACTCTCACATACAAACTACAGGCTCCTACTGCTCTTAAGTTACAGCAATATTAATGTAATACAGTACATTGACACAGTACGGAAAGAATCAGATTTTTTTCCCTCTTCTGAACAAGGCCAACACGCAGCCACGTCCTTCCTACTCTGAGATGCCTCACCATCACCGGACTAAATCTCAAACCTGCTCATTCTGAAATTTTAAACCAAGTCTGCATAGCAACCATGCAACACGAGCCAATTTTTCTGATTTTTCAACATAAACCCAACACCACTGTGGGGGTACCAGATGAATATCAACATGAGTAGATTTGGCCTACTTTGTAAAAATACGTTTTAATTTAAAACCATCTTTAGCTATGTCTTATTTCACTTGGACATTTTGTAGCTTGTTGCAAACAAAACAGATCATGTTCCTCCTTCCAAGGACATCTGAATACAGTTAGCTCCGTACCAAGTCAAAATGACATTAACACTGGCGTGTCTTCATCACAACAGAACGACCTTTATTCTCAGGTGGGATCCAAGTATTTCAACAACGTTCATTGAAAAAGGCAATAAATGTTTTGGCACGACCTACTGGACATTTCTGGTGGATGAGAAAGGGATGAGAGATCAAGAAGAAATACAATAAAAGATATGTACACACATCCACACCTCTCTCTCTTCCTGTACATAGACATGTACTTCTTACCCTTAAATTTCAATGTGGTATCTTGCATATTTGCAGTGCTCGCTTGGCAAAGAACGGTATTATTCCTTCTCTCACTGAGAGATCCAGTACTTGGTACCTCTGAATATCACACAACTTCATTTTGCATGTGGCATCAATAGTTTCACACCAGCAAAACACTTCAGCCCACCCAACGCCTTGCCCCAACTAGTAGGAAGGTCCCACTGAAAGAGAAGGTGGTATCTTTAACATGTTTTACTGGATCAAGGCTTTGCCCTCAATTCTGTGGAATTAATCAATTACTGGAAAGTTCTGTGGTTTTTTTACTTTCAAAATTGTCATGTTTAAATGCACATTTTAAATCTTACTTGAAGAGGAAAACCAAAATTAATTACAGTTTCTCATGCCACAAAGGTACTCCAACTTTGGTAGCACTGCACAGTGTGGTCTCTCCCAGGAATCTGAGATTTTAAAGGTGGCTAAAATACCTACTGGTTTGGGATCCTCGTCCTAAAACACCCAAAAAGAGGCCAAAAACGGGGAGGCAGCAATTAAAAGCAGCAAGTTAAGTATTTGCAAGATAAGCAACACTTAGAGCGTTTAAGATCAGGTATTCCCCAAATTGAGCCACTCGTTTTCCTCCTTTCCCAGATATTTCCACTGCCAAAAATATTGCCGTGACAGACACCCAAATAGCACCGTAAGAATGGCAGAATTACCACAAAGAGCAAAAGCTATGAAACACACTTACTGAAATGACGCCTTTTTAAAATGTTTTTATTCATAACAGTATTACATGGTGTGTTACAGAAATTAATGGAAAAATTCTAAAAATCTGTTGGGTTTTTTTGTTGTTGCTGAATGCATTATACATAAAGTTAAAAATAATGTGTCCGTATATGTTAACAAATGGTCATTATCTGAGGTAAAGTTAAAGTAGGTTTAGAAATGTACTGCAACAGTCATTTTATCTTTCTCATCTTTATTAAAAAAATATGTGTCAGAATGCAGAAATAAAAATGAATGAAAACCACGGAGTAAACATTTTTGCAAAGAAGGTGCCCAGTACGTTATTAGATGAAAGGTTTCATCAGACACTTGGATGACTACGATCTATCAAAATATCTTTTCATGACAGGTAAAGATCAAGAACCTACGGGGGATGATAACAGGATGGCTGGTGGGATTCCCTGGTTTTTAAATTTAAAGTGACGAATTTAGTGCTAGTGAAGGATGAGGGATTAAACAATTGCACAAGCTGGATATTTTAGTTATCTACAATACTGGTACAGTGCAGAGGCCTTCCAAGTCCTCTCAACTCAGCATCTCAACCATGACAAGGACGATCTCATCGTATGACAAGACAATTCAGAATTTGTTTGTATTTATGAGCGTTGATAAAGGTAAGACAAAAGTCCACGGTGATGGTCCAGCTGTCTCCCATGAGACACTAAAATCCCAGCCTCATTCCCTCAGCACCTATTCGTTGCAAGGACTACGTCAATGATCTGCTTCCTACAAATACGATGTCAACGGATCCTCTGAGACATAAATCTCTTCTTTTTCGTTCAACGTTTTACCCCATAAGTGGAAATGCACTGATGATACTAAACCTCAAATGTCCATGATGAACCAAAATCGTCTTTGTGGTTCCGTATATAGGGCAAAACCCAAGAGCCACTGAGGAAGAAAGTAGCACCACTGTGCAAATTAGGAAAATATTCGTAAAGAAATGTCCTTCAGAAACGCTTTTACCTCTGCTGTTAATCCTGAAACACTCAATCCACCAAGTTTTAATTCATCTTTTCCGGTTAGAAAACTTGATCTTTCTTCGATGGGAAAATAAGATTTGCTACAAAGCTGTTTGCACATGACTAAGAAATAAGCATCAAATGACCGTGAATGGGGATAAAAGTTCTCTTCTCTGCAGGTTCATTAGGTCTATTCACAGCTAAATTTTCATTCACATACATTCTGTAACGCACATTTCTCTAATTTCTCTAATTCAAAGGAAAAGACTGGAATCATGTTGTGAGATTTGGTTGTACATATCAACAATCGCCACCCCAGTTATTCTGTCTTCTAAACCATTTTTAGCTTATAATAGAGATGAAAGAAAGTAAAATATTTATAACTCCAGGCCTATTTTAATCATGACAAAAATGTAAATCCTAATGTGTCAATTTAAAAACAAAATCTGCACAATAACCCTAAAAACTCATTAATCATTTGATTTCTTTAACATTTTTTCCTTTTTCTATTTTTTCTTTTTTCTTTTTTTTTCTTTTTTTCTTCTTTTTTTTTTTTCTTTTTAGTGTTAAACCACTAAATTCAATATACTGTAACTGCATAGGAACATCAGGAAAACACATTTGACCTGTATAACAATTCTCTGTAGGGCAAAAATATATAGATTCTTTATGAAAATCATGTGCTAAACATATGAACCCAAACACTGCACTTTTGCTTCATAAATGTAAAAAAAGGAAGTTTTAAATTCTTTTGTTCTGTGTGTAAACAGTTTGATGCCTTCTATGCAGAGGTTCTGGAATCGCAAAGGAACGTCAATGAAATGGGATTTCTGGTAAGCGGAGTATGTCCGTGTGAAAACTAGATCATAAAATCATGTGTTCCCATTAATTTCACTAGTCGCTGACAAGCTGACTGCTTTTGGCAAATGCTCTCGAGCTTCAGCCCGTTACCGTAAGCATGTGAAAAAACGTCCGTGATGTGAGAACCACAAATTGGGTTTGCCACACCTCCCAAGCACTGCAACTTGCTACCTTCTCTACTGTGTAATGGCATTAGTAAAAGAATTTTCATAACATTTATATTTACAAAAAAACTGGCAATTTTCATTCGAACTCCTTAAAGCCATTTCCCCTTAAACATTTAAAGAGTTTAACAGTAAGATTTTTTTCAAGTTATAAAATAAAAATCCCATTTGATTTTTCTGATGTACAAAAAGTGATAAAGATGAACAATTTGATCACAGAATCAGTTTGTAATTCCAAAATCCATGCCATCCTTGTCCCATTTGTAAAGTCCGCTTCATCCAAGTTCCTAAACCAGAATCATACCAGTATTATTTGGCAAATGATTTTTTGTTTTTCATCAAAAATGGCACACAGAGAAGAAAACGCTTGTCTGCATAGCATTACAGCAGCAAGATATCGAAGAAATAAAAATATTCCTTTTCTGCACTTTGTTTAGAGTTTCCTAGGAAATACTGACTCTTTCGTCTTTCCTCAGTGGGACTCGATGTCCTTTCTCTATCCACAACATGAGTATTCAAACAGAAAAGCAGCATTTCTTCCTCATGATGCGCTAGAACTTAAAGGTCCATTTGGCAACCTTTTCAGTCAGGATGGATAAACAGCTGAGTTTTATTCTGTGGTTTCAAGTTGGGAATCTTTTCCACAGGAGGCGTTTTGCTGTTAGATCTGTCACTCATACAGAACTACAGAATAAGAAATAATAAAAAAAAAAAACCCAATGACACTGCCAGTATTTTTTTGTTGTTGTTGTTTAAATACCTCTACACAGGGGGAAAAAAAAAAAAGGTCAGGATCAGCCTGATGTCAGTGATGATGAAAAACATGTCACCATGACATAAAAAGTGCCAACTTGTGCCCAAAAGGCTGTTGAATGATAATGCCACTGCTACATACAGACGCTGCTTTTTTGCTCAAAAGAAAAAGAATGTCTAATATTGGATAAATTTCAGATGCTCGTTATTTATATGTGGCATACAGAAGATAACAAACGTTTAAAAGAAGACCGAGGAATAAGATTTCCTAGTCTGGATACCCATGACGTGGGGACGGGGCTGGACTCGCGGTATGATAAGCAGGGAGAGTTTTTTGTTTTGTGCTGCCATAGGAATCTGCCATTGGTTGCCAAAAAAGAAAGATGTCAGGAACACTCGTAGAGCCAGTCCAGGAGGGCATCATCTCTCCTTGTCAGACAAAATCAATCGGAAAAAAGCATGAAAGCCAAAGGCCTGCCAGGTTGTTGGGGTTCGTTTGAGCCTTGGAGCACCACAAGCCTGTAACAATGCTATTTCTTAGGTCTGTTGATCTGGGCGTAGAGAGGTTCTGCTTCCTGGGGATAATAAAAATACAGTAAGCGGAGATGTCTCCAGACAGTTTTTAGAACATTTTTAGAACATCTGCTCGAGAACAGCGATACCTCATGAGGCAAAACCCAAAGGAAGAGTTTGCCTTCCGGGCTGCCTTGAGTGATCACGGCACCCTGGCTGAATTGTGAAGAAAAAGTGATATTATTTCAGAAAATGAATGCTTACTATCAATTTCCTCTTCCAGTATCGGCTGTGCACCGATCCTCAGGAGGTATTGCTGGACGTAGACATATGAAGACATGAAATGATATTTATATGACTAGGTGTTTTGAAGTTTACAGGCCAGGAATGCAGCTGGCGTAAAATGCCATTACTCGTACCAGGAGGGGACGCCCCCCGCCCCCAGAGAAGAGAGCTGTGGGTTTTACACACCTCATGGAGAAAACCACTTGCAAACAGAAACCGCTGCTGAAAACTGAGCTAATGAAGCTGTGATGGGACTTAAAATACCAATATGAGTTGCCTATGAAGAACGAGGAGAGCTAGCTCCATGCAGTTTGATTAGGAGTCTGTGTAACCGTTAGTACGATCATTAAAGCTGGGAGGAAAGCGTGTCGATTTGCTAACAGATACTTTTTTGGGAATTTCCTGGATGTGGTGGGGAAAAAAAGCTGCCGTGTTCTTCGGTGTCGTTTCACAGCTGACACCCTGTGCTTTACAAACTACGTCCATCTTGGCTGCAGTGGGAAGCAAACCATCCATGGACCCTGGAATCCATTCTACTTAATTTCCAGAAACTAATTTATTAAACTAAGAATGACATCTAAAAAAAGAACAAGACAGGCAGAAAGGCTAATTAATGCCATACTGCATTAACTCTCCACAGCTTGATAAATATTCAAATACCATGCCACGACGTTGAATTTAACCAAGTTAGAATCAACTGATGTTACAGCAGCATCAGCAGAAGCTGACTTTGAGCAAAAAAAAACCTCTGAAGGCTGGCAAATCGCTGGGCACCGCGGAGCACAGAGATGTCTGGCAGGGGATGGCACAGGATTTTAATCACTGCTTATCAAAACGATGCTGCTGTTGAGAAAAACAGCTCAAAGGGGGATCTGTGGGGCTGTATTTACTCTGTGCCCAGAGTGCCTGGCCAGTGCTCCAGTCTGTGCCCTGTCCCAGCGCCCTGCCCCACCTCACCGTGCATCTCATGTGGAATGAGAAGCAACGCAACAAATTCAAAATATGACCCGTGTCCTCCATGCCAAGGGAAGTTGTCTCTTATTCCTTGAAATGACTGCATTTCTGGAACTTGCAAAGACTCTGCTTCCCCTTTTCCCACCTATGTGAAGCCCTGAGCACACTACGAGCGTTACGGGAGGATGAGAAAAATCCTTTGGAATGATTAAATAAAGGCGGCTGAAGTTACCCTCAGCAAGAAGCAAATATATTTTGTGACCTTGAAAAACTGAAGGTAATCAGAAGAGATGACTGAGAGTAAATAACTGCATTTCACATACTGTGTGCTAAGTCCACCTATGCCAATTTTCATGTACCGCAGACACGAAGCTGGCAGAATGATCTATTGCAGCTAGTTCAGAGAAAAATCTGTACTAATTAATGTGGGAACCTGACATACACCAGGCCATTCTTCAGGCATTTGCTGAAGCTGAGGTGATTGCAAGGGGAAGTGAAAAGGAAGGAGGAGAAGAAAAGGGGAGGGAGGGAGAGCATCCCTTTGGAACAAAAGATGTCAGTTCTTCAAATGTCTTTGGGGGAAAAAAGAGCTTTTCAAAATGTCAAGCGTGCTTGTTAGAGCTGTCCTCAAATATCTTTAAGATATGCAGATGCACTTAAGTAACAGGTGTCCTAAGGTGTCACTGAACTTGACACCATTGGAAGAGGAGGAGGAGTTCATCATCGGCCATCAGCAATTTCAACAGCGCATGAGGCAGCCGGTAGAATTAGAAATTTCTTTTACCCGTACCCAGTATTTATCTGAACATACACTTCACATGGCAAAGGCCTGCATTTCTCACTGATTTGAATAATTTTTCTTCCAGTAGACCAGAGCATATTGAATGAAAAATGTGCTCTTATGTCTTCCTTTTAGTTGATTTCCCCCTTCAGAAGCCTAAATGAGAAATTAATTGCAGTAATTGCGTGCAGTCTTCTCAGCCGAAGTTTTTTGTCAATGACTGAGGTTTGTTTTCTAGTATTATTTTGAGATAATTCAAGCAGTGCATCTTGCCTGTGGCCCTACACTGCGAATGGTATCTGTAAAGTATTGATAACGACACTCAAGAAAGCAAAAGAGAGCAGAAAGGGACCGAAAAGAGGCAAAAGGAGAGTTGAGTGCTGTTGACTTCACGAATAGCTTCTTTCACACTGCCAGGCAGGGGGGCTTCACAAGCATTATTTTGGAGAGTCTTGGAAGCAGAAATAAAGCCCGTTTTTTACATACTTTACTCCATGCAAAGGTCACAGGGAATGTCATGAAAAGGATGAAAAGGCAGGAGAGCCTAACTCTTCTCACAGCATCAGAATCACCTCACCAAAGTTTTCTGCTTTCTACTTCGAGCACTGCGTTAGGAACAGATTCTGAGGGAAGGAAATGAAAGAATGGGTCTTTTTCAGAAAAAAATAAGAGGAACAAGTAAAATAGCATACAAAGCTTCCAATTCACATAAACGCCTTGAACCTTAAAGTGTTTTCCTTTCCATAGGATTGGCCCAGGAGCACTTCTGATGTGCTTTCATCAACCCACAGAGAGAAACCAAGAAGACAACTGGCAACACCTTTTTTTTTTTTCTCTCCTAAATCCTACTTAAAGGCTTCTATCAACTCTGAGGATATGCAATTTCTGGCAGATTTCTGAAAAGTAAATGTTTTCCTTTATGTTTGGAAGCTGCTATCAAAGCAGTGGTTAGCTCTGTTCTCACATACTAATGGGGCTTTTTAGGTTGAACAGTAGCCTTTAAATAAGGAGATATTGGAGGAAGAAGGTATGAATTCATAGGTCAGGTGTGTGACCAAAGTGAGAGGTTGCAGTAAGGAACCAGAAATGCCTAAATACACAAGCTTTCAGTTAGACACCTAAATACTTAGAAAGCTACAAGTAGGTTGTGAAAATGTGGAGTTACGAGGTGTCTCGGAATTAATTGCAAAAATTGCCAAAGTGAAAATTTTCCCTATGTATGTGACATTTACATATTCCAGAGATACTTCATGCTTTAAATCAGTTTATTCTTCCCATTTTAAGGAATGTTTTGCACAATAAACAAGACTGTAGCAAACAGTAAGCACGCCTGGTATAGCACACTACTGCATGATGTAACAAGGTTGCTAACGGTTTTGAATAACATTATGTAAATACGAGCAGTAAATTTGCATCCAATTTAAAGATATTAACATCTGCTCCCCAGCAGAACTAATCATTGGAGAACATCTCTTGAAAGACTCAGCGTCTACTTGGGCTCGTGTAGTTGAGCTCACTCACAGAACCTAACGTGGGACTTGGTTAAGGGGGAAACTATTTTTCCATTGGCAGCTGTTTCATCATTGCGAGGTGCCCCGCTACGTGCAAAGCTCCAGGTGAGATGTACTGAGTTGCAGAGGTGAGGCCCGCAGAGATTTCTTTGCCCTTTACAATAGATTCCCAGCATCGGTTTTACTCCTGGCTGACTGATCAGAAAGGGCTGGCTCAAACGATAAGAGTTTTGTGAAACGTGTGCTGGAGCGCCAGCCAAAACGCGAGTTCTTGTGCTGGGGATGCAAGTGAAGGGAACGGGAGTGCAATGTGTCTTCCCTAGTGCATGCTGGCTCAATAAAATAGGACATAGCAAAGTTGGCAAGCGGGATTCAAATTAAATATCTTTGGTGATAAGACAGGTAATTCCCATTAACAGCCGGTGGCTTATCTTTCGTTATTTTTATTACAGTTAGCCTCTATTTGCAGCATAACTACAGCAACCTTCTAGTTCAGGATTATGACTGGAGAGTGCCTCTATTCTTACTATAAACCCACCTAGGAATATTTCCCAGTCTCAAATATCTAGTTTAATTATAAACCTACCCAGGAATATTTCCTAGTCTCAAATATCTAGTTTTATTAGCATGCTACACATCCATAAAGTGAAAAAACAATGAGAACTACTCAGAAAAATGAACCCTGCTCCATCTTGTTCCCGGTATAATAATGAACTGCAGCAAAGAAACACGCCTGTTATTTCTGGGCCCCTTTCCTAACAAAACAGTAGCCACGCAATTATACTTTCCATCTATGCATCTGTCAATTCTCCTTCATAACTTTTGAACCCGATAGCCAATTTGAAGCAAATTGTTCAGAAGTCTCAAAGATACTAAATTATCTCAAGCGCCTTTTTAAAATCAGTTGTTGTTCAGAAGACAAGGAACTTTTAAATGACCTCATTAAAGAGAAAGCTAGGAGACCTCGTCCCCTAATTGAATTGCTGGATTGCCAATCAGCAAGTACGCGGCTCTACGCAAGCTACACAGTATGTTTCTTGTTTAGAGAAAGAAGTTGGAGAAATGGAA
This sequence comes from Numenius arquata, assembly GCF_964106895.1. Classification (NCBI taxonomy): domain Eukaryota; kingdom Metazoa; phylum Chordata; class Aves; order Charadriiformes; family Scolopacidae; genus Numenius; species Numenius arquata. The sequence continues at coordinate 57,335,930 of NC_133583.1, forward strand.
GGGTGCCTGGCTACTTCAAGAGGGCTTGGAGACACTGAAAGAGGTGAGAAAACTGTATATGGGCTGGTTATAATGAAATGGATAGCTCAAAGGGGGTTTTAGCAGCGGAGAAGGCGGCAAATCTGTAGGATGCCTCTGTTCACAGAGCAGCCTGGATTTCTCTGGTCCTGTCCCTTCAGATTCACTGTGAACTATGATGATGAACAAAGGATCATGGGGTCTGAAATGACAATTTTAGGATTACTCTGGAATGAAGCAGTACTTCCCAAACTGTGATCTCTTTCCAAACGCACAACTCAAGTTTATTTCTCTCTCAGGTTCACAATCCTGCTGGGTGTTGTGTCTTTAGTTTGAGAATGACAGCTCTAGAGCCTACGGTAAGAATAGGCCACCTATAATCATTATGAATTTCTCTTTGGACTCTATTCAGTTCCGATTGACCTGGGTGAGTGATGGTAACAGATCCTGCAAAACCAGTCTTCGATATTTTGAGCCCATTCAGATTCTTCACACAACAGAGAGCGGGCAGAAAGGAAGAGGAGGTTGCAGAATCAGCTTAATATGCCCTCCTAAGGCCCACCAAGCTCCCAGATAAGCCAACGCTTTGTCCATAAGTTGCTATTTTCTTTCAACTTCCTAATAACAGCCCAAATAAAGAGTTATAGTAGTCTATCCTGGAGCTAAGATTATTAGGAACATTTATCACTAAGAATGGCACTTTCTCAAAGATGGATGATGGCAGCGAGCCACCAAAGTACCACCAAAAGCTGATAGACAAATATTCTAATGAACTGTTGCTCTCCTGACAGTGCTGAGAGAATTGTGAAGAGTGTGACATATTTTGAGGGCTTATAATTGTCTGCACACATTTCACAGAACAACTAAACAACTTTTTGAGGAAGATATGCTCTAGCCACAAATGTTTTGAATGTTTCCTGAGAATCTCTCATGAACGACTGCCAGTGCAAATCTTGAACTGGGCATCATATCGGCAGAACCGCGTTTGTTCCAGCACCTAACATGACTTTTACTGCAATAATTGTGGCATCAAATATCCCCTTATTCTCTTTCAGAAGTTTCACCCTGTTGCTAATTTGCTTCAAGAACCAGTTTGTACGGTTAGACCACATTTGTGATATCCAGTCCCAGTCTTCAGGCTGAATTCATTCTTTCCAAAGTTGGGACGTTTTCCTAGATTCCAGCCAAGATAACCACAGGCATCCAAAGAAGCCTGACATCAGAGAGCCAAAGTTTGCTCCTTGCTTTCCCTTTTCTCATCGTGCTTGAAGGCTTCCCTTTCTACAGCTTTTGTTAAGCTTTCAGTTGTATGGCTTCAGGGCTTCCTAGTGTCACAGTGTGGTAGACCCACTGCACTGGCAGGGTCTGCACCCAACACCCTCTAATTCAGTCTGACTCAGTGTGCTGGTGCAAAGGGGATGACCAGGAGAAAAATCCTTTGTTCAAATTTCTCACTTTAATCCAAAATATCAATAATAAGAGATGTTTAACATATTTGGTAGAATCGTAGCTAAACACAGTTCTTTCTCTCTCTCTCCTTGCATGATAGTTATCCTCCACACAAAGTCTTAAGACAGCAGTAGGGATTAAATATAAGTCAGTTGAAGATGGTAGTCTTATTATTCAGTGTTCTCCTCGCCCCTTCTGGAAAATCACTATCCATCCTCAACGCCGCTCATGAACAGAGGGAAAACCACCGAATACAAATCTTGCTATGAATAGCTCTGCAAATGGTTGATTTTATTTCACCCGTGAAAGTTAGGCCTGCTCGCTTATCTCCAACCATAAAGGGACAAAAATGTAACTTATCTATAAAATGTCACATTTACCTACAAAGAACCCATAGCTATTTGTAGCAGAGTCACTTATAAGAACGGCTACTGGCAGGATGATGATTTTGAGAGCTTAAGTTGAAGATTGCAAAAGGAAGAGAGGAAAAATGGAGAAATTAAGTGACTGAAAGTTGCTGAATTATTTCTCCGTGAGAATAAGGAGTATCAGAAGGAATCAACAGACCAAATTGCTAAGGTACCTTGAAAGATCAGCATACAAAATACTAGGCAGGTGATCATCCTGAATACATCAAGACAAGGTAAGTCAAGATATCACATGGGCACAGCTTCCATAGAGATGCTGGGAACAGATATATTTGAAATTTCTGAACACAATACTGTGTCATGCTCCTGAGAGGTCCATTCATCTGAGTTGTATACTGTTCTCTTCTTGGTGTGAAGAACCATGTTCTAAAGAGTGGAGTAATCTCCCATCTAACACACAAAAGTGGCTTTTATGCAGACTGCGATTCTTTTGTACTACATGTTTCTCCCCATTAAGTTTCTCTTCAAATGTGGAGCTCAATACACAACACAGTAGTAAGTCCTGAATTGATAATTTTCCATGGAGATTAGACTTTCCCTTGCTCTGACGCTACTAGGCTTCAGAATTAGATGGGCTGGTTTTAGCAAGTGGATTTCCTACGGCATGCTGCTGAATGGCACTGCACAGAGGCACACAATGATATTAGTGTAACTTCACTGGATAGAGGCTTTCTCTTTGTTCAGCTTCCTCTTCCTGCCTACAGCTTTCAAGAATTACTATAATACGATAATCAGTAATATTATTTAACATTTCCCAGGCTATATTTCTGAGAATTATACATTCTTTATGTAAGACTCTAGAAGGATTAACAAAAAATATAGAAAAAACATATGGAATCACTGGTAATATACTGTTCTGGTAGCTCCCAGAAACCCTTGAGAGGTAAAAGAATGTATTTTACTAAGAATTATATAAAAGCAGGACAAAAGGAGTCCCTCACTTGACTTCCTTACACGGTAATATACACTAACAGATTTAAACTACTGTTTCAAGTTATCTCCAGAACTCCTGGTAGGTATATGGGCGTGATGCTAGTTTACAAATGATGCTAACTATCTTTGTGACAGTCAGAAAATTAGAAAGAGATTTTATCATTATTCTCCCTGTGATGAACTTCTGAATTACCCTGACTAGGATAAACCGCAATAAACAAATGTACACGGGTTTGCAGAGCGCGGGACTCAGATAAAGGTCAAATTCTCTTTCTTGATCTAGGAAAGAACTCTTGAAAGGGTCTGAAGGTGGGAGAGCCAGCTATGTCAGTGCTGGCCGAGGTCAGGCAAAGCCGAAGTCAAATTTCTATGTGGCACCATCAATCTGCAGAAGCAGTTCTCGTTGGATTACAATAACCAACGGATGCTCTTGCTAGAGCAGCCCATCCCAGCTTGATTCTGTCCTTGCACTGTCATTTTTAGGCTCAATGAGACACAAAGCTTAATGCTACTTTAGCTTTAGCCCCCAAGAGCTGAGCATTACGTTGGTGAAGCTAAAGAAGAGGGAGATGCCTTCTTACAGTACCATATATTATTAAGAGATAATCTTATTACTCCCAAGGGGATCAAAGCTAAGTTACTGTAAGATTTTTTTAACCATATTTAATGTACAAAGTAAACTGACTCCTAATGAAACTACTAATTTTGAGTTGAAACCAAATTACTTCGGCTCAGGCTGGATAAGTCACTGGTAAACACAGTGCAATTTCTGTACAAAAATAAAAAGGGTTCTACCATTGTTATGGATTTGCTCCAGGAGCTCTGTGCTGAAGCAGAGAAGCACTATCAGATCACTTATTTGGGTAATACAAAACGTGAATGGCAGACAGGGAGAAGATAATGAAACATATCCTTCAAGTAGCAACACTAGAGAGTATTTGGATGGAATAACAATGTTCAGCACTCAAAACTTTGTAGCTTTACTGTCTTTTTGGTAAAACATATATACTCTGTTGAAACAAATCACAGAACATTCACTGGCAGCCACATTTCGTAACGTGTTCTCTAACACAAAAGATGAAAAGATCATCTTTCCCGTCTGTCTGGATTTAAATGACTTACATTTGATGAATAATTTTTAAAGCATCAGTATACCAATGATAATGATAATAATTTTCAGATTTTTTTAATTTGCAGTTGGAGACAAAAATACACAAACCCGTTTCAATATTTTTTACATGCAGATAATAAACGTGCTTCTACTGATTATCACATTGATTTAGGGTAGAGGTGTTCACGTGTCATTAAATAATTTTATTTAATATTTGTTATGTCTATGGGTAAGATGGCTTATTCCATTTAATATGTTATGTCTGACTAAAGGCCAGAGTGGATAACAAAAAAATGTTCTGCCTAAAACATTGTTAGTAATGGCTCAGTTTCCCTATTTCCCCTTAGAATTTGAACACAATAACAAGTCCACATTTCTTTAAAGCATGCAGGCAGCCGAAACACACATATTTGCGTAAGTTGCAACACTTAGTGAATGGCAAAAGCCATGCAAACCGCTGAGCATGAGGAATACACTGTGGATAATGGAGGGGAAAAGCAGAAGAGATGAAAAGGAAAAACAAACCATGCATCCATGAAAGCAATGGTAGGCACTGGTGGAAGAATAAGTGAGCACCTCAAGGTGTAGAGAAAAAAAGGACAGATACCTACCCCAACCTGCGCTATCTAGCTACCGACCTGTGGACTTATAGTATCACCAGTTGGCTCACCAAATGGATCACTGTTGGATGAGGCCTGAGACCCATCAGGCTAGAATACAAGAACATAACACCTTTTTTTCTCAACAATAAGAAAGTGAAAAGTCAACATGAGGTTATTTTTCATGCTGTGGGCATAACAAGTACATCCTATCTCATGAAAACCACAAAGTGAGACCTCACTGCTGCTACGTTCTCAAAAGCCAAAGCGGTTTCCTACAGCTGACGCAGGCAGGGAAGGACCACACCAGTACCTGCTGGAGCCCATGCAGGAGCTGCCACAGACTTCAGAAGGTACTGGATCAGACAAACCAGAACTGCAAAGGGGCCCGAAAGCCAGTCAATCTATGTGAATCAGAAAGAGTCCAAGCTAGTGTTGTTTTGTACCTCTGGGTCCTTTTTTTGTACAGACTCCCTCTTGCCTTTGGCTCACTTAGGCTTTTATCTGCCTAAGGTACCTTGGGATTTAAAGTCATTGCTTGGATAACATTTCTTGCTTTGCTTCACTGAGTCTAAGGCAAAGAAATCACATACTGAGGGCCGGAACACTGAGGAATGTAACTAGGCAAGCAACCGGGATGCAAGAATGTGCAAGACAACATCAACCATCATCTTTTTTAACACACAAACTCTCACATCTCTTTCTGCAGCCTCAGCATGTATGTTGTTTTACCTCGGACTTCCTTACCGTCAACAAGTGTATGCTGGTATACTAAAAAGGACATCAGATATGACTAACATACATAACCTTACATACGGACTCGGAGTTTGGTTCCTTGTATGCAATATTAATGCATATCAATGTAAATGTCATGCTTTTAGCTATCAAAACTGAACCGGGAATTAAATGCTGTCTGCAGCTCCCCCTTAAGTACCCCCCTGCCCTATTAGAACAGTTATTTCTGACACTACCAAATAACATTTAAATAATTTCTCTCTTTCCTAGCTAAAAAGAGATAATTAGGATTTAGAAACCTTGTTGCTACTCACAGCCTCTTGCTCCTCACTTTTGCTTGGGCTTTCAAACCCCTCTTCAAAGAGGTCATCTGCAGCAGGATCACTGGTATGAGATGCTGATGATTTTGATGGAGAACTCTGTCTGGGTGCAGGGGTTGGAGCTAAACAAAGATTAAGGTAACAGCAACAGAATATATATCTGTTAATTTGTTCAGAAAGATACAGCAGCACAAAATTTGCTCATGCTTTAGAGCCCTCAACTCTTATTACCCCCCAAAATTATGTTCTAATGAGGAGCTGTAAGAGGTAAATTTGAACACAGCAGCCATTATCAATTCCATATATTTGATTTCATTCAGCAGTTTCAAAATTAAGTTTGGCTGCATCTGGAATATGTCTTTAGGAACCAGGGAGACGCCACTACAATACAATAAGAATGCGTGAGTCGCCTGCCCTATGGCAGGTAAGCGAAACAGAAGGTCTCTGGCTGGCCCCTGGTCAATCTGTGTCTCGTGAAATCCTCTTTTCAGCAATCTGAAAAAAACCCCATCTCTATGTACAAACATGATAAGCTTATTTTACAGCCCTTCAATGAATTACCTCACATGTCCAATACGCCAAGCTATTAAAAGAAATACCCATCCCCTAATTTCTGCAAACTATGGCTTGAATGGGACAGAAGTGAAATCATTTGCAAGGCTGAATGTCACGGGCATTTTCCAACCAGCTTGCATGTCTCTAGCACAGAATATACATTACTGTCTTATTAGAAATTAAATTTTAGACTGCAGCTATCGGGGCTCTGAAACTCTTCTCTGATACTTTTGTTTATGACTGGAACACATTTAATAAGCTAGACCATGCATGAAGGTTCCCAGTTCATATCTGTGTTGCAATTTACTATACAGAAAAAAAAAGAAATGCTTTGAGGAGCAGTCATGTCCGAGGAAAGGTACGTCTGAAAGCATATAAATACTCACGTGAATTTGTAGAGGGTGTCGTGGAAGTCACAGGAGTCAAATTTAACTGAGAGATGTCAAAGTCATCACAATCATCTGCTTCCTGTGCCATCCCAACTTTGCTAAAGTAACTTGAGAAGGCCTCTGAGGTACAACTGAGGGAAGGCTGATCTGGTTTTCTTGATGGCACTGGTGGAGGCTGAGCCATCTGGAAATCTTTAAACATTTCTTTTCCCATTTTCTGTCTGGGCCTGTCTGTCTGTGGACTTGATCTGGTGGAATCACTTGTGGGTGGAACAGTAGCTATAGGAGCAATGGTACCTTGAAACATGGCTGCTTGTAAAGGCAAAACAGTTTGTGTTGGCATGAAGGCAGTTGGTTGGAACTGACCAGCTACAGATGGCCACGGTTGCTGAGTAGGAGGAAAAATACCGGGTTGGCCCCACGCGATCGGCTGTCCTCCCTGCATCACCTGAGCAACTGGAGGCTGAGCACCCATGGCCAACTGCTGTTGAACAAGTGGTTGCTGTCCCCAGAATGAGGGCAGAACAGCTCCCATGGCAACATAACCTTCAAAGAATAAAGAGAGCAGGGGAGAAAAAAAAAAATTAATGAAAGATTTTAACACCACTGTCAAGACCCCGCAGAAAAAGCTACACAATAAATTAGAAACATGCAGGCTACATTAGTCTTCCCAGCGCTTCAGCACACTTGAAAACTGAAAGACATGGTTGAATTCCCACCACTAAACAAATACTGGTATACAAACCCACAAATTGGTGGATACTGGCAATAATCCTTCCCCTCATCTGAACAAATAAGTTCTTCTCTTCCTCAGTGAGTACCCTCTTGGGTCTGTGAAGACCTGTGTGCGTGGACCTCATTGGCAGCTGGCCATTTGGCAGCTCCCCTCCCCAGAGCTCTGTCTTTGACTCAGCTGGGACCAGTTTGGTCAAATCATGTACCAGAACCACAGGAGCTCCCAAAACACTCCCTAAACTCACTCCCTTGCACCACAGTCCTGCTCCTCACCACTGAGGCTCTTCTTGCTAGCCTGACTCCCCCCATCCTCTGCCTTTCTCCTCTGCCTGTCCTGTTCCTCCTGGGGCGAGGATCTCTGGGACTGAACATGACGCACTGCATCAGGCTGGGATGGAGTTCATCTTTTCAGAGCAGCCCACACGCTGCTATAAGATGAGCTACCAGAGCAAGCAGAAGGATGGAAGAAGACACCCTGGAGCAGCTTTGCTGCAGTTCCTCATCATTTTTTTTAAATTCTTCATTGGGGAGAGTGACTCAAACACCAGCCAACTCCTGCCAGTGGGATAGTGACAAAACTGGTTTTAAGTTAGAGGGAAGCACCTTCATATATGTTAGATAATAGCTCAAGGGTGCTCTAATGACTGTGTGACCTTCTTGCAAGAGAAAGACTCTGCGCCATCTCTTCTGACAGAGACACAGTTCAAATGATTGGGACTCCGAAGAGTAAAGCAAATGTCTCAAAATGCACAATACGAAGTCAGAGCCCAGACGAATTCAGATTAAAAAATCCCCACATTTGGTTATTACCCGGTTACTTGAGAACATCAAAAAGATCCTGAGCTTCTCCTGTACTACGTACCTGATAACAACAAACTGCTTCAGGTATTAACATAAAACCTTTCTAGCTGGGGAGGAAATTAAAGATTAAAACTAAAATTATAATTTCCTGTCAGACCTGAACCCTCTTTTCAAGCTACCAAGAGTCTGACTGTGTAAGAATTACATGATCAGGTACTTTGTTAAACCAAAAAAATAAATACTCTGAAACTAAAACTGCTGTAAAAAATGTTACAAATTAAACCGTGCAATACAATTATGTTCCACTGATAGAAGTATTATGCTTTACAGGTATGCTGCTTCATGTTTAAATTAATGATTTACTGTTAATACTATACAATATGAAAACCTCTTTTACTTTTTACTGCTGTCGGAGCTTTAAAACTCCTCTTTCTAACCTGAGTGTGTTTCTGAGTCCTCCTGTACCTCTTCCTCTTTGCTTTATTTCTAGGCTGTTTTGTAATGCTAAATGTAAGGGTGGTTGCAAAATCATAAAAGTAAAAATAAAATAGAAACAGAACTTTGAAAGACCAAATTAACGAGTGATGAAAGAACAGTAACTTTGATATATATCTGTTTCAATAGATGGCTATGATGGATTCTCTAGATGTCCTTTTATCTTGCCCCCACTGTAACCTCATCCAAGCAGCGAGGGTTTTCATCTGACATTATCCCCAGAAACTTCACCATCAGTGTAACCTTTTGGAGATGCGGTGGCTAATCCGATGCTGCAACACAGCCCATCAGAGAGGGAGTTAACCAATTAGAAAGTCACTGTTGAATGATTCAAGGCACTCCTCCTCCTCCTCCTCCCCCTTTTTTTTCCCCCTTGAGTGGAGCTGAGAGCGCAGCTCTCTCAGTGCTCCGAGTACCCCGGGGAGAGATGAGCAGTCAAAACCACACGCCTTGTGTGTCTGTGCAGAATGATATACAGCTTTTGAATTTTGAGCACTTTGAGGAACACAGAAAAGTCTAAAGGAAATATCAGGATTTGACTAAGTGGAATACCTTTGAAACGCCACCAAATTCTCCATATCTAGTTCTCTATTTACTGGAGACAGCACAGGATATTCATTACTACCACAAAAACAGCAAAGCTAAAATAAATGCTTTTTTCTGTCTTGTTACTACTGTACCTAGAAGGTATGTTATCCAGATGGCTGAACTATGGTTGAACTCCCAGTGAATGTTTTGGCTTTCGTTTTAAAAAATGGGGGTAAATTCAAGATAATGTACTCCCTGCTTGTTAAAGACTTGTTTTGCCTTGCCCTGCAGCACTGTCCTCAAAATCCTTTCCCACTTCCACTGTTCTAAATTAATGCCCTGAATACTGAAATGCAAACCAGAGCTGAGAACCGATCACCGGATTTGAGTCGAGCTTGTACTTCCAGCAGATTTCCTACCTGAGGGTACGGCAGCAGTGCTGAAAGGTACAGAACCAAACATGTCTGTACTTGCAGGAAGTGACTGGGATGAAGATGGGATAAAGGCATCACCTGGAGTAGCAGGAGTCTGCAAGAAGACAGGAATAAAATACAACAATGACATATCAGCTGCAGCTTCTGCAGCACATACTTTGCTGTCACAGCATCCGTAACTCTAAAAATACAGGTTTGGAGGGAAGAAAGAGAAAGCAAAAAGAATGGAAAGATGTAGAAGGAAAGAAGCTACAGAAATAACAGTATTAGAATTTGCTGGAGACAGGAGAAAAAGGAAGAAAAGGAGAGACTTTGTACCAGAGGAAAAAATAAAAATAAAATTTGCCTGGAATACATCACATGCAAAATATTGACATAATTTATTTCTCCAGAACACACAGACTTGCGATTCTAGGTGTTAGGTGCCAACCAGTAGAGGCAGAAGACCAAGGCATTAATGTAAGAAACAGTAAAGGCAAATGACATATCTGTAGGATTTATGGAAAAGCGAATACATATTGCTTCCAATTAACCAACAGGACCAGAACCATAGGTCTACATTAAAGGAGAAATCCAATCTAATTGAGCAAGCTAAGGATGAGGAGACAGGACTTGGAACCTCTAGTCCTGGACGTGCTCCAGAATACCTTAGAGATCTGAGGCTTCACAGCATTTGAGTTTTCTCAGTAGATTCATACTCCCCTACAGCTTAATGTAAGGTTCAAAAACTTTACAGGAAAATGATTGGGTTCTCATTTTACGATGCGGAAAAGCATGTTGAAAAATTTTTCTTTGCCCTCAAAACACATTCTGTCCTCTCTGTCTTTACTGTTTTGTCTTTCCTTCCTTTAACAGCAGTTCTGGGATATGTGCTTGGTGGAACCGAAGAGACATGATATATAAGGCTTCTTCCAGGAAGACTGGATCTTCCTGCAGTGCAGTGGAGAGAGAGAGTGCAGTGAAGCATGCACCTCTGATAAACACCAGGGAAGGAGATCTGCAGCTCAGGTTATATCTTATGTGACACCTAGCCCTATATCAGAAAAATAAAAATGGAAGATATTTTTACACATCATCGTGAAGCAGTGACTCCACATTCAATTTGCTTCACTTTTATTTTCTCGCAACATAAAAACTACTTTGAAATTCTCCCTACTGGAATGGCTGATGACCTGAATTGTAAATGTGCTCAATAAATATGCTGAAAATAGCAAGTAGAAAAACGCACAGTTCAGTTTCCCTGGATACTCACTGGGGGAGAGGTTACATCAGGAGGAGTGGACATGTCCCCAAAAAGCTCTAGTTGGGTAACAGCCTGTAAAGAGAAAAAAAAAAAAAATTCCATTTATCTTTTGAGGAGAAGAAACTATGAGTTAACTAGTTAGAACTTGCAAACTTAACTAGTAACAGCTAGCAATAGAAAGCCCCCCAAAAAGCCAAGTAGGCTTCAAATGTCAGGTCCCATATGGAGCAAGCACATGGGTTCAAGCTATGGGATTTTGATATTGCTGATGGACCCAAATAGCCAGCAGCTAACTCTATAAAATGATTCTGTAGGGAATTCTCCACCATAAAAAAAATATAAAAATGAATAAAGCATGAAAAAAACATCCTGAATGGGCCTGGATGCATTACTGCTCTGTCCTGAACATCAGTGAGCACCAAGCATGATTTATGGCCAGTCCTTTTCCCTGGCTCCTTTTCTAAACCCTCATTTCAAGGTCTTAAAACATGGCAGCAGATTGTGGAAGTGACAGAAGGGTACAGAAAGGAAGGGCTTTTAAAGTGCTGCCTGATTTCCCCTTGCCCATGGGACAGGTGTGACCTGGATAAGTGGACTTGAAGGATGATGCACAACTGGGTTATTAGAAGTTTGCAGCTCTGCATTTAACTCACGCTATAAATGTTTTCTCAGGGCGTCCTTCAGTTTGATCTCAAAATAGGTCACCCATACAGACCTCACTCAACTGGACCAGAAGAGGAAAAAGCACTTTCATAATTAGGAGCACCTTGAGTGGCTGCAAAATCAAAGGTCCTTCACATGTTCTGGAGTAAAATTACTCTCTTCCACCCATCTGCACCTGCAAATCAGTTCATCTGGAGTTCACTGGCTTTCCTTCTTCCCTCTATCATACTCAATCACACCCACATATGTGGGAAGCTTTAAATCTCATTATGAATGAGATTTAATGCAAATCTTAACTCAGTTCATTGAAATTCCTCCCCAGCTTAGGCACATAAACCTTGCAGCCTTCTATCACCTATATAGGCTTGAGATTCATTAAGTCTTGACCTCCAAATGTAGCCAACATTCAGCGCTTTGGACATTAACCCCACTGGCTGGTCAGCCTTTACAACCAACCAACAAAGGATATTTCTTTTCCCACCAACCTTCTATGATAGTGATCTTTCAAGAAATAAGACTATTATTCAAAATATAATAATTTCAGAGTTTTATACCTTTCTGCAATCCCATCTCTATTCCCATATACAAAAGCAATGCTACAATCACTTAGACCTGGAATTTTGTCTAGCAGCTTGGATGATTCTCAGCTTTATGTCTAACGATGTACCTAGGGAAGAATTATTTCACATTTCCTCACATCAAGTCTTATATTAAGTAGATCACATTGCTTTAGTGATATGACAATATATTTTCTTCTTACGGGCTTATATATCCCTCTAAGTATCTGCGTGGAAATGGAAGAAGGGAGAAAGAAGAAAAACCACCTTTTCTTCGGGGTACACTGATTCTACTGTACATTACTAAAATACTGCTAGAAGTGCCTTCTGCAAAAATAAAAAGCCCATAAGTCACTTTTTCAGTGTGTGCAAACACACCAGGCAAGCATTGTTAAAATGCCCAGAAAAGTTGGAATAATGACAACAGCAGCACTTGTTTGGAAATCACTTCAAGCCTCCTGTAGGCACTACTGACTCAAGAGATGCCAGGTGACACTGAATCATGGAAAGAGCCACATTCTTCTCATCTCTCCCAATTGCTTGTTCAGCACCACCCCTAAATCTGCCCTTTTCCTGCAGGATGGGGGAGTTTTTCACTGTTTTCTTCTCTCCGGCTTGCTAAGAAATTGCTTGTGTCCTTTTGAGGAGGCTCCCTCAGTGCCTCCATTCCAGGTGAGGAAGCAGGAGAGCAAGCCAGAGGGGATGTGAAAGGGCAGGGCACACGTGGTTACACAGGCCAAGAGGAAGTGCCTGTAAAGTTATACATTTTTTTGTGGAAAAAATATTATAAGTTTCATATTGATACTGAAAATTGATAGCGAGTATATTTTTTGAACTCGGAATTATGGTATGTATTTGAAAGGTGGCAACTCAGATGTCTATGCCTCAATGCCCCTGTAAAAGGGGGATAATAATAATAATGCTTTTCAGAGTGCTTCAAGGTGAAGGATCTTTGGAAACTCTTCACAGATATAATTCTGTTAAAGCTCTTAACAGAAACTCTGTAGATGGATTTCTAAACAGGCAGCTGGAGAGAGTGACAGGAAAGACAACTTCGCTACTGGTTGTAATAAACCCTCATTCACAATATTCCCCAAGAAAAAGGAATATATTCACAGGGGAATTATTTCTTACAGAATAGCAACCTTACACGCAACAGGAGCTACAGAACTACGTCAGAGAATGTAAACAGAAACTTAGTGGGTACATAACTTCATTATTTACTTAGTAGAGACAGCTTTAAATAGCAACGCTTGGAGGTGGGATTTTAAAGTCCTAAATGGCTCAGATCTGGATTCTGGATCTAGTTTTTCTTTTTTTCTACAACTCAATTCCCAGCCTGAATAAATGAACGCATCTTCTCTGACATAGACGTAGATTTATCCACTTGCAGCATATGAGATTCTGGACACCAAATAATTATCTTTTATTTTTGTGATTTCACTGTCCCTACAGAACTGATTTCACCCATTATGCTTTTTTAAATTATTCACATTTCATATTAGCTATGTTCCAATGAAGTTAATCCCAAGCCAAAAATTTTTAAATTGCACTATTCCTATGGATGATTTCATCTATATTTCCTTAAAACATTTTTAGTGTCACAACCTTACCTGAGTGACTGAAACAAGATTTTCATCAATGTCCAGCAATAAGTTTCCATTCTGCAGCTGTAAAGCATGATTTATGAAATGAAATGAATGATTTATGAAAATGACATGAATTCCTGAGCATGAAAATGATAACCTCCATAATTATTGACTTCAGTATTGAATGAAAACCCTTTCCATCTTGCAGTGAGCACAGGTATGAAATCATGCAGTCAAAACAGTGAGTTTGAACGCTGCTGGGATGTGGAGCAAACATACACTTTATTTGTGCTAAATCTCATCTTCTGGTGTATAGGGCAATTTTACTGCTTATTTATTTTCCCAGATATTTATTAATTCCACAATAAGCATACCCAGTGAGCTCTGATCCCACTTACATTAATGGAACTTTTCACTGGCTTGGTGAAAGAAAGGACTTTACATCCTCAGGGGGGAAAAAAATTTGAGTTTTCAACAGCAAAAGCTCTAAAAGCAAGTATTTGCAGATAAACACAGCTTCCTCTGAACTAGGAGAACTGTAACATAATGTAAATATATTTTAAGATGAGTATTTTCTTTCCACAGGAATTTTTAAAATTACTTACATAAATCAATTCACGTTATATTTAAATCCATAGTTTCTCTGTGTGTAAACATACGTGGGAGTACACTGCCCACCCATGCATACATATCTATATCCATCTACATATTTAACACAAATTATCACTTCAGTATTCTCAGAATGCTGTATTTCAGATAACATTTATTGCAGTGCTGGAGATTTTACTTCTTAAGAAACAAACACAACAGCAAGTTATTGAAAATCAAATCTTAGATGATTGAGAAGCTTCATGCAAGATACCAGCTGGTAATCCCATGCCATCTTAAAACAAAGAAGTTTAAAAAAATGTCAGAAACAGCCTAGAATGCTTTCCCCCTTCTTCCCCTCCCCATCTTATCACAGACCTGAAGGAAAAAAAAAAAAAGACAGGCAAAAGGCAAAGCTAAAGGAAGAAAATGCCACCATGCACAACCAGAAGACCCAGTCCTGCACCTTCTTGGAGCCGACAACGTGTTACCCCAGCCCCAGGTAAGGAAAGTGTGGAAAAAAGCTGTGTCCGTTTATTCAAAGAGCTCCACAGACCTTGAAAATATTTTTAAAATGAAACCAGAAGGGTTTATGCCTTCAGGAGGGACCCGTTTTGGCCAGTAGCTAATCACTTTTTGTTCTGATAGCCCCATCCTTTAACCCCCCTGCATCCTCCAGCATCCAGGGATGCAGGTTGTGTCGCTCTGAGGCAGATCCTGGCCCCAGCCACCCCGATCGCTCTGTGAAACCAGCTGAGAAATAACCCTGTCTCAGCGCAGAGGAAACATGTGCGCAGCGTTCAACGGGCCATTAGAAATTCCCACCTGTGCTACAGCGGGACCTCGCAGAAAACATTTGCCCAACATGTCACGGCACATCCCCAAGTGCCCAATTATCTTGTAGCACTTGAGCTGCATCCTCCATCAGCCCGTGTTCTGCGTCACACGCTGGTGAGAAGACACTTCCTAAGGGTGAAATATCCTCCTGTCTATTAGAGCATGGAACAGCCTTCAACGACGACCATGCCAAGGCTGCAACACGGCTACCGAGGGCAGAATTTGGCCCTTTGAGCCTTCCTCTGGTTCATCTTTGTGATCCAAAGAGCTTAACCTTCGCAATTAAAGTCAACAGTCCTCTCCCTCCATCCCCAGCGCACGAGAGAAAACAACCAGAAGCCTGGAAAGACGCTCCAGTCCTTGATCTTCCTCTAGGTTTGCTGGCTGTGGATTTCTCCATGGAGTGATGTAAAAGCTTGCTTTAATTATTCAAAAATGCAGCTCCTTGAATATGAAAACACCCCTACAGCTTAGTCAACCAGGAACACACCAGTCACTGGTGACCGGCCGCGCAGACCGAGGCGGAGGAAAGAGTATTAATCCTTGTATCGCGGTGACATTAAACCTATAATGAAAGCTCCATCTTTCTATACAGGCATGTGAGACATACTGTAAATCTTTTAAACATGAAATATGTAAATCTGGCTTCTTAAAGCAGCAGCAGGCTTTTTACACCACTCCAGCCAGTAATGAAATTCCTCGCGACGCTTTTCACTATTCACTAAAGAAAACCTTTTTGTCCAAGAGCTGGACAAAACCCAAGAGTACAGAAGCCACGATAAGAGGTAAGTAAACTGCAGCTTTCATAAAGCTGCATCAAATACAATATTCCCTCTGATCACCCAGTAATCGGGAAAAAAGTTCAGATTTTAAAAGAAAAAATCTAAGACAGGCCTCTTGCATTCATAAAAGTGTGAAGAACCTTACTTCTTTCTCTCCTATATATATGACAAGCCTGAATATTCAACTTCTATTACTGGTTTTACCAAAGGCAAGGGATCTACACTGACTTACAGCATGAGAAAACCTGCTTAACATTGCTATACTTTTGCAAACGAGATAATTACAGTAGTGTCTTACAAAATGCTGAAATCTCAGAGATTGAAGCAAAGATGGTGCTTAAAAAGCACGAAAAAAATACACAGTAATTAATTTCCACTCTGATACAGAGCTCAGCAAGTAAAAAAAAGAGTATGAAGGGTACTATATATAGGAAATAACCAGCAATTAGTAATTAACCTTTGAGCTGGGTATTAGCTATTTGAATCTTTCAAGACAGCAGAGGGATTTAAACTTGGTTTCCTGCACTTAGGGTAAATGTCCTACCAGTCAGCCCAGCACAGAAAAAGAAGGATCATCCAACTGCGCTGCAATTCCCTTTTTCTACCACGTATTTTACATTGGAAGTCTAATGACAAGTCAAACAGTTAGTCAAACTAAAGATTTTTGTTCTTATTTTAGTTGAAAATGTAAATATTTTGGCTATGTCAAATATGTCTTCTGATGGTTCCAAGCATTACTTTAGTTAAGCAAAGCCCCAGTTATTTGCATAACCTTATACAACAAATGTTGATATTACTGAGCTCCATGAGCTGCAAGCAGCTTGCTAATTAACCACAATTCATTCTAAAAAACAATTAGAGCCATAACGAAGTAGCACGTCACGATCATGACTGAAGCGATCATCAGTCAAACCACGTCTAGTAGGTTGAGACATGCTGAAAACAACCAACAGACATATTGTTTTCCTGTAAAACTACTGTTGGATTAATGAAGTAGCATGATAACTCAACAAAGAACTGCTCAATTACTTTCTAATTAAAGAGAATACAACGAAGAATACGTGTGTGAAAAAAAAATTGTCAATGTCTTCACAATCTTCAGCCTCCTACGCATCCTAAGGGTCCTCAAATGCCGTAACCTTTCCCAGTTACAGAGAGACCAGCAACAGTGACGTTGCCATCAGCCCAGATTTACACAGGTATCGCTGAGCACAACCTTTTAGTTGTAAGGCTGCTGTGAACATTTAGGGTGATTCCCAACTGTTACAGGTCACATCAGCCACATGGGTTGCCCTAAAACTACACTGATTGACTTTTATCCAAAATACATGCATTTTGGCATCCGTCACTTACACAGGGTTCAAATCCAGTGCTCAGAATCCCATGGGACAGGGGAACCCTCCTGTTTAAAGTTTGCATTTTCAGTTTCATAGGGTAACTCTTACTTGTCAGGAGCACTCTTCTTCAGGTAATTCTTCTCCTCTGTATTTTTACTTGAAGTAAGAAACCCAAGTAGTGACTTTGGTAGGATCTACCCAACTGCAGGGTAGCCTTGAGCTTCATGGCATTCACCAACTGTCCAGTTTCCTTTTGCTTGTTCACTGGGAAGCGCTGGATGTGCTGGTTAAAAATGTTGTTAGTCAAACCTGTGCAGCTAAAGAGGTGGGATGGTTAAGGATAGTTAACATAATAGATTATTGAGGAGTGTTTGAGTGAATTGCTTCACTGTTGCTCGATAGCTTCCTTTAAATTAAGGATCTATTCATACAATCAAAACATGCGCTTACTCATTTGTTTATTCTCTCTTCATCTGAAGGGAACTTAATTCTGAATTCCCTGTGTACTTTAGGTATTTACTCTTAGAGGAAATGACATTTAAAATGCTTCACTCCTCTCTGACAGACTCTAATAAATCAAGAGTCCAAAAGAGTGACTCCAGCTTAGAGCCAGACCCATGCTGCTTCCAGGCAACACAACACCCAAGATAATTAAACTTCCCAGAGCCCAGAGAATGCTGATACAAAGGTCCCAGCCACATGGTCACCTCCTCCATATCTTCTCCAGACACCATGTGGCGGGTTCAGAGAGCATGGTATACACCGGTCACATCACATGTATTTAAAAGAAATGCTGCAAGCCCAGAGATATCACTCTGTTGGTGAACTAAGCGCTGAGGCTTTCAAAATGTTGATGTAAGCTACAAAAGCTGTTGTAATTTACATCTACTCTGCACTAACAGGCCCTGACACCTGTCTTCTAGAAACACAAGCCTGGCTTTAGATTTAGGTACCCTTACAAATACATGTAATTTACTGCATGTGGCTGATGCAATGCAAAGATATTAAAATGAAACATATTTTTCCATTTAACAGAAAACTGGAAACAAAGGGAAAGAGCAAAACATTTCAGCTGGTAGCGTGGCAAAAGCCAGCCTGCACCAGATTTCATTTCAGCGTGAGGAAGGGTATCTGAGTAGGAAAATCAGGGACCAAGGACAAGCTGCTGGCTGGTTCAATGTCAGCCATGACCAGGTTTCCATCCAGACCTATTTGAAGACACATCCATTGGCATCAGTGGCATTTCTTGCCTGAAGATCTGTTTCTGAAAGTAATGCCCCTTTCGTTCCCAGTGTGTAGCTCCATCAGTTCTCCCTGGGGAAAATGGGAATGAGGACAGTGGCACAGGACACAGTAAATGCTCAGATGGGGAAAGATGATGAACTCTTTAGTATCAGGGGACTACGGCACCAGCCGGGTGGCACAATGCAGCCAGCCGTGTTGACACGTGATGGCTTGCTTTAACTGCAGGTTCAAGAGACAAATGATGACGAGAATCCAAACTTCCACATGAGAGCAAAACTCCACTTCTAGACTGCAAAAGCAAAGACACCTTTGGATGCTTGCAGGGAATAAACTTAACAATGGAAGGAAATTAGAAATCCACCCCAAATTTACTTTTTTAAAATACAAGGCACAGTTATACAGGTCTATCTAATGGTTTTCAAAGCGACAGGTGACTGGAGCTATAGCCAAGAAACAAGTTATTTCTACTTTCATTATCAAATACCACATCATCGTCATACTCTTGAAACCTGAAATCTCCTTGAAACATCCCTGAGGGTGACTTGTTTCTCTCCTTGGAAAAGAGATTCGGGGGTTTGAGCAAAGTCTCAGACCTGGCCTCTCACCTCAGGTAAAGCTGAACAGAGCCTGCTAGTGAAAATTCAGGTGTTACCGTGTTTTTTGCCGTGGATCCACTCCAAACTACCAGCTGCATAGCTGTTTGTGCCAGTGTAGAGTGAGGGTAAAAGGCTTTTATTCAGTTTCTACTTGCATTTCGCACAGATATAAACAGAAGCGGAAAGTATAAAACAGCAGCAGATGAGACCCATCGGTCTTGCTAAAGGGAAGGAAAAACCACCTTGACAAATCTCAGTGACCTTTTACAACGTAGAAGTAATTAAATCACAGATAGCGACAGACCTTGACGGGTAACACGCATACCTAATGCAAAGTCCAAATGCAATAGATGTGTCACCTGCCTCCCCAACGCACCAAACCTGCCCCACAGCATCAAGGGGTCTGCCTCTCCTGCGTCAGCCAGACCTGATGGAATGTGGGACCCTCTAACCCCAAAGGAAGGAGGAAAAATCCCACAGATAGAAGTATCTTAAGACATGACAGTGCCATGTGGGCGACATCGCTGGAGATCACCCAGCAGCACTCACTGTGATTGCCCAGAGGATAACACAATGCAGGGGATGCAGGTCACAAGGGAGATGGTACCCACACAGCAGACAGAAACAAACACTGACGTGTGGAGAGGCTGTTAAACTACGGGCCTCCTGCTACAGCACAAGTCTTGCTCTTGAAGACATGCCTGTGACAACAACATCTCACCTTCAGGGCTCAGATGTTACCTTTGGCATGGTCCTAATTGTTTTCATTACAAGCCAGCATCAGTATCAGAGTCAATATTGGTATTAAATCAAAAGACAAGCTGAGAGGAGGTGCCCATGGTGCAGAGGTGCTTCCAGGGCTGCACAAGATCTTCTCAGAAGAGTTAGTGCAATATCCACACTACAGATACTGGTATGTATATTCACTTCTACTTGAAAAAATAGCAACAGCCCGCTAAAACATCGAAGAAACTCATGCCACGTGACATTATCATAACAAACTAATATATTTTCAAACTTTGCAACAAGTAGCCGCACTGTTAAAATGCACATCCCACACCGCAGTGTTAAACCTCGTACATGGGGTTTAACTGAGTGTAACTAAGTCAGGGCATTTGAACACAGGTGTCTCTTTTAGCAAAGGGAAATAAAAATGGTGGTCAGAGACCGGGTCTGTGCATTCTCTTCCTTCTCATCTTTGAAAATTTCATCCTGAAAGCCTGATTGTGGAGGCTGGAGTCAACGTCATCAGTTGGTTCTGTAAAGCCACCGGCACAAACTTAGGGAAAAGCCAGAGTTACAAAGCTCTTCTCCAGAGCAAGTGTCATAAAAGAATTCACTTTGGTGAGGATGGTGAGGGTTATTTGGAAAGCGGCTCTGAACTATTTTATTGCCAGACATTTTCATGTCCTGGACGTTTCTCCAGGGACTGACTTTCCACGTGAGCTGGTGGAGCCCAGGGCTGCCCATGCCTTCCAGATGTCCCCAGGCACAATTCCTCTGACACTAGACCTGAAGAGATCAGACCTGCAAATGGCACTGGAATCCCAGCCAGAATTAAAACAGAGCTTCCCCAAAGGCAGCTTCCTAGTTTGGGCAAAAGGGTCAGGCAGCCCTTACGGCTTCTAGACCTGAGTGCACTTGGGTCCAGCCCAACTTCATCTGCTCCTCCCATGCCTTGCCCCCAAGGCAGCCAAATTCCTTCCCGTCCATTCCACCCTGGTTTGCTAACGTTTCCCACCTCATTGGTACTAGCCAGATGACTGCCTGCATTGTAAGGCATCAGATATAATGCCCTGAATCTTTAAACAGCAGTAAGACGAGTTGTTTGAAAGCCTTCATAAAATTGTAAGCAGATAGTTTAGACATTTTGATGAGAAGAGGTTTTATTGTGATGTGACTGACAGTCTCCATGAAGGGTATTTACAGTCTGACTCTTATTACTAAAAACACCGTGACAGGTAGAACTTGATGTGGATGTATAATGGGGAGACGATGGGAAATTATGACAAAAAGAGCTCATTAAACATTTCACTTTTTTAGAACAGTTAATTTCACATACAGAACTACAATTTCTAAGTGGAGCGTGTACCACTTAACACAAGCTCTTTGGAATACGCTTGCTGGCTTTGTCTGGCTTGATGCCTATTCTCAGTGACTGGAATAGGAGACTTGGTCTAAGGAAGGAGCAGAGAGAAAATAGGAACAAATACAAGAAGTGTGAGTTGATACAGAGGAAGAGAAAGATACTGGGAGGATACTCATAGCATGAAAATCACAGAATCTTCATGGTTGGAAGGGACCTTTGAGATCACCGAGTCCAACCATACACACACAAAAGACCCCCACAACCTTGGCCACTAGAGCATGCCCTGAAGTGCCATGTCTACACGTTTCTTAAATACCTCCAGGGATGGCGACTCCACCACCTCCCTGGGCAGGCTGTTCCAGTGCCTGACCACCCTCTCAGTAAAGTAATTCTCCCTAATATCTAATCTAAATCTCCCCTGCTACAACTTCAGACCATTTCCCCTGGTCCTGTCATTATTCCCTTGGGAGAAGAGGCCAACACCCACCTCTCTACAACCTCCTTTCAGGTAGTTGTAGAGGGCAATGAGGTCCCCCCTCAGCCTCCTCTTCTCCAAACTAAACATGCCCAGTTCCCTCAGCCTCTCCTCATATGACTTGTTCTCTAGACCCCTCACCAGCTTGGTGGCTCTCCTCTGGACACGCTCCAGCAGCTCAATGTCCTTCCTGTAGTGAGGGGCCCAGAACTGGACACAGTACAAAAGTGTGTGTTTGGAAAGGAAATCTACAGGACAGTAGGATTTGCTGGGAAGGGATGCAGCAAAGAGATGGGGAAACACAATTTTTATACTGAGTAAGCAATCTTTTCATCCCAATGTCAGAGGAGTGACTTGGCAACCAGCCACCGCTCATAATCGAGTTCAGTGGGTACGTTCAAGTTCTGAGATCCGAGACTCATCCGTTTCCGCCCCATTTGCACCGTATTTACATTACTTGATATCAGAGATCATGAGGAGTCACACTATAAAGTCCTTTGACGCCTTCTGACAAATGGCCTCACACAACTGGCAGGGCGTTGTGTAAGTACATCAGCTATCTCGATTCCTACACAACGTTGAATACTTCTGCTTCATGGCACTACTGGGAAGATGCTTCATGCCTTCAGCTCCAGTGTGATCCCATAGGCACAGAGAAAGCATTATGTGCCCAAACGGTCCTGGTTTCTTAAGAAGCTATATTTATTGAAAAGCAGTATGAATTACACTACCCAGTTTCAAAGAGACCTTTGGAAAACGGATCCTGGCTCTTAGTTTTCACACTGTGGTAGACCTCATCCCACCTAAGCCTAACTATTTAGAAGTTATCATACCTGCAAGTCATTTAAACTTCTGCAGCCATGAAAGAATGATGTCCAGACATACATTTATTTCTACCTGCGAGGGACACCTCACGCAGACAGGAGGAACTTCCCTGGGAAGCAGTGTTTTCTTTCCACTGGCTACAGAGAGAGAAGGGTAGAGGGCACCTACATGACTACTTCAGTATCCCTCACTTTTATGTGCAGAGACTAGAGATAACTTGCCTGAGAATGCACCAGAGGAAAACAATCCCAAGATGGAAAATCGATCTCTGTCCAGGGAACAGGAGCAATTCAGTTTGAACTCAAGCAAAACTTGCTGCATTTTTATTAAGTGTTGTATTTATTGTCGGGAAAGAGAATTCATGGTGCCTGAAACCCATTAGGAGCTACAAAAAGTTTCTCACTTTATTCATCCATTATGAAATTAATGAAAGCAAGATCTCCTAATAAAGAAAGTGTCCTTATATGTTTAAACCAGGTAGATGAGCTGGATTATTTGCCCTCAGATTGAATTTTAGAGGTTTATATAATAATGACAGCTATAAATTGAACAAAAAATTATGGCAAGTGTCTCAATGACAGAGAGTCTCAGATGTGGAAGGGTGAGCAATAAATCAGATGGGCAGTGGAATATTAAATTGCTAATTTTAAGAGCTATTGCTGCTTTTTTTTTTTTTAATGCATACTAATAAAAAGGTGAAACAAAAATCTCAGCTACATATCTCTTCCTCTTCTCTTTCTTCTCTTTTTCTTCATAAAGTACATAACTTGTTTGGAGATAAAGCCCTAATCACTTTAAATTTAATGATGAAATAGCAAAAAAAAAAACAAAAAACAAACCAAAAAAAACCCACCAGGTTTGCAACCAGCTTCATGGAGATGACAGATTAAATATATTTGATGATTACAGAGTAGGTTCCATATGCCCTATATCTCACAGTCATGCTCTTTTCCAGGACAGTCTAATACCAAAGTGTCTGCAGACATGATTGCAAGTGTACTGTACACCCAGTCATACTGCAACGACCTAAATTACAGACTATACCCAGAGTAAATATGAAACATCGCTGAAGGAATAATAAAAAAGTCACAGGAAATGTACAGTGGAAAAATTGTAACACTGAACTATACGAGAAATGAGTGAAAAATCTACAGCTATTCCTTGTCCAAAAATACTTTAATTAGTTATGCAACATGAGTTATTTTACTGGAATTTCCCAGGCAACATGATGATGCCTCCCTCCTCCCAGTGGCTTATCATGAAATATTTATGGCAAGTTTTGTTTGTTTGTGCAAACCACAGAAGTGTCACAATTCAGGCCCCCATCCAACCCCTCCCCAGCATTTATCTTTTTTATTCGGCATCTCGGTCTCCGTGCGCAGCCCAAGCTGTGCAATTTACCACATCCTTACGTGAAAGGAGTCTCTCTCTCTCTCGAACACAGGCATTTTCCCCAGGCTTACAGCAGACTGAAATTCTTGACCACCTTCTTTCTTTTTCTCCATTCTCACACGAATACTCAGAAACACTAATTTTGCATGTAACCAACGCAACTGAATGATTTCTCGAGGTATTTATAGCACAAATTTATATGAAACAGTATAACCTGCCCTGCCCTTCAGCAAATGCATCCCTTATTGCTAAGGCATCTGCCACTCCACTCCTCCTCTCAACTACTTGTCACTATTCCATATACATGGATAAACGCTTCACCTCTTCAAAATACACAGAAATAATACACAGTAAGGGAATGGTGCCATTTGGATACAACATCATATTACCCCAATTTTTGAACAGAGTCAACTACCCATGCAAGGCACAGGACAGAAAGAGTTAAGTTTACAGTCTACATCGACCTGTAGCCACTTGTACACTTAAAGCACTACAGAAACAATACACAGCAATATTGGGAGGATATCTCCTTGTGCTGATTACAGCCCATAATAACCAGGAAAGAAATGCAATACATAGAGCAAAGATTCTGCCACTCAGGAATTTGTTGAGCGAGGTCTTTTTGCACACTGTTTAAACCAATGACAATTACACGTATCTCTGCCCTACAACTCTACAGCCATTGCCAACCTACCATAGAAATTGGTTTTATTGGAAAAATAACTGCTTTTCTATGGTGTATGTTAGGTTGGATTTTGATGTAACTTGTTTGGTTGGGTTTGTTGGTTTTTTTTTTCCAAATGACAGAAAAGCAATTCTAATGTAAATTCCCATTTTTTTGGTAACATCTGATTTGAAGGTCCTTATGAAATCTTACCTATCAGCATGTTGTATTCACCAGGAAGTCTTCTGAGAGGTGTAGACGTTATAGCCACAGAAAACCACCACAGAGGTCACAGACAATGTTCTGATACACCTTTTCCTAATGCTACTTCTCTTGACCTCCATTCTATTCAGACCTTGCCTCCCCTGCTGTCCTACTAAACCAAGCTGGAAGGAGCACAATACAGAAAGTAGGGCTCCGCCAGAGCACACAGGGGAGAAAATGCAGCCCATGCTCAATAAAGAGTGATAAGCGTTGGGTAACAGAGGAACCCTCCTAATCCAGGCAGCAACGATTCATGCATTAACATGCAGAAGGCTAATTGTCAACTGATAACACATTTATAAATGGTGACTCCCATAAGAATGAGTCAAAACAGACAGAAAGGAAATTTAAGTAATGAATGAGATGGATACAAGTGACATTACAATCCTGGTTACTCTGAAGCAACCCAATCAACCCATAACACATCCCTGATAAAATTCCCATCACGAGGAATGTATCAAATTTTACATACAACAATGAAAGTCACAGAAGCTAAGACGCATCTTCTTTACTGCATATAAACAGAGAAGATACTTACACTTACAGGTTGACTTTTTGGCACATCATAAACACCTTCCTTCTTTTGGCTGGTAGGAACCTACAAGAGCAAATGAAAACTGAGGTCACTACCCAAGCAGGTTTGATGAAAAAGTGACATGTGCAACTGGTATTTATGTACAGGGTAGTCATTTAATACTAATGAAATCAAGGATGGTTCTCTTTTCAACCAAGCAGTACCATTAATGGAGATGATACCAAAGAAATAAAACATCTATCTGAATTTTTTGAATCCTAAAGCCCAGTACTGGTTAGAAATGAGATTTTCATTCTCAGTCAGGTTCGGCTGCATTAAGTCCAGGTGCTCTTG
Source organism: Numenius arquata (assembly GCF_964106895.1). Taxonomy (NCBI): domain Eukaryota; kingdom Metazoa; phylum Chordata; class Aves; order Charadriiformes; family Scolopacidae; genus Numenius; species Numenius arquata. The sequence continues at coordinate 57,361,474 of NC_133583.1, forward strand.
GATCTCCTTCCTATTTAAATGGTTGTTTTTTTATTTTACTTGGGGGTTAGAAGATGCACATGGAAGTCATGATCAGGTCAGCATGTCACCACCTTCTGTGGCAGAGATCCAGAGCAGAGCTACCGATCTGAGGGAAAGAGATGTTTGGCCTATGGCTTTAGATTTCTTCTTTCCAATTCCTTTAGTTATCTAAGTCAAATAAAGTCATAACACGTACCCCTGCAGTGATGGGGCCCTACAGCCGCTCTAGGCGATGTTTGGTTACAATTCTGCAATTTCACGAAGGAATTATGGGCCTGTCAGAGTCTGACACAGCCAGGGAGCTGAAGCCAAGAGCCTTGCGTGGGCAGGGCACAACGCACTTAAAAAAACTTTGGGCGAGTCTTTAGTTAAGTCAACAGTCATGACTTACACCTTGGGCATTTACAACCTGCTCATGTAAATTCAGTTGCTTTGTAATACTGGGCTTTGCTTGCCTAAGGACTACTGGTTTACATATATACAATTTGGGCTTTTCCTTCCTAGAAGCACTGAAGGTCTTTTGTTAATGACACAAGGAAACAGAACAGTAAAAATATGCTCTAAACAGACACAAATGCTCTAGTAAATCAGTGCTGCTTTTCCACTGAACAAGGGCATTCAGCAGAAGAAGGTTACATGTCAGATATTAATGAAACCTCACAGGTTAACATGAGAAATAATGCTGCAGCTGTGACAAAAAAGAAATGATTACTTTTTGGGGTTATAAGGCAATAAATATCTTAGAGTTCTGATATTAGAGTAGGTCTGATTTAGGGGAAGCTGAAGGAATGGTATTTATTCATTGAAATGTGCTATCGTTTCTTATTCTGTATAGCATGTCAAAAAATCTCTACTGTTCAAACATTCTCTTGCCCGTGTTTAAATGTCAAAGTCTTCAAAGGAAATGGTGCATCTTTAACTTGGTGAACACTGTGGAAGTTTTTCAAGACAGAGAACCCTCACAGAAACTGAACGAGCTTTTTGAAATATCCCTCTTCTATTCCTATCCCGGGAACAACTTGCTTGCCTTGGCTTTCTCAAAGTACTGTCTTCTCCACTAAAACCCGCTATGACATTAGATAACACGGAACTGCTAAGAGGGGAACAGACTGTTAAGTGACAGTGTAAGAATGGTGTATTTAATAAGTCATTGGCAAGTTTAGCCTTCATAATAAGAGGACAAATGTGGTAAGAAAAACTATGAACTATCAGCAGCACATGTTTTTCTTTTCTCTCTGGAAAGTTTCCCCATCAGTCAACTTCTCCATGAAGTCACCCTAGTTTGCGCATTCCTATCCACAGCTTATTATGGAATGAGCCTTTCCCAGCACTATCGATTCCCCCGACTCTTACTCCAGCTTATAATTACTTTAGAGAAAAGCTTCTGACTTCTAATATCAAGACAGAGAAACTTTTCTGAAAGACATTTTTCTCTCCCCACTCAATACCGCCTGTCTTCCTGTTGTTTTTACTTGCCATGTATCATCCCGCTTTTTCTGCATCGCTACTTAGACGGGGGGTCTGCAAGGGATTTCTCCTGTTTTCTCTTTGATTAGCACCACCAGCAAAGAGGTACCAGCACTATTGCTGCCGACAGCTCTGGCTCTGGGATGGGCTGTGAACCGTTTTGACGTACTTGGATCTTACCAGCAACACAAGCAACCGCAGCTCAGAAAAACCCCCCACTCAGATTGTCAGCTCCTGATGGAGCAGAACGTGCCACTCCATAGAGAGCGGTGCTGCTACGCGCACAATGCAAAACCCCCTCTCAAAATCCCATCCCCACCTCGCCAAAACAACAGGCAGGAAAAGAGATGCTATTAAGAAAGCTGACACTAGGTGAGAGGATTGGTACATGCTCACTGATCAAATCCTTGCATAACTAACACATTAGAGCAACTTATATAGACAGACAATATTAAAAGGAGGAGACAGACACAGACAGTCTTTGGGGTAATGTATCAAAGAAAGGTGACAGACAGAGGAAATAATGCTTGAAAAGAAATTTGTGACCTCTACTATGTTAAAAAGAAATGTCTATAATTGTCACTTTCAGCATGTATCTTCCATCTCCAGTTACCCACTGGGCAGGAATCTTTTCCACCAAGGGAGAAGTGAATCCTTTGCATCCCAGCTCTTGGTCAAAAAACCAGAGCAGCACCAGAAGAAAGATTTGGTGAGGCTGAAGCGAGGATGCATGAGGTTACCGAGCAGATGCATATTTACCAAAGCGCAGTATGGCGAAAGCTTTGTATAATAGAAGCTGGCACAAATTTACATCAAACTGGAAAAAAAAAACCACCAAAAAAAAGAGAGGACCTTTTCTAATTTAATTTTTAATAGTAGCCTGGGTGGTTCTGAGATCATCAAGATCTTGTAAGAGAAAAATTTTGCCAGTAATTTAAGATCTGAGCTGCAGGAACCCAGATTTATAGCAAGGCAAGAGCTCACAAAGTCCATGGGAACTCAGAAGCTCACGGCTCTGGGCAAGTCTACGGCAGTGATACTTCAGCATCTGCCAATTACAATAAATAACAGAAAAAGACTCCCAGCTCCCCAATCTCAGCATTTACTGTATTCAAGGTATTGTCTGTAGTAAATACAGAAAATGACAATGCTAGACTGCATATACTGAGAGTATGGTATATTAATGACAGGTATTTCCTGTGCACCGCTGTGGGAGGAAACACTTCTCTGGTGATTTACAGGACAGTAACAGCAGTATCTTGAGATGAGGTAAGATCTCACTGTCTGGTTATCAGCTCCTATTTCCATTTTAAGAAAAAGAAACTGTCCAAAAAGACCTCTTCTTCTTTAGGCCATTCCTCAGAGTACAGTTCCTACTTCTTCCCTACCCACCAGTCTGCTCCGAGATCTCCAAACACTGGGAGCAACGACACCATTTTCCTTACTTACACTGATACTTCTCTACAACATCACTAAAAGCTCTGCACTTTGAGGAATTATAACCAGAAATTTCTCAACTGAATATAGTTGTCATAAGAATTTTGTTTCTAGCACAAGACCGGCAACTAGAGTAGTCACTAATTAAGAGACTGCTTTCCTGAAAATAGTCAAGCTTTCAACACTATGCGGCAGAAAATTTTCCACCTTAGGCATACTCTCACCTTGAGAGCTTTGCACGTCTTGGTCTAGAGATACAGAAAGATGCAGATTCTAGTGTGCATGGCGGGGTGCCAGGAAATCAACAGAGACAGGTTAAATGAATCTCATCCTAATGACCCTCTGATGGGGTCTATGAGATGGTTATTTTCTAATGTTTAACTCGCATTTCCCTTTCCCACTTAGCTTCTTTATATTTTGCCTCACCGCTGCTCTACCCTTTCATTTTTTTCTATTATCTTCCTACCTTTTCTATTACTTAAAGAAATACCTTTCCCTTTTCTTTTTTGTTCTATCCCTGCTTATTTCTACCTTAAAAGAGCTTTTCCTATTAGCAGATCAACCTCTAGCACAGCTAGATGAAATGCTTAATCACTGCTTGAATCTCCTTCCCCTCCATACTAAATGATTTCCTTAAATCGCAATTTTCTTACAGCATACAGAGATTTCTGTCCATCTCCAGATTTGCCTCTAGTATGTGATACAAAATGAATTACATTATATTTTAATAAACCCTGTACCAATCCCTTGAGGATAAGTTGAACGACAAAAGATTATTTTATATTGCTTTCAATGCAATTTTTTGTCAGTGTGAAGAATGCAAGCTTGGGCTCTGACATAACATATGCACTCTGAAAATATTTTCCCCAGTCCGGAGGATATCTGTTGAGAGCTCAGAGGTTTTGCTCAGTTATTTCCTTGGTTAGCCAGAAAGAAGAGCACTGCCATCAAAATATCTTTCTAAGAATCGCGTGGATGGTCTGCCCTCCATGGGATTTCAGTATCCATGTCTTAGAATCGGTGTAAAAAGTTTCAAAAAATGAACAGAAAAAAAGAGAATCCACTGTTTATCACCTTATATGGTGTACTCAAAAGTTTAAGACGGTTCGTAAGTTGAGAAAGTTAATAAAATTTGCAGAAGCTGAAATGACAAACAACAGAAAAATCACACTGAGACTGGGCATATTATTCATGTTATGTCACCAGAATGAAATGCCAGACATTTTCGTGATGAATGAAAACTAATAAAAGTGAAATATATATGAAATGTACTTTACTAAATGCTTGCAATCGTTGCAATGAAAACACCGAAGTTAGCGATTTTATACCTGATAAATGTTTTCTTCCGTTTCAGGCTCACGGATTGGCTCGTGTCCAGCCTCAAACACAATGTACTATGACACCAGCCGCCAGAGGGGAAAAGTCAAAGATGAAACAGAAGGGAAAAAGGCGATTTGGAATTCCACGTAAAAACATAGGCAGGCATTAAAGAAACAAGTTCAAAGTACAGGCTGGCAGCAGGACAACCGGTTTGTTGGAAAGCGCAGAGTAAGGTTGTTTCATATTTCATAAACCGGCAATGAATAGACCTAAATCTCCTCTAATGATCATTAGAGCAACTTCCTAATTCTCTCTCACTAGGGAAACCGCCTGTGGCCCAATATTAATTTTCTGAAGTCAATGTGAATTTTGCCTCTTTTACATAATGGCAATTATTTCCACATATATTTATTATCTATGAATAAAAAAAGCTGAATCCAAACTGGGAGAATAGGCTCACGTGCTCACGTAACAGGCCACATGGCAAAAAGCTGTCACAACACTTTTCATTTTCAGGTTCTTGCTTTATTGTGAAGAGCACAAAGTAAAACTCCCGACATTATAAAAGCTGAATAGTAATTTAGGGCATCCTAATTCTTATCATCTTTCTCGCTGCACCTTAGGCACTGTTCAATATTCACTAATGGTTGAATCAGTTTCTTTCAGCGTGCCTCCCACTGACATGCCTAAGTGGAAGAACACAAAATCTCCAGGAAAAAGGCAAAGTAAACTATCATGCATTTTGTTTCAGCACAGAAACACGATAATGAAATTACATCTTTTTCTTCTTCACACTCAGTAGGGTATCGGACATGAATATATTGACGTATTTCTGATAATCATCTTTGCTCCCAGACATTTTGCTTGGATGAAACAAGACTTAAATTTCAGATCTGTTATTAAATCATAGCCCAAATGCCAACAAGGGAGCATGTTATAACATCAATTCCACTGGTTTTTTTTTTTCCCCAAATATTTATCCTCTGAATTAAATTCTGGTCCCATCGAAGCCAAAACCAAAACGTCAATTTGTTACTGTCAGAACAAGATGTCACCTTCCTTTTTCTCAAAGTAACTCACTTTCTGTTAGAGTTTGTATTAAAAAATGATGACAAATCTCATTTGGAAACTTATAATCTGGACTCACAAGCCACATTTTAGGAAATATTTAATCTAATATTACTATCAGACATACTGTGCTATTACTTACAGCTCATTCTCTAAATATGCTACTTTCTGTAAAAATCTTACAAGTTTCTCAGAAGACCTGTCTCAGTAAATTTCAAAACATCTTGTTAAAGGTATTGGCTGTGTTTAAAGACAACACGTATTTAGTCATTTCTGAAACTCCAAGGGCATACAGCTTCAGAAATTACCTGGTATACAGGATCTTCTACATCTTCTTCCAAAATTGTCTACAGCAAAGTAAGAGGACAGGCAGTAAAAGCAAAGAACATAAACAGTAGAGATAAAAGAACTGTATTCAGAAATTAAAGGACAGCAAAGAAATAAGCAAAATGGGCAGGTAAGTATAAAGTTTTCTTTCTTTAGTATACATATAAGGTCACATTATTGTACAAAGTAACTTTATTCAAGTTTCATCCGTTTAACAATCTGCACCTCATTTGATTTGATTCAAAAACACACATTCAGAAGTATAGTGAATCTTCCCTAAAGTATTAGACACTGTTAAAAACCTGACTTACAACACACTGACCATCATTAAAGTTTTCCTACTGAATCAGAAGAAACACTACATGGGAAATGAATAGATCACTTCCAGCTGCTAGACATGTTCATCACACCCCAAGTGACAGCTCTCATCACTGTTTAATCCTACTTCTGAGCTCACGATGGCTGTGAGGTTCCCATTTGTCCATTTGAAGCTAGGACCGTTCAAACCCATTGCTGTTAAGAAATGCTGAGGATGCTCAGTGCCTCTTTGGAGCAACTTTGGGGGGATACTTCAAACCACACTTTTCTTGGCAGTAGTCTAAGCTTATGCGTGTACCTGGTATACCGCTTGTTCACACTGTTTGTCCTTTTGTGCCTTTTTTTCCATTTCTTCCCTTTGTTTCAGTTCGTAGATGAGCTGAAACAGGTCTCTCAAGTCCAGAATTACAGGTTCAGCCTATGGAAGCAAAAACAGGAAGGAAAGTTTCTATATGGGAAAACATACTCCTCTTATCCCGTCCCACTGACAGAGCAGTTAGAGAATACAATTGGAGAGAACTTCCTACAGAATTCATTTTTACCTTGGCATCCAGCTCAGATTAGTGTCTATCAAACACACTATATTTGCAAATTAATGATAATTATAATTGTGAATATAAAAGGCATATTTATTAGTGGTTTCTCATACAACGGGATTACGGTAGACTATATGAAAAGTAGCTATTTGGTATCTATCACTTTCTGCTTAAATGCATATAGGAATACATCCAAACTTATCTGTATCCAGTCCAGTTTAGTTAGAAAGGAAAACAATAATTATAAAAAAAATATCATGAAGAAGCGGAAATAGTGAAATACATTCCCTTTTTCCCAAGCTGGCCTCATTAATTTGCTCTTCAAGAACAAGTAGGCAGATTCTTGTGACAAGTCTAATACAATCACAAACAACACAAGATTGGCCTCTTGAACAGCTTCTTATGAACATGGCTTTTCTATTGAGTTACACTGGAGAAAATGACAGTGATCTGATACTTACTGCCTGGGCTGTTTTTATTGCCACAAATCTATGATTTCCCTCCTTTCCACATACATATCCAAACGCTCGATGGTCTGTGATATCCTTTGCGATGTATGAAATTTCGTGAACTGCATGGTGGTGCTGTAGTAGCTAGTAAAAAAAAACCACAAACAAAAACCACAGTAAGAAATATCCATAAAAATACCCATAAAAATGTTCTAGTAAAAAGCCCATTTCTCTTTCATCGGTGCTTTACCTGGATCTCAATACACCTATGGAATTAAACCTGGTATCAAAATCAATTAATGTTTGAACTCTTTAAGCCTGTTCTCTTTTCAAAATTAAGCCAAACTTGACTTGCTTTAATAATTTGATTAAAGCTTCAATAGAATATCTTTCTTGGTATCTTTTGGTGAGATATGATTCAATAGAAAATATCACGTTACCTAGTTACTGCCTACACAGCATTCTAGATACAGAGTTAATGTTTGTAGGTATCTAAAAGAAGCAGCAGCAGCCACCTGTAGCTTCATCCAGGGCAAGCCTGAGGAAAGATTGATCTGCAGGGGCTGCAGAGCTAGAGCCGAGATATCCAATTTCTCAAAGAATCGACACCAGGCTGGCTTTATCTCTGCAACACTCAGCATCAGCCAGCAAGCATTATTTCATTTAAAGCCGTAACAGAACTCCAAAAATGTATTTTTCCCAGAAAACTCACGGAAATGCACTTATCCAACTCGAAATCAATGCTAAACGCAAAAGTTCATTTTATTTAAAATCTCACTTTGCTCAATTGTAATCATAAAAAGACTCAATTTTGTTTTTTTTAAAATGTATGTGTAAAACTCCCCCCAGCGCCAGGACAGGAATCTGAGACTCCTATAAGCATGTCTCAGAGTGCCAGCATCTTTCTTACTTTGGCCTAAATAGTATTTTATTACCAAACTAATACTTAAGTATTTCTACTTAGAATAATGTCCTTGAAAAGTTAATCTAAAACAATCTATTACTACGAATTTCTACCTTCTGATATATTGACCTGCTCTTATATCATCTAGGGATAATGCTATTCCTGAGAGCAGGCAAAGCCTCACAAAGAATTCTTTTGAGGTCCAGATCCCTGCTGGTTTTGAGAAAAGCACATTTTTGAAAATCAGCATGGTATCCAGGCAATCTCTAAACAACCAGTTATTTTTAGAGTTGTTTTCTTTTAAAAAAAAAAACACTTTAAAATTCAAAACCGGAGAGGATGCGTGTGTGTAGAAGAGAAAAGGCTGAGCACGTGCAGGGCAAGTGACAAGCAATGAAACTTCAGTAGAAATTTAAAAGGAGAGGCAGCACACAAGAGAGAGACGAGTACGTATAAAACAAAAGACTGGCCATGTTTCATTTTCATGTCTCAGTAAGTGACTCCTAACTTGCCCAGATCAAGACTGCTTTCCCGTAGGAAAATGGAAGCGTTGCCATTGACTCCAGGCTGAAGGTGGCTAAGCCGAAGGTGCGCTTCAGACGCTCCCAACATGTTAAGCGTTTAAAATTAATGATGGGATCTTACTTAGATAATACAGGGATATTGATTTATTAGGTTTTTCTGAAAACCACGTTGCACGCTATCTGTTACAATGAAATGAAATGTTCCCATCTCTCTATTCTGCATATGACAGGGAACGTTATCTCTCGCTCCTATTGAATCAAAGTTCTTTGACATTGCTTTATTGATTGCAAGATAGCATTTTGCACTGAAATTAAACTGTGATCAGATTCCTTCCTCATGGAATTAAATTTGAAGATCATTCTACCATGGAAAAGTATCACCCACAATGTAAGAGAGCAGATGGAGACACTCCAATTTATTTGGGAACCCTCATTAACCGTTTGAAAATCATTACATTTTTAATGGTTATGATATTTTACATACTGTATCAATAGATGTACAAATTAAGTAAAGGTGACTGCAACATTGCCCTTTTACACATTTTACTGTACAGAGTGTTTAGCAAGAGTTTTTCATTTGTTTGAGGCATATTGAGTTGGAACACACACATGAAACGCAATGTTGCATACACGCGTCTGTACTCAAACGTAGATACAATCACTCCTGCGAACCTTTCACAGCCCTCGATTCATCTAATCTGTCCTTTCTACATGTTCCAATACTTCATTCCAAACGTTATTTAATGAGTGCCCGATTTTTTGCTCATCATAAAGCAGAAATGAGACGCCTGTTGCAGTCAGTAGAGATTTACCACCATAAAATGCGAGACCAGAACTGCATCCTCTTTGTATAACTTTGTTTGCCGGAGGCAGCCTGCCCAGGACCCCCCAGAGCCCTTCACAGCAGCGAGACCTGCACCAGAGCAAAGGACAGGAGAAGGGACAGCACGAGGATCAACCCCATCTCACCCAGCCACCCAGAAGAGACTCACGACTGAGGATACCTAAAACCGTCTTTGCGTGTTTTGATTGATTCGCACCTGGTGCATTCGCACAGATAATCTGTCCCGTAAAATCAGACCAACCAATAGAAATTTCATCTTCATCATCCCTCAGTTTGTAACTGCTCATGTATAGTCAACCCCTCGATACTCGATATGAAGAGTTCCGGAAGGAAAGGAAACAGAAGCCATATAAAACTGCTTCCAGCAGAACTGCTGGCCCGTGCTCCACCGTGAATATTCACAAGCTGATCTGCTCCTCTCCCTCCCTGGCCTCTTTCTGTTTTTTAATATCTTCAGGGTTTTACCATGACTTAATCCTGTCCCTTGTGTGGTCAGAAGCACATAAAAGAAGTGTTTCACAACTCAGGGATGTTTATGACACCCCTGTATGCCCATGCTGATGGATTCCATCACACGCTATTTGATGTTTTTACTGTATCTTTCCAAGTGCTGCTACGAGCCATTTGCCAATTCATAAGTGAGGTATCAAATTGTTTTGGAGGGCTGCAGTACGACAGAACAAATTATAGAGAAGACTTAATTTGTATTATGGTTCAATACAGTCAATTAAGTATTGCAGAGATTAGAAAGTAATTTAACATTTAAGCTTCAGTTGTTAAAAAAATCCACTGCATATAGCTTCCAAATTATTTTCGGTCTCTTGTGACTTCAGTCACTATTGCAAAAGTCGAGGATTTTAAATGCAAGCAGAGATAAAATCTCAAAGCGGATAACTAAGATGGTCCTGTGATGCACAATTCTTTCTTTTTAGGCTAAACATGATGTCACGATTATATTTTATTCATATATTAGAAAGTTTTTTCCTGGTGTTAAACTTAAAGAAGTCAAAAATATCCATCTCCACCAAGGCTGCTGTCTTCCCTCTTCCGCTTAAGTTTGCTCTGCTCTCTCCCAGTAGCCATTACTTTATCTCCTTTTCTCCATTCTGTCCCCCCTCTTCTCCTCTTCCCCCCGGTCTCTCCCTGTACATCACATTGAATTGATTTAGCTGCCTCTGAGATGTGTAGCATTTCTAATTTCCCTCAGGCCGCTTGGCACCTATCATAAATTTTTTCACCCCTTATCCTCATCTTGGCCCCTTTATTTCCATGCTGTAGCCTCCAGTGCCACTAAATCAATTAAGTCAATCAATTAAGTACTTGGAGGGTCCAGCAATCATGTCAAATATGTGAGTTAGATGGCATGAGAAAGTCACTGCTTTACTATCGCTATTTCTCTTTTAATGAGGTTGTCTATTTAGTGGAGCCTGGGGCACCGTGTTAAGAGCCACAACAAAAAATAGCCTGCAAGCTGCAAAGCCTCCTATAAAAGCTGCCCCACCGAAAGCAGAGAGCATGTAGCGTACAATATTCTATCTATACGGACAAGTTTCACAGGGATTTAAGCTGCACAGCCTTTCACGTTGAATAACCAAACATTGAGCTTGTTTTCAGACAGGTGCTACCAGTGGTAACTCCACCATTTCCACGTTATCGATACTGGGATGTGGGGGACAAGACATGGCCCCAGCATCCCTTACGTTTCTATTCCTGTCCATTCGCTTCTATCATATTTGAATAAGCAAGAATATATTTAGCGTGTCGCATAAAGCTCCCCAAACTTCAAAGTTACCCACCAAACTGCAAAACCCTTAATGGGTTCATAATAAAATAACTTGGAAGACTACCGAACAAATCGTAGAATCTGAATCTAGCGTGGAAAATCATGGTAATGCCTCAACAACAAGCTTAGCAAGCCAGAGGCGCAACAGGACATTGACCATTATTTACTGCAACACATTAAGTGAAAACAATGAGTTGTAAAACAAGCAAGTGGTTCCGAGATGAATTTGATCTCATTGCTGCAAGAAACGCTGAGTGGGACAGATGTGCTCCTCCACGGCACCTAGGAGGCTGCTGCGCTCGTTAGTAGTGCTCAAGACGCCCACACTATGGCATTTTGTCAAATGTTCTTCATGGCCATTTCCTTACAATTCCTGTTTGGTTTAGCTGAGATTTGCAGGGATCACGGGGACAACAACTAGTCAGAAGCCTTCCTCTAATTGCCGGCGTTTGTCTGCAATACTTCTCTGTTGTTTCATTAAAATGCACTTAGCAGAGGTGGTCTGGGGCTGCTCGTCTCCATCACAAACACCCCACAGTCCAAACTCATGCTTAAGGAGCAGACGCAAAACATCTAAATTTCAGCCTGGAGAAGAGAAGGCTCCAGAGAGACCTTATCGCAGCGTTCCAAGTACCTAAAGAGAGCCTAGAGGAAAGATGGAGGGGACTCTATCAGGGTGTGTAGTGATAGGATGAGAGGTAACGGTTTTAAACTGGAAGAGGGGAGATTTAGATTAGATATCAGGAAGAAATTTTTCACTCTGAGGGTGGTGTGCCGTTGGAACAGGTTGCCCAGAGAAGCTGTGGATGCCCCATCCCTGGAAGTGTTCAAGACCAGGCTGGATGGGGCTTTGAGCAACCTGGTCTAGTGGGAGGTGTCCCTGCCCATGGCAGGAGGGTTGGAATGGGATGACCTTTAAGGTCCCTTTTAACTCTAACCATTCTATGAAAGGCTGCTACAAATCACGGTGTTACCACTGCAGTCTCCTCTGCCTCCGCTGGGCAGATGCTTTCATTATCATTTTTCTTTTCTATTATTCTGGCCCATTTTCCAAAGACGACTGCAAGAAATTCTTTGGATTTTGCTCCAATGTGTCAGAAAGGCAAGAGGGGAGCAGCTCACCCAGGCCATATAAGAAAAAAGGGGACATTTGAGGAAAGGGAGAAAAACAGCACTCACAAGAGAAACAGCTGTATAAACTATATGTCTAAACAAAATGCAAGAGAGGAACCATCATATTTCAAATCTGACAATCCTTTCCTACTGCGATGAGTACTCCAGTTGCATGTCCATGGGGAGAGGACAGCAGAATAAACAATATATGACAGATCACGGTAATTTGGCTTAAATGTGGTAGTGGTTGGCGTGGGTAAGCACTTGATAGACTGAAAAATCTGATATATAAACATTTGCTACAATACCTGGAAAATTTAATCTAGTTTGATCCAGAAAAGGAAGAGAGCAGTAGAGTTTAAGCTTAGCAAATTATCAAAATACTGAATTCCTACTAGAACAGCAAGCAGTCTTGGAACAAGGTATTCTTTCAATTCAGCTTTCAAAAATAAGTGTCACATATGAATACCTGAAAGGCAAAACCCACTAGAAACCTCTTGCGGTTATGGAGGTATCTGTATTTGGAGGCATTTCCAGGCACAGGCCAAGACGATCAGTTTTGTACATAAAAGAGCATAAACTGAACATTCTAGCATGGAGTGAGAAAAAGAATATGATGAGGATAACAACGATAGGGGTTATTGCAGCACACACTGCAGAAAGGTCTTGGAAGCCCGAGTCTGGACATGACCGAACCCTTCTGCTGAAGGAGACTGAACACGTGCTACATCCTGCACAGCTGAAATGAACGGTTCAGCCCTGAATCTTTTTTGAGCCAAAGCCACTCATGGAGTTTGGGCTGAGCAACAGGTTATAAACTTTTCATTTGCACAAAACCCAAACCCAAGAATAGGAGCAGGAAAGGAAAATGTAACCTCTGGAGTGTCCTCCAAGCCTGAAGGGACTTCTCAGATGGCAGCCTTTAAGCATGTCTTCACGACGAGAAGAAAATAAGTCTGTCTAATCCCTGTGCTTCTTCCATACACGCTGATTTTGCATACAATAACCTAACGACTGACTTCTCCAAGTGCCAACTTCTAAAAGGCATTTCAGTGCAGAAGCTTTGCAATAAAAACACTTGGCACGAAAAGCACAGTTTCAGATTATACACAGATCAAAGCTTGGTCTGTGCATCACAAAGGGGCACATGAAATATGGTGCTGATAAAGAAAAGAATCAAGACAGATTTAGCCCCAGTTATCACAGACTCACTCCCTCCAGGGGGTCAGAAGTCTGGCTGTGACACAGCAAAGCACCCAAAAGATATGTAAATTTCATTTCCTCTTAATAACAGTAATAATAAACTCTTGAGAGCCATTCTCTTCCTGCAACCGAGGAGACTGAAGCAAAAAGCAGACTATACGACTTCCCAAGCTTACACGGCAACGCAGAGCTGAGTCAAGGACAAAAGTCAGTGAGCGTAATCGTATGTGTAGGGATCAGCACGTCTTCAAGTGAAGCGCGAGACTAAGCTCAATCTGTACACTCCAATTCATCCTAGATAAAGGCAAGCCCCTAGCGAAAATACCCCAGGTAGGAGCCTGTTTGGTTGGACTCCGGAAGATGGCTTAAAATGGTACTTCAGCTTCAGTAAAATCCGAATTAATCCTTACCGTTTCCTTTGCTTGATGAATAAAGTATCCTGCTACTGCCTGTATCTAACCTGCGGAGTAAGAGCAGCAAATTTTTCAGAGAGCAAATGCAAATGTCCTTGTTTGTGCCTCCTGTGACAGGCACATGCAGTGGTTCTCTCCACCGGCCTGGAGTTGTCCTCAGCCGAGACCCCCGGCGTACGCCCAGAGTCAATTAAGTTGGCGGGACTGAACTTTGCCAGCGCAGCAGTCTAATTGTGATGAATGGATCCGCGATATTGAGCTCACTGGATGTTCCAAGAACCTAATTTGTAAAAGAGAACACCACTAAGGTAATAAACTTCTGTCTGGCTCTCATAATTTGTAATAATGTCTGACAAAGACCAGATATGAATTTAGTTATTGTTCATTGTCTTAGGAAGCAAATGCTAAGTTGCTCATGCAGAAGATCCATTTATTAGATATGTGAACTTGCAAAAGGAACAAAACAAAACCGGAACGCACATGTGGCCAATTTCGTATCTTCACTTCAAAGGCTTTTCAATTTTTAATTGTACCAAGAGTGAAAGTAGCTAGCTAAATCTAAACCCCCTTGTGCAATTACTATTAATCCCAAGTTATATTTTAAATATGTACTTGCAAATATTGTTCCAGGACAAAGAACATTTTCAAAGACCTTTGGAAAAACAACTGTGCTACACTAAAGCTGTGATGCTGGATGTGCCATGAGTCTCATACTATTTTCTTACTATTTCTGTATCAGACACGGTCATTGTTTTATTGGGATGGTTAAAACAAGGCTATCAAGAAGCAGCAAACCTGATCCTTGATACTGAAGTCAATGGCCCCACGAGGCCATTACCAGCTCAGTAATGCAATATGGCCCTAGACTGCAACTGTATGGGACCACCTACAGACCACAATAAATTGTTTGACCTTGCCATTACACTATTTACACACTACAAGTAATAATATTTGCTTATAAGGGTATTATTTCATTCTTTGGGATGGCAGCTGACAGGTGACCACTGCTGGGTTTCCAGGGCTGGAACACATCTGTCCGAGTGTACTCCTCCTTACCCCCCACCTCATCACCTTCTGCAAAATGGTCAGTAGATCAAAATAGCCATAAATATGCCAATATTGCCCTCTACTCTCAAGCCAAAGCTTACAAACAGCCTGAGCACAGCACCTCTGACCACGCCTTGTGTTTTTTCCTGATATACTCTGAAGTTCCTAAGAGTCTTATTGATTAAATCTTGAACTTGAGGGAGCACAATATTGAGTAATGAGACAGTCAGTTCATTTCAGTATCACTGAACCTCTCCATATTTTTATTGCGTTCATCTTTATAGGCTGTGAATGTCTTTTGAGAAGCCTTTACTTTTACAAGGTTCTTTTGTGCCTTCACACCAATATTCCTCACCTCCCGAAATGCTTTTGATTTACATGAACAGCACAAGAAATTCCTTCGTACAACTCCTAGGAGCTTTGGAGGTAATTTTTGGCTTTAACTGTCTCAGATCTTAACTGCTTCAGATTCAGCAAGCATGACGACCCACCCTCTTCTTGCAGCCTGTGATTTGAAAAGCTCATCAGTGAAAACCAGCCTCTGATTCTCTTGATTTGTCATGCAAACCCTAGAAAGCAGAGCTCGCAAAGATCACAAAAACCCCACTCATACTGGCAATACTAAAATTTAACTTGCACTGGATAGTCATCAAACAGCAACTTCCTTCAACCATAAATCTGCTTCTATAATGTTACAAATTTCTCCAGAAAAGGGGAAAAAGGACAAGAGGGATTTATTTTATATTTGTCTCTCTCTCCCAAATACTCCTACCAATTTAATAAGAATTTAAAGGGGGCTGAGGGAAAGGCACATGTACAGAAAGGAATAAGAATAGGAAAGGACTCTAAGAATTCACAAACTGTGTAGAACCAATATCATGTTCATGAGCCAATTGAAAATGAAAGCAAAAAAAAAACCACGTTAAGTTCATATGACACAATGTTTTATATCTTTCAAATACAAAAGTGATTTCATGATCAGAAATAAACTAAAGCGTAGAAGCAAGGAATCCTGTGTTCCACAATGACCGATCAATTTCCAGTGGCATAGTATCAAACTGGACAAAATCTATTCAGTTCAACTCTTCATCTCCAATGGCTTAATTTCCTAGTGGCCAGTATATATAAATAT
The DNA here is from genome assembly GCF_964106895.1 of Numenius arquata. Classification (NCBI taxonomy): domain Eukaryota; kingdom Metazoa; phylum Chordata; class Aves; order Charadriiformes; family Scolopacidae; genus Numenius; species Numenius arquata. The sequence goes on from NC_133583.1 coordinate 57,377,380, forward strand.
ACAAGTAAAGGAGACATCCTGGAGTGTCCCCTACCACAGGCATCAGTTTGCAGATGAGAAACACTTGAATTTACCTTTTCTATACCATAAACAGGTAAGCCTTTCATCCTGCGGTCACCTTTCTCTACTACCACATTCTCGAAAATATATTATCACGAGAAATCTTCCTGCTTCCCAGCAGAGACGTCTGAGCTACTGGATATTCTTCCCAACACAGAACTGGAACAATCTCTACCACAAAACTGCAACAATCTCTACCAATATTGTAAGATCTCAGATTATTCCATAACTGAAGGTGTACGATCACAGAGCGTTATAATGACCCCTGTGCTGAAGGTGCCTGAAGGCTGCTGATGGACTCAGTGCACCTGCAGGTTAGCAAAAGAAGACTCTGGAGAGATGAGCTTTACAGTTCAGAAACACTATCATTAACTACCTGTCCTGGTCATAAATAGCACACTGGCACTTTGAGCAATTTTATTTTCAGTCTTCCTAGAGAAAAATAGAGGAAACAATTTTATTTTTTTTTTGAGTTACAGTTGCATGTATAACCATTCTTCAGATAATCCCATAAATGTTCCACTCCTTCATTTGCTCAGGTCGCACAACAGACACTTAATGTAGGATATAAAGCCTTCATAGTAACACAAGCACGTGCAGCACTTTAGCGCAAAGATAAGAATAAAATGTAAAAGGCAAACCTCAAAGAGACCCTAAAAAAGAACAAAGAACTTGCAGGTATTTTTTGGCTCGATTTTGGGCTTTTTTCCACCCTGAATTATCCTGAGGTAGGAATTTCTGGAGTCACACTCAGTAGGTGCCAACACATTGTGTGATGAGAGTTCTAGATTTCAACGCACGCAATGGAGCGTATTTCTAAGTTCTGCCCTGGAACCCTCCAAAAAAGCCCTAAAGCTCCCATTTGCACATTTTAATGCCCAGACCCGTTTCTTCCGTGTTCATTTTCACGTAAAGCAGGCTGAATGTTTGGTCTTAGTCTTCTCCTGCTAATTGAAATCTCCAGAAAGCAAACTTTGATTAAACAGTCCGCACACAGATGTGGCCCAGCAGAGAACACGGCCCAACCACACTTTTTTTCTCTCTCCCTGTCTCGCTTTTCTCTCCTGGCTTTGGGTGTCACACAGGGTCTGCCTTTCAGAAAAGCTGTTGGGCAGCGCTGCCCTCACCTTTTACTTAAAAGGCACGCAGCAGAATCTTTCATAGCTTTGATGCCTGGATGCTGGCTTTTGTTTTCTACTACTTATTCCTTTAGTCCTCCCCACCCTTTACAACTTCTGTGCACAGCGTGTCTTCTGCTTCTCTTCTCCTAATCAAAATCTGAATTCCCTCATTACTTCACTCTCAGTACTAAGCCTTATGCATGTACAGGTTACACTCTCACGTGCTTCACACTTTAAAATACTTCCAAATTCCTGTATCATTCACAGGAGCTCATTTGGCTAATTGCAGATCCCATAAGGCTCTAAAACCTTCTACAAACCAACCCAGCCTTTTTAAAGGCAAGGACACAATCAAAAGAATTGGATTCAGATCCATATTTTGACAATCTAAAAAGAAAAAAAAAGAAAATACTCGGAGCTATGCAAAACAGGGGCTAGGAACCATATGCAATATTTTCAGACACCCAGACTTCTGATTTGCTTTAAATGTCAAGGCACTCAAATTAATTAGTGCTCTGCCTCACCTATGTCATTAAAGTCTGCAGGACGTAGCTGCTTGCTTTACTGGGAGTACAATGATGCAGAACTAGGATGGGAACCACAAAGGATTAAAGAAGTGCAGGCAGAGTCCATTAAATGCTGCTTTTTCTAGAGTGCTACAATGCAGGCACACGTTTGGCACCGCTGTAATTCCACAATTACCACCAGGTGCTGGGTAGCACGACGGGAGATGCTGTTTCAGCCCTTAGGCTCTGTGACACACGGTTGCCCACATGCTGAGCACACAGGGCATAAACCAGAAAGGTTACGAGTACAATTATCTCATTTAGGAAGAGAACTTTTATGAAGAGTTATTTATACATTAAGCAAAGATCTACTGGTATCTGAAATTTATTACTTTCTTCAACTGAAAGACAGGGATAAAAACAGGTATTTGCGTTGGGTAACTGTTGACAAATAAGAGCATCCAGTGGCAACCAGTGTCTTTCCTCCTCTTCTCCTTCCACAGGGCCATTTATTACATAAAATAAGCAGAATAAAAGGCATTTACTTGACCACCTGAACTATCAGATTGAACAAGGCTCTTGCCGACTTCCCTGTAAATAGAAGTGTGTTCCTGAGGGCAGAACATCCTCCACTGATTTTATTGCCAATAGAGATCTATTATTAACATCCTGCAAACTCCGGGTAACTTTAAAAGTAAACCTTCCTGTAGTTTCCCTCTCCCATTACACTGACAGCGAAGGTCATCAGTCCTCCTTGCATCCGACCCCAGCAATAGGAGAGGTTAACCAGCCTACAAGTTAGCACAGGAATTCAGAAACATCACCAGTTGTATTGCTATTACCGGGGCAAACGGAAAATTGCAGAGCAGCCTACCAGACAAAATGCACCGAATAGGCAGGAAAATCACCAGCACTCCTGGGGCGTAACGCTTCCCAGCCATCTCCAAGAAGAAGGAGTAGTGGATTTCTAAGGGGGGATGTAACTTTCTGTTAGGGCTGCAGGTCCCCCACCACACTCCAGGGAGGCTTCAGTGCATCTCAGCCGCCTGCGCTATTATTATGTCAGCATTTCTCTTGCTAAACCCTTTCCTGAGCAGTTTGAAATCCAGCCATTATAGTGCTGAAAATGGGCCTGAAATGCTTTTTTCTAGTGTGGTTTTTTTTTTCCCTTTCATTTTTGTAGTTAATGCGTTAACCTGGCTTAAAAATATCAGCACTTGCAAACAACTCCCCCGCCCCAAGCATCTCTGTATTTTGGGTGCTCTTCTATAAGGCCAAATCACAGCTGGAGTCACTGGGAGTATAATGTGGCTTTCCTACCCTAAGTTGTTCATCTGAATCACAAAAGGGTAGTGATTATAAGCAAAAAAACCCCAATATAACTCTATACTTTGAGTTTTCTGCTGTGGGACAACACCTCCCCGGAGAGGTGCAGTGCAGTTCCACTATACAACGGGATTCATAATAACCAGCATTTTTATCACCAAAAGCTGACTTTCGAGTTTTTAGTAAAATTCATCCTAAATTCTGTTTAAGCATACCAAAAAAAACCAAAATCAGAAGTGTTTGCATAGTAATTTTTACTACAACACCTCTACAGACAGATAACCACCCCCACATGCAATGGAGGCCAAATGGGACTTGGGAATGCGTATATAGTGAGGTTCCCCACACCGTAACACACGGAGCAGGTAGCAGTACCCCCCTTTCTCAAATCCATCCCAGGGTGCTTGGGTTAAACAACAAGAAGCCAAGTACAGCCAAATGAGTCCATCACTAAAGTCACAAAATCTAATTTTCTGCCTTTTTGAAAGCAATCAAATTTTTACCCTTTTCACACGGAAAAATACAACTACAACAAATTCCCACAAATTATTTCACTTTGGCTAAAATGTCTGGAATAGCTTTATTTTATCTTCATGCCAATTAGTGTCAGAAATCTCACAAGGCAGTTCCTGCAGATACTCACTACCAGAAGGCTGAACTCAGTTGTAGAGCAGAACATTTCCAGATGAGAAGAAGGAGAGAAATTTCAGCCGCCTTCTGGATGCCAAGAGGAGGAAGAACATAAGGTTCAAACCAAAGCTCTATCTAGATCCCCAAACCCTCAGACTTCACAAAGTGCAATATCACACCCTATTTTTGCCTTTTGGGATCTTTTTTTCACAGTTACAAAACCGCCATAATACACCCTATAATACAATCCTGGGGTGCATGAAGAAGAGTGTGGCCAGCAGGTTGAGGGAAGTTATCCTTCCCCTCTACTCTGCCCTGGTGAGGCCCCATCTGGAGCCCTGTGTCCAGTTCTAGGCTCCCCAGTTCAAGGAGGACAGGGAACTGCTCAAGAAGGTACAGCAGCGGTCTACAAAGATGATGAGGGGACTAGAACACCTCTCTTTTGAGGAAAGGCTGAGGGACTTGGGTCTTTTTAGTCTGGAGAAGAGAAGACTGAGAGGGGATCTGATCAACGCCTATAAATACTTAAAGAGTGGGCGTCAAGAGGATAGGGCCAGTCTTTTTTCAGTGGTGTCCCGTGACAGGACAAGAGGTAACGGGCACAAACTTGAACATATGAAGTTCCATCTACACGAGGAGGAGATTTTTTCTTTGAGGGTGGCAGAGCACTGGAACAGGCTGCCCAGAGAGGTGGTGGAGTCTCTGTCTCCGGAGACATTCAAAACCCGCCTGGGCATGTTCCTGTGCAACCTGCTCCAGGTGGACCTTCTCTGGCAGGGCAGATGGACTAGATGATATCCAGAGGTCCCTTCCAACCCCATTTCATTCTGTGATTCTGTGATCATTCTGTAATCATAAGGCTTTTACAATCTTCATACAGCAAACTGGGCATCTATGAAACTTACCTCTATGAGCTTGTGGCTATTAAAAATTCCTGTGGAGAGCTCGGAACCATCTAAACTGTCTAGGGCACAGTTTGGAAGACCAATAAGAAATGAATTACAATAGTAAATAAGGGATGTAATTATGGAAGTAGGTTCTTCTGTCATTTACATTTTGCTGTCAAATGATATTTATGAAGTGTGTTATTGTTTCCCTTTTAAAGTATCAAAAGAATATAACTACCTTATAAGAGTAATGCGCACCGTCCCCTACTCTGCCATATTCTAATTAGATATACTTAGTGCATGTAGAACAGTAAATGCCGTGTCTTAACATTCAAGTTTACAAGTAGAAAGACAGGAAACTGCCAAGCAACAGGGAAAGACTCCCAGTTGACCAGAGGAACCTTTAGCAGCAGAAGCTGTGGACAATGCATTCTAATCCCTGTAAGGCGTATGGTCACAAATATCACCATTTGCAAATGTACATGCAAAATTTGACTTTGCTGTTTTTCAGTATGCTCTTTATTGTTATTGAGTAATATTTTTATCACTGTAGTCCTTACAAGTCCTCAGCGTGGCCCAAGACCCAACATTTCTTACAAAAACTTCCTACAAACAAATAATTCTGATTAAAAACACTGAATTAAAAGGTAATCCCAGAGAGTTTATACTTTAATTCCAACCTTTGAAAGCCAAGGGTCAGATGCCCCTTGGGACGTCTCTGAGCTGGGTGCCTGGAGTAGCTCCTCCTCATAAACCCTCGGGCATGGAGAAGTCCTTCCCTCACTGCCCTGGCAGATGCCCTCCATCACCCCTCTGCCCCTTCCTCCCGGGTGAGTACGCTGGGAGCACCCCACCCCTGAAACGCCAGGCTGGCACAGTAGAAGGCACGGTTGATTCGATCTGCGGAACCATTCCCCAAGCCACACCTCTGCAAGGCCACAACAGAAACGACAAGATGGCCAGATGTCATGGGCTGGATCTACAAGCCACTAGATGGGCTGTCCTCATGCCAGGCAAATGACAACAGGGTGACTACAAGAGGCAGCACAGCTTTGCGTGACAGGCTGGGATCACCAGTAGCCTCAGCACCATGGAGTTTATCAAGTTTCTAGCATGGGAGTGCTTTAAGAAAGGATTTGAAGATAAAATAAGGAGGTACTCCATGAATAAAGTACAAAGAATTCATCCAAAGTGTGATGGGCAGGATGGGAAGAGGCTTGGGGTCATTTATTTGAAAACTGAATAAATGGAATGATGAAAGTTGGTTCTGTGGAATGACTCCTTGAAACTGGATGAAGAGTAAAGGCAGTCACGAAGAGCCTGGGAAAAAATAACAGGCAATGGGCTGATAAAATAGAGAAGGCAGATTCAGCGTAGGAATGCAAAGAGAAGTGTGACATGATCAAAAGAATAAGCTGAGACGGCAATCTTGGCAGTCACGATGGATTTTGGAAATAAAAGTCACATTTGTCAAGGACAAAGAAAAGGATAACAATTGAGACACAAGAGGAAGAGAGGCAGGACTGGGTTTTAACTGTAAGCATGACATTAAATGCTGCATTTCAGAGCAGTTAAGAAAAATCTGCAAGATCTGGAGTTACCCTGGATGTGACAATCGAAAACAAGGTTGAGTCAAAAAAAGGCTGCTGAGTTTACAGGGCTGAATAATAGATGATGCTGATATTTTTCCTGAGCACTCGCAAAAGGAGGTCAGAGAAAGACCTTTGGGAGTCAGGATTAAAAGACCCACTTTAGCCACGCTCAGCTTGAACTGTTGGCTAAACATGTAAGGAGAGGGCTGGAGAGACAGGGCAAGATTTGAACAGAAGGAGACAGGGTTGGCACCATTTGGTTTGACACAATAACCAAATTGATATTTGCAAATGAAGTAACTCTGATAAAAAGCATAGCAGGAAGAAAAAGAAATCAAGGACAGAGAGCACCCAGGAAATCCCAGAGGAAACTGCAAGAGAAAGAGAAATGAGAAACACAGGGGTAAAATCCAGACACAAGAGCCATGGAGGCCAAGTAGAAGGACTTTCAGAATCAGCTGATCAGTTAACGATGCTACCGAAGTGCCACACCTGAGATCAACCATGAAGAGACCAGCAGGAACTTTGGGAAGATGAGTTTCAAAGAAATGAAGGGGACAAAACCCACCTGTGGGAGCTTCTGGGCTGGAGCTGGAAGGAGCCCCAGGCAGGGACCATTAACAATCTCCTGGCCAATACCATGCTCTGGCAAACACAAAAATTCAGTGAACTCATCGCACCATCTCTCCTGCTCACTGCGCAGCGAGTAGAGTGCAGATAAAATTAATTCCTTCTTTTATTTCTATTTTTAAATATTCAGAGACGGCTCAGTGATAGAGACTTGACAGTTTGACATTTCATCTGCTCCAGCACATGTGCTTCAAGGAATAACTACAGATCCATAATCGTACCTCGATTTCTGGTCAAAGATGCCAGAACCAACAGATTTCCAGTAAAGTCAAGAAGTACCTTTGGTACATTTTAAATGAGGTATCTTCTGCCAACAGTGAGAATTTCAATCTTGCTAAAATTTTCTTTCAGCCAAGTTTAGCTGTCCTGTTAGCAATCTATCAGCATAATTAACACTATCGTTCACTTCAAATGGAGAAGAGCAACAAATCCAGGGGTTATCAGCACAAACCCAATAAAGTCCCAGAAGAGGCTGGAAAATGCTTTACAGAAGCCTTAGTGATAACTTTGAAAAATCTGTGCATTATAAGGTGAAGAGAGCTTAAAAGGGCAGGAAGATGGGCAAGATATAGGCATCTAAAACAGTGGCTGGATCATATCACAGCCTCATTGTCTCACTAGAAGAGAACAATCTGAGGCCAGCAGGATTATAACCATTACAGCCACCCACTACATGTGTTATTTAATTGGACATCGTTAAGAGTTAAAGGAGAAGCACAATCACTAGTTCTGTGGCCACAGGTAAGGTCTGGTCCCCCTTCCATAGAACAAGGAGGTGTTATTCACTGGGTAACACCTTCTCCCGTAGGTAAACCCTGCGCAGCATGAGAGTCACATAATCCTCCCCAAAGATAATAAGGGTTAGAGTAAGGGATGGATAACAAGAATGATAATATATAGTCAACATGAAATATATATATTTATACATACAGTTTTCCTTCCTGGATTTCATACTGACAGCCTGAAGAAACTGGCTACAGATTAAATTCATAAACCATGAGTAACAGACTGCAATACTTCTCTGCAATACTGTAATCCAATCAGACACTTAGAGTATTCCTAGAAATTTTACAATCCCACAGACTGTGCCCAAGCCCTGTATTTTGATAAAGATATGGGTCAACATCTCTGAAAGACTGGCCAGTCTCTCCAAAGTATACAATAGACAATGCAAATGAAACCCACTTTAATAGAAATAATTCTTTACTTAAAGCCAAATGCTAGGGTTTATTCTTTTCATCTTATTTCTCTTTCATAGTGTCTGGGTTTTCCATTAAAGTCAACAGGATTTTGCAATTAGAAAGAACAAGAGTTTAAAAGTACACCTCATTACATGAATGTAGAAGAAAATGTTTTCCCACGTATTTTATAGAATTTAATTATTATTTTTAAATACATTTTCGGAAAGTAACCTACAGTAAACAAAGATTTATTGTTACATAAATAAACAACGAGACAATTACAGCCTCTTTAAGGAGGCCATATTAGTCATGCACGTCTAATGAAGCATTACTAAGCTATCACAGGGAGATAGCCTGATGTGTGTGATTAACAAAATAATACTCATAAATAGCTAACGAACAATGATGGCCCTTTAAAAATTTCGCATATCCTGCGGTATTGAGAGTTAAGGGTTTTGTTGCTTTCTAAGGAGCACATTAACCATTAAGTTCCACCCTGAAAAGGAGAGTATTAAATAGCACAACACAAAGAGCAACAAATTTGCAATTTTGCCTTCTACAGACCATGCCTTTGAAAATATAAAAAGAACTCTCATGGAAGTCCACTAATGAAGAATATATTTCAGCTTGTGCCATACTGTGTTTGAAAGATCACGTCTTGAGATGTCACCAGGGTGCAGGGGGAATATGACAGAACAAATGATCAAAAATTATTTCCATATAATATGCAGCCATGAAATCTCTACTTTAGGTAGAAAAAGTTTGGGTTTAGTAATAATTGTGGTAGATTTTTTATGTTAAAAAGAAATTAATGTATTTTCTTCAGGTATATATTTGGCAAACATATTCTGGAGAAGGTAAATGGGATGGACGGCCAATATTATCTACAACAGTAGACAAAAAAGGTACATTTATAAGAAAAAATTAGGGTCAAATCCCATGAAAAAATAGGGTCAAACCCCATGTGTAATGACAATTTTTGGCATACAAGAGGAGAACATCTTGTTAGTCAAATTAAATATAATTTTGGATTATACAGCTAATGTTAGGACTTTAACAGCAGAACCATTGGTGGTGTTCTGCCCACGTGAGCAGGCTCCTCCAGCAGCTGAGAGTCTATATGAGAGTATACGCAACCTACAGGGCCCTTGTATCACATTCTAAATACATTGACAAGTGGTCTGGAAGGACTTATTTAGATTAGAATGGAACAGAATGATGAAATATGAGAGAGGAGTGTTATTGTTTCTATCGCAGTGCTATAGATGAACTAAATTGTATTGCATCTACAGTGCAAACTCACAGCAAATCTTTCTTGTGCTTTTCTTGCTGAGATAAATTCTTCCCAAATGATATTCCACCCTCAACCTGATCTCCTTCATGGATAAATTTACTCAAAGGGTAGAATTCCTGATAGCTGGAATAACACCATTATTACAATCAATATTTTTTGATGAATATTAGGTCTGGAATGTATTAAAGAGAGCTATAAAGTACCGGGGGAAAAACCTTGCTTATCATTTTCAGTAGTAACCCAACTACAGCCCTTCATCTGTAATGAATTATGGAGCAATTCCCTTAAATCATCTGTATGAAGTCAGCTATGACATTGCCAATTTTAAAAAATTTGCTAGTTTTGAGCTACAAATTGATTTTTTATTGTGATAAATTAAAATCCAATAGTAGCCTACAAGATACTAAACATACAGAAGCCTACTTTTTTTCAGAATATTTTTTCTCTTTTCTATCACATCAGACTGCCATTGTGCCAGACACAATAGCAATAGCCAATGATGAAAATTAAGAAAGGACACTCTAGAGAGGTAAATAACCTTTCCAAATAAGCAATAAATGAACACTGTGGCCCAAAATTATCCTTTTGGGAATTCCAAAATCATGGAAACACAACTACAGGACAAAGCATTGTGGGGGAGAGGGAGGGCAGTTAAAGGAAGGGAAAGTAATGCAAGATTAGCCAGGCTGTTCCCCATTACAATGGGCATGTTCTTCTCCCTGTTGTACACATGTGAGCATCAGTCTCCAAATTTTATAAACTCAATATCAGAAGATCTGTGTGAGCAAAACACAACCTTTTTGCCATAGATTTGGATCGGGAAGAAATTCTTTACTGTGAGGGTGGTGAGACGCTGGAACAGGTTGCCCAGAGAAGCTGTGGATGCCCCATCCCTGGAAGTGTTCAAGGCCAGGCTGGATGGGGCTTTGAGCAACCTGGTCTGGTGGGAGGTGTCCCTGCCCATGGCAGGGAGGTTGGAACTCGATGATCTTTAAGGTCCCTTCCAACCCAAACCATTCTATGATTCTATGACATTGAGAGACCCAAGCAAGGGAAAACGCCGAAGGGATGGTGGCTGTGAAGAACCAGCAAAGGAGTTCATGTGCCCCTGCTTTAAAAGCTTGGCATGGAAAGCACAATTCTCCTGCTTGCAAAAAAAAAAAAGAACACATAAAAACCGATATTGAAGGCTCCTCACATCCCTCTGTCACAGCCCTGTTTCAAGAAGGACAACTCAATACTCCTGTCCATCACTCCAGCAGCTCAGGGGCAGATGTCTGGAAGGTGGATTTAAAGGTTTCAGTCTAAGCCTCAGTGAGTGAGTGACAGGGTTACTATAAGAATGATATAGTTATGTCAGATTTAGAGTACAGGGTGTCAGAGTTATGAAATGAAGGAGATTTGTTCTCATGTCCCCACCTCACTAGTTACAAAGAGGAGAGTGTGGAAGACGCTGCAGAAAAGGCAATTTGGCTCAACCACACCTTTGTTTCCAAACACACTCCCTTTTCCCTCTTTATTTTATGAAAGTAAATCCCATGTTTTTGAAACCTGCAGAGACAAGTGCACCGGAACACGTCTCTCTCTTTCTTTCTTCTTTACTTTCTCAAGAAAAAGACTTTAGTCTTAGGGAAGTAACTGTGGTCTCAGTTCAATTTGCAGATGAAGAAGAAAACAAAATATTACCATATTGTTTGGTGTATTACACTCTGTTCTGTACACAGAGCAAAGCTGGTGTTCTCTGGCCAAAAAAAGGTACGTCATCACATACTTACTGAAATACTCCCCTAATATCTACTTATTAGACGACCCAACCATGGCTGCACTGGCAGCACTAATTCTGACACTTCCTATCTTCTGAGCACAGACTGTAACCTCAGCCATGTTCTCTTAAACACTGCTTTTGTATGAATACTTTCCACATGCTGTACACAACACTTTCCAAATGAGCTTTTCATTACTAACTGCTTGTATTATGTATCAGTGAGCTCAATGACATTGATTTTCTAATAATATAAATTAACTGGCAAAGATAATTTCATCTATCATCAGTAGGGTTTTATTTCTGGCATCATGTTAAATAGTTAATCTTTCAAAAGATTAAATCAAGAGCGTTTTAAAATTCAAGGCAGAGCTTAAACTGCTGTAAAAATCTTCTTAATTAGGATTAAAACAGTTTGTGTGTTGTCGCTTTATATCTAAGTAGTATAATGTTTTGCTTAGGTTTCTTCTTTCAGAGCAATTTAAAAAATCAAACATGATATTGCTGTGGCAAAAACTGTGTAAGGCATGGAAGTCTCCTGCAACTTCCTCGACCAGATGCCACTGGACGAGTTGCTGCTTGGCCACCTCAAATAGCAACCTCAAACTTTTCAATATCTTTAACCTCCAATTGCACACAATATATGCTTTTTCTACCATTGGTGATACAAAAGCTCTGATTCCTACAGTTAACGGCGTACCTCACAGAAGACCGTCACTGCTGTTAATAGGATTATATGGCATTATGGTGACTACAACTACGTTCATGTAGAAGTATGGATCTGAAATAATCTTAGGATTCCCCTGGGACATCTTCAGGGCAATCCCAGCTAAGTGTGTGCCGCTCCCTGCAGCTCCCCAGCTCCCACTGCCCTTCCTTTTCCCCTCCTACTTCAGGCATCAGTGGGGAAAACAAGCTTCACTCTCCTGGGGTTGTCCACAGCTCCCTGCTGCAGCTTGTTTTCTTCCCCTTGGCTTCCCATGACACAAAGGGCCCAATCCAAGACAATCCTAACCATCCTAATCCCTTATTATCACACTCTCAAAAGTCACTTGGAACTGCTGAAGAGTCTCAAGCAGCACTGGGGCAGTTGGGCCTGGGGCTAGATGAGAAAACCCATGTGGGCAAGGTCTGTGCCAGGGGCTGCTAAAAACAGGGGGCTGGTATTTCCAAGAAGTAATTTATTTATTTTTTTTATCTGGCAGAAGGAAAACAAATCCCTTCTTGCCACTTTCTGGACTCAGAGCTGTGAGTGTTTATGGACTTAAGGAGCATCTGGATACTCAAGTAAGTGGCTCTGCAGAACTATCCAGGACAAGGCTTTGCAATAAACCACGTCCCCATGCTATACTTTACACCTCAGTTATCTAAAGGCTTGCTCTGATATATGATAACCCTTTATCAAGCTTGTCAGATGCTGCTTCAGGTGTGCTTACACTGGTGAGACATTACTGCCCAGCCAGGAAATGCTTTTACAGAAATGCCCGTGAAAAGATTCAATTTTGTTCCATCACATGATTATTTTACTTACCCCTGTCTTTTCATCGAAGATTTTGATTCCCCCAAAGGAGACCGTTAAGAAGACTTTTTGTTTATGTTCTCCTTTCGAACGAGCCGCGGCGACAATTCCCTGTTGAAACGAAGAACAGTTTGGCTAGTTTATTACTTTTCCGGGTGCCACAGCAGAGCACAAAGATTTCCTTGTGGATGATTCTCCACTTTTCTAGGAAAAGTTAAGGGCTTTCCAGGAACAGTCCCCCTCTTACTTCTGGCTTCTTCCTCCCTTTTTGCAAGGTATCACATCTCTTTACACTACCCAGACAGCATTTCAAACATGCTCCCGCTTCCAACCCCTGCACTAGCTAATCCTCCATGAAATTCTTTTTCATGGAAGCTGAAGGTCATTTCTAGCACACTTTTCCCAGCTATAAGCTGTTCTGTTTTTTTTTTTTTTTCCCAAGAAAAATAACCACAACAAGCAGTGGAGGAAAAAAACCCACCAACTTTAGCTTACTTCATGGGCTCACTTATCTGGAACAAGCAAATTGAGCTTTTTATAGAAGAATATTCTTCTCAAAATCAAACCACACCTCTGCTGTAAAAAACTGATATTGAGGGTTAGTTTTTCTCCTGATCTCAGGCTTTTACTTTGCAAATGAACTTGCTGATATGTACCTCTTGTATTATTGTCCCACAGTATAATAGTAAATTCTATTTCCACCTTCTCAGGAGCCTGCCCTGAACGTAAGATCAAATGTTATCAGTTGCACTGGTAAATAAACAAAAATACTGAGCCTTTATCTGGTGCTCTGCAATTTCAACACGTTTTAAAAACCACTAACTTATGCTTTAAGACCTTCATGAGGTCGTTGTTCTCATTACACAGACATGAGAATGAAAGAGGAAAAAAAAAAATGGAGTCATTCGTCAATAGTCAAATGGAGTCATTTGTCAAAACTTTATGCCCGGCATTAAAAACTCATGGCTAGACACTAAGTTTCCAGAGCCCACAGCTTCATGCTATGCTGCCTTACACACAAACAGGAATTTCTAATGCTCCTTTCCCTTAATAGTTATACTCATCTCACAACACTGTTTAGATCAATCTTGCCCCTTTGCAAACAGGTATCGGGCAGCTGGGGGATGGGGAAACGGTGATCCACGGAGGAGAGAGACAAAAAGGCTTGTGCAGAACAGTGACCATTCTCCCAAGCTGCTTCTAGGAACTATGAAATGATGAGAAATATCCACTATACAATTAAACCAGATAGGAATATTGTGGCAGATGTGATAAATCAACTGTGTACCTTTTACAACAGATTAGCTCTTGCCTGTCATAAAATGCTCGTAATTGATTTGTAAATTATCTACCAGATCTTGCTTTTAGATTGTTGAACCGTAACACCATGTCACCCTTTGCTGTTTATTCCTAAACAACCACCTGTTCCTCCCAGTTCCTTGGGACTGGAACCCCGCTACTTGGTAACGTAAAAGATACTATTTAGTGATTTCTCCTCCTGAATAAAAAAGTAATGGGAAATCCATCAGCTCTTTTGGTAGAGTGCTGGGGAGAGGACTGGAAGGAAAAAACCGGGAAAAAGACTGTGGAGGGTTTACTCCTAGACCTAACCCTGCGATGCAGATGGGAAGCCAACAGCCAACACCGCACAAGAAAAACACAATCTACACTTCCTCCTCAACCACTCCAGCTCTTCCACAATTCCCAGGGCCACATAAAGGATGCTTCTGGCTACCAGCACCCCACAACGTCCCTCACCCTTTCCTGCCTGTCCCAACAGGAGATAAAGGTCAAAGGCAGGGCTGTAGTTGATTAGCGCTGTCATATGAAACGTTCTGATACACCACTTTTCTTCATAGGGGTTTGCCTCCCCTTTCGCATAATAAAATTATTCAATTTGCAGATGTGTTGTTTATAATTTTGTGGACAAATTGCAGTGGTGTCAGTCATGAATAACTACTGAACTCAGAGATAATGTATTAAAATTAAACCGGGATAAGCAATACCAGCCAGAAGTTCATGTAAAATTGACTGATTTCAATACATAATTAACCAGAGTGTGACTGAGTGTCGCGAAAGGAGAATGAGTCAAATTTCAAGCTGAAATTCTCTCCCCTCGACTCCATAATATTAAACATTAAAAGTTTCACTGCACCTTGAGCTTCATCATGGAGTCTTGGCATAACTTGTCTCCTCGTGCGGCAGAAACCTCATCTATCCCAATCAGTTTTGCTTTGTATCGGACGCCGTCACCTTTAAACCTCTTTATTAAAGTGGCTTCACTGCGATCCTGACCTGAAAAGACGTAAGGGAAACAAGGAAATTTGCATGAGTGCAAAGGAAAACAAATGAATAAATACTTGCAATTAAGTGGCAAATTAGATCTAATTCCTACCTCAACAGCAAAACATGCGAACATTTCAATACAATTAGAAGAAAAGTCCTAGTTCGATAAAACCTTTTGCCCTTCTACCTCAAATGAATTCACAGTGGAATTGTTGCCATACACAATCTTCCGCACAAAATTTGCACACAAATTAGGTTTACAGAAATAAGAGATAAGCCTGAATCAGACCTCGTGGATCTGAAAACTTCTGATCTGTATGGGTTGTTTTAATCCCAATACACTTGAGAATCTTTCATTTTGCAGACAAAACTCTAATAGAAACATGCTACTATTTCCTCGTACACCGACTTATCTAACCGTATCAGCAATATTTACGCTATTACCATCTGAATGATGAAAAAACAAATTATTTGCCTATAGAATATTGCTGCTCTAAAACCGGCACAAAAAAAATACTGTCTCCTTGTTCTATTATTTCTGCTTATAGATGTATACAGAAAAAACATAACCAGCAACATTGGCTCTCGCAGGCTCACCCTGAGAAGCTTAAAAAATGGCACAAGATGTTTCTTCATAAAAAAGCAATCAGGGTGTAAGATAGTACCGTACTGATAGGACCCACGTACATAAATTACAACTCTCAGATTAGCCTGAACCACACGATGCTGATACTACAGCAATCCATGAAAGGGATAGTTTTCTCAGGAAGACTTTTTCCCCGAGTATCTGCAGCAGAGTTTATTCTGTGTCTTAGCTGGAAGAAATACGTTAGTTAGGGAATCGGTCTTCCTAAAATTGATTAAAGATATATTTTGCAGTTGTCTGTGGAATTTCTTGCTAGGATCTCAAAAAACCACCAGTGAACTGTAAATAATTGCAACCAAGCAAGTAACCAACCGAACAACTTTCAAGGAAAAAAGAAGCAAGCAAAAATGTGAGATGTTGGAGAATTTGAAGTCTCTTGGACCCAACAGATTCCACCAGAAAACCTGGGCTGACCTTGCTAAAATTTATACTATTATCACCTAGGGACTGTTGTCACCAATTTTGCCCCATTCTTCTAGCTATTGTGGAAAATTAACAAAGAGCCTGCTATAAATGAACCGTAGGTAAGAGTATAGTATGAAACACCTATATTTCAGAATTTTGGCCCAAATTTCCTCCATGGTTCATCCCTATTTGAAAGGTCAGATTTAAGCACTGAAAAATTAATAAAATTTGCTTCTGTGCAGCTAGTTTTTGACAAGCAGAGTACAAAAGATTGGGGAGGTGGGGAAACTATTTTGTTTTGCATTTCTATCAAAAGCGTCTTTTCCAGCATTCAACATTTGGGTCAACTTTGCTAGTGTTAAAAACCCATCAAGCGTACGTACCCATCAAACTACGTTGAAAACAATGGAATTGAAATGTTTACAATCCCATTATAGGAAAAACTAGAGAGCATACACAAGCAATGACAAATGAAGACACACGTTTTGTTCTCCTTCCCCCAGAGTACAGCACAGTCCATGCTATGAGCTAATGAAGGACTAAATGTATGTTAAAAAATAGAGCTATTTTAAGCTTATTGACATCTTCAAGTGTGTTTGAGCACACAAATACTATTTCTTTCAATGAAAAATACCAGCTCAGACCAATGTTTTAATGCCTCATTTATAGCCCCTTAAAAATAAGGCAGCTGATAAGAGCTCAGTGGCCACCCAACCGTCTCCCTTGATTCATTTTCACACTCTCAAAAAGAATTAAACAGAAGACTGAAACTTCATGCTCTTACATTATTATTTTATTTAAAAAAAATAAAATCTAATGAGACATAAATGATAAATTAGAAAATTGAAAAAGTGCTAATACCATTCCCCAGGGAAATGCCAAGGCAGATGTTGGCACCGGCAGGCTAAAGACAATGGAAAACCATTTTCCACTTCCAGCTCCAGAGTGGGGCAGGAGGGAGAACATCTGGAGACATGACAAAGTACAACGATAACAGTGGACTTTTCCGTATGTCTTTTATATTTGCAAAGATATCCTGTTGATTTGCAGTAAATAAAATCCAATTCCAACAGCTTTCTTGCCAATAATTTCCAACCTTACATCTTCGTTACAGCCAAAGGCAGCTGCTTGCTAATAGTGGGAGCATGTTAAGTGTTCAAGAGTGTCTCCTGGGTCCAAGTCATGAGAGCGACCTTGCATTCATCAGTTATTTGAACATTTATACTTATTCCAACCTCTGATCTATTTTTCTGCACGTAACTAAATCCCTGACGTTAATAGCCCATTGAAACACAACTTATGGCTATGTTTGCTTACGCACGAGTCCCATGTCAATTATGACCCAGATTAAGTAAGATAAAATGCTTTTGGGATAAATGACTGGGAAAAATCATCAACCTGAAAATGATGTAGATATTTTAAACTGTGGTGGAAATTGTAAATTACTAGAGACTACAAATTCATCCGTAAAACCCTAGAGCATATGTCCCATGAAAAAGCATAGAAAATGCACACACACACTGCCCTATATTATAAATCAGCCACCTGCAACAGTCACTGTTTCTCAGCATATATCCAGATCTCCCTCGATCTATGCTCATACTGTATTTCCAAAATTTTGGGGCTGTAATCAGCAAGGAAAAATTTTCTACCTGGTTGGAAAATTACTACAGGACAAACACTGTCAGTATGGTTGATTTTAAAGCACTCGTGAGATGTGAGATTTATGTGGGGTGACCCTTCATTTGCACACTGGACACTTATAGGGCATAGTCCAGACTGTCATAAACATCTCATCATTAAAACAAAAAAGTTGGGTTTTTTTTTAACGACAGCTCTTGAACAAGGTTCTTTCTGTATTTGAAACAGCATAAATAAGAGATGCCTGAATTACGAGGCTGTAACTCTTCTTAAGCTTCAGGAGGCTGAGTGCCAACATTAAACCACTAAGCCAGAGAGCTGTGCCTGTGCCAGAAACCCGCCCGGGAAAGTGCTGCTTCTTTCTCTCCCTGGAACAAGCGGAGTCAACCTTTTCTTCTTCGCGGCTCCTGCCTTTGTCAGCGGAGACCCGCTGTCGCGCTCAGCTCCCCAGCCACTCCCTGCCACCCCACTTGCTCAGTCCCAGCCGGCTGGAAGGAGGATTATCCCGGAATAACAAGAAGCCGTATCTTGGGGCTTTCACCCTCAGCTGGCCTCCTTCAAACTACAAATAACCTCTCAAGGGCAAGAAGGAGGACATTCACAAACCGCTATGAAGTTTTTAGGGAAAACTCAAGCTTGAGGTCTCAAATCATTACCAGACCATAAGCTACAGCAAAATCAGAAGCACATGTTTAATGACAGCCACTTCTTTCCACAACACATGTTTCCTGAGATCTCATTTTAGGATTTCTTGACTGCAGAGAAGAGCACAGCTGCCAAAGCCACACTAGGTGATGCCCATCTCTGTTGTCCATCATACCCTGCACAGGTAGGGATTGGCCCAACATTCTTCATCAGACGACTAGCACCACTACATCATTCTACAATGACCTTAAATTAAATTTTTTCTCTTAAAACTTTTTTAACTTCAAGAACAATGAGTATTTTCCAATGGTCTGTTCTAAAATTCTTTCAAAAATATCTTTTCACAAGCAAAGAAATATCCTAAGCATTTGTTCACAACTTGACACAAGCATTTCACAATCCAAAATGGAACCAGATTATCAACAAACTCCAAACCAATTTGATTCTTATGCCCCAAACTGAGAAAAAATGCAACAGCTAAAAACCCACTAACAACAACGTCACACAAATTCAAATTAGAAAGGTGAACCCTTTTAATTAGAAAATGTGCCGCTGTTGACACAGGCAACGGAATGTTTTGTTTGCAGCATATAGATTTATAATCCTCAGAGACCCTTAAAACATAAATGTAAGAGTAATTATTTTATCTACTTCTATAGATGGCACCATTCCTGCACTGCTCCTGCGTAAGTGGGAAAGTATGACCTTTGCTGCTGAGTTGTGACATTGCACTTGGACTTCCATGGTCTTTTAAGAGAACAATAAACCCCTGGACCTGGGTGATGCAATGTGCTTCCGAGTTTGCATCCAAAGTAGAGAGAGGCTTATCATTGCGATCGGCATTACGGTACATTATCCATCTCACTAAATATGCTGTAGAAGTAATAAACAAGGTTTTTAACACAGTCAATCATTTTTATTTGAGGCAATATGCCTTAATTTAACCCAGATTCCGTAAAGCAAGCTAGAGACAAACCCCAAGTACTCAACCCAAGTACCTCAAGTGCATTCAGTTCCAAGATGTGACTGGTAAACAGTCCAAGAGGACCATAAGCTGCTGTGGAAGATCCTGGTCTGAGGAGCCCAAGTTGAGTGCTGGAGGCAAGTGCTCCCCAGGCTGTGCCCATCAGCAGTGGTCTCTGGAGACACTTGGGGAACGTTACTATCCCAGCAGCCCACCAGCTGCCATTCAACCCTGACTTTGACATCCAGAGGGTGTTATCTGGCTCCAGGTAATGCTCTTGACTTTGCACACTAAGGCCCACTCAAGGTTTCTTTCCCAGGCACTGTGTGTTTTGGTGAGTGACCCAAGTGTCTCAAGAAGACTTACCCTCACTCTTGGTACAAATGAAGGATTACACTTGATTCCAGCTCTTAGCCCAACAAAGCACCATGCTAACGTTGGATTAATATGCTAACATTTAGAGCAAACACTGTTCATTCTCCCAGGGGATGTGTAAGTAAGCCTATTTAATAAATAGAAAAAGAAAATACACCAAAGCATCACCACAATAAGCACACTGTTGCCTTTTTCTGTGTGCCCTTAGAACACACTACACATTCTTCACAGCACCCGCTAATCTAAACCAATAGCCCTGGAAATGGCTATATCCTTTATTTAAATGTGTGAAACCCTCAGGGCATAATCTGAATTTCTTGATTTTACGACTGTAAAATACATAATGATATTATCACCAAAGTCAATAACATGCTCCTGGCAATCAATTCACTGAAGAACTACACACCACTATCTTTTTTTTTTTTTTCTTTTCTAGCTAATAAACCGTCAAAGTTGTATCCATCACACATTCAAATTATAAACCTGAAATAACACCTCCTTATATCTCACAGGGCTGAAAAACAATCACATACGCACTTATAAACAGCCTACATCTTCGTGGGGACAATTAGCATTTTTATAGCACCAATGCAGTGGGAAATACAAAACACTGCGGTGCAGAATGACCTCTAAGACTGAAAACTAGTGAATTAATTAGTACGTGAAAGATATTTCTCATTAGCTGTGCATATATACCCCCCTATGTCCACAAATATATGCACCTATAATTTTATGTATTTGCACATATGCATACACACATGGTGCACAGCTTCATTTGGTATCAATTATGTGAAGAAAATTCACAGTAATTTCAATCAACCACAGATTTCCCCAGGAAAAAAAAAGTACATATGCAGGTGTTAAAAGGAAAGTACTCATACATAATTATCTGTACCCTTCAGTACAGCAGCAACTAAACAGCAATTCATGAAGGAATCATGAAAAGCTCAAAGAGATTATTCTCCTCGATGGCACATTTTCCTCAATGGCTTCACAGAACCGCACGTCCGATGCAGAGGGCTCAAAGCTGTCCATCACACAAAGGGATGGATCTTCATACCAGGACCACAGCACCTTGGGAACACAATTCTTCCTCCAAGGGCATAAAAAAATTCAGTGCAGCATGTTTATTTGGGATTTTAAAAACTAAAAGGAACCCACAAGTCCTCAGATTCTCCTGCTATCTGTTAATCTAATCTTTGAACTCTTCTGCTAGAGGTAGAAAACTTGGGAGTTGCCAAGTCGTGTATTTGTCACTGTCTTTGGAGCGCGACTGCCCAAACCCACTGTGCTGTGCCTAGAGATCTGACACAGAAAAGTATAATCTTCTTCCTTTTTTAACATAACATTTTGCAAAAGAAAACACATCATATCTAGCACTACACATGCACACAATTTAACTTCTGGAGTTATCACTAGGCATTCTCTTCCTCTAACAATATTTCTCAAATGAGTTTCTTTCAATTAGCCATTTTTAACTTTTTTTTTTTTAACATGAGAGTTACTAGAGGGTTTAATTTCAAGATCTATAATTCATCTCAAGTGACCAGAGTACATTCGCAGCAAGATCTGCTCACAACATCAATCATTCCTACCTTTTAAATGAAGACGTACTTTGAATTTTGCACTTTACTTCATTGATGAAGGCTAGTTCCTAGCAACTGAAAAAAACCTACTGGTGTAGTGAAATACAACCTATTTTTTGGGGTACATTACAACCTTAAAAAGCATGTTAAAATTTTATAGGGAATAAGTACCTCTTTTCTATATAGAAACCTATACTGTAACCAAGCGGTTTGCATATGAGTACAACTTGAATGCAAACTTCTTTCATCAACTGACAGGGAAACTCCTAAAAAGTCCAAACTTTTAAAAAGTGCTTTTATCTTACTTACCCAGCTAGAGATCATTTGCTGTAG
Source organism: Numenius arquata (assembly GCF_964106895.1). Classification (NCBI taxonomy): domain Eukaryota; kingdom Metazoa; phylum Chordata; class Aves; order Charadriiformes; family Scolopacidae; genus Numenius; species Numenius arquata. The sequence goes on from NC_133583.1 coordinate 57,398,769, forward strand.
GGTCAAACAGGTGAATCCTGACGGGGTCTACTGTATTCAAAAAGTGATTTTGCCAAAATACAAGTACATAAAACCTCAGGAAACTACCTTTTAAACCTCCTCCTGCCAAGAAACCTACCTCTTCCCATGAGCTGCCCTTGCCCAAGAGTGCCATCAGGAAGCACGTGAGCCTCCAAGCTGGAGGAACTAGAGGGAGAACCTCCCTCCTGTCCCGCTGCTGCTTCCATCCTCATGGTCCTTCTGCTCAGGAAAAGGTAAAAATGCCCCATTTTGACAGCAACGCCAACATTTGTCTTGAATGCAAAGACTGAGAATATTTCTACAGAACGCGATAAACCATTTAGAGAGGGGAAACAGCAACCACTCTGAAGGCTCAATGAACTTCTATTATGGTTAAATTTAAAAACATTACCTACAATTTTAAACACAGATAAGGGCTCTCCAGGAAAACTCAATCATCATTCAGACTATCATCTCAGCAGTACTTCCCGATTGTTCAGTGCTGCTATTCACAGTAACCTCCAACTGAGAGATTTTACGGCTTCTGGCATTATTAGCCCGTGAATTACTGTACTCAAAGACACCTACACATCCCCGCTCTTGGAACCAGGTTTCCTATGTAAGTAAATAAGATGTTCCCATATTATTTGCTGTCTTTGATCAGAGGTTTATGAGCAGAGATGTTATTCACAAGGTGACAGCAATCGCCATTTACCAAGTTTTTATCTTAACGCTTTCTACGCTACACGAGCTAATACAAAACAAGTTGTACATTTTACTGTCAGTAAAATGGTTGCATTGACCAGATTAAATTATTTCTTTATAGTACAAAGAAGTATGTGGGAGTATGTCAAGAGAAGAATTCAATTATTTACAGAGATGGCCTCAGTATAAAATAACATTTGATTAAAATTTTGGACAAATCTCAGTGATGGAGAGTCCAGGGCAAGCACACGGGAGATGGCAGTGATTGAGCACATATGCTCCACGGGCAGATGACAAAGCACTCATTTTAGTTTTAGCCAGAAGGCTCACTGATCAATTTTATTTTCTTAGATGGTCTTTGAGACGACAGTATATGGGCACATCCTCAGACACAGAAATGACCAAAAGCTGAATGTAATTAAACTTCCTTTCAGCCTCTGCACCATGCAAGTCTTCATAAATCTTTGAAAGCCATTTTGTAAGGTGCCTTTTACAGGCTGGATGTAGAAGCAGCTAAAGTCCCAAATTCTACACCGATTGAAATTGAAATAAGACACTGCAGTAAAACTTTGTTTTGGGGTATCAGCCTTGTTCAGCAAGCCTTAGGGAGCGACCAAAAGTGAAACAAGGAAAATTTGGTGGTCAATCTTCTGCTCTTAGAGATTAAGAATAAAAATGATGTTTTCTGTACAACTAGAGGGGAAGGGAGAGGACAGCTATCTGTGGATTGTTCTCTTTAAGAGGCAGAAGATAGTCCAGCAAACTTTGTTCACCTACTGTTTCAAAGCTGGGGTAAATGTTTAAATCAAGCAGACATCAAGATGTCAAGTAAATAAAGCCCCTGGGAAAACACGGTCACCAACCGGTTCATTCCTTACCCGCTTGCCTGGATGTCAGTAGGAAATTGGTTGCTTCTGAGACAAAATCACTAATAAAAGGTAATTGATTTTAAAGAGATCCTTAATTGGCGTTAATATGTGCACTGCATTTGGACGGGGCACGATAAAAGCTCTGAAAACCAAAGGACCCATCACAGTTGCACTAACATGCCCAAGCAAAACAGCCCTAAAGGGGCAGCCAAAAGATACCATGAACTGCCAGAAATCTCCATAAAGGACTTCCAAAGCAGCAAGGAGAGGCCAGTCCAAATGGTGCTGCTAAATTACCCCAGAAGGTGCCATTTCCCAACTGAAACTGAACTTGCTGGGGATGAGGAAAATAAATAAGAATTGCTTTTCCTTCCAAGCTCCACCGTAGCACTGGGAAGCACCTTAAAGCAGCTGAAAAACTAGCCAACGCTAAGAAAACTGATCATTTAAAGATGAGCAGCTAAATAATTATTTCGGTATGTGAACGTGCAACAAGATTTGCAGAGTTGCTAAATTCCCCTGACTCTCTTTAATCCTACAAGAACTAAAAGTGCTCAGAATTTATGAAAAAAAAATATATATAAATCAAGCTGCTTTTATGTGTCTACCTATATCTGGCTTTAAGTATGTAGTTTTCAGGAACAATTTTAATTAGACTTTAACTAATCCAGGACACAGACATGCATGCGCTTACGCGCGGCGCCCCAAAGTCATGTTGAGACACACAAATTCACAATTTACACTTCAAAGCCTACAAATACATTCTGTTGATGAAGCTATCAAAGAGTTTAGTTTTTGTTATGTATAAAGAAAGTGAAAGGGTGGAGAATCAGTTCACTTCATACAAATGCCAAATTCTTGTGCTGCCCTAAGATAAATGTTAATTCTCCGGGACTATAAAAAAAGCAAGTTAAGAAAAGGTTATGCTCTGCTGATTAACATTCCCAAATTTCTTACATGTTCAATAAGAGAAAGATCTTTCCGTTCAAGATAACTAATTAAAGACACTAAAGTCCCCAAAGAAAAGAGCAATAGCCCATAACAGCTAAAGCAGGAGGAAAAAGCCGTTCATTGATTTACACTTTGCCCTCTCGTGTCAACACTCTGGGCTCCCACTGCATCAGCGCTGTGTGCACCCACAGAAATGGCACTGTGCACCACACTGGATGGAATCATGGTCCCGTGCCAGGACCACATCAGGGCTGCAACTCTTCTCCTTGAGCCATCCTCTGTCTTTGTTGGAAGACTCACACCAGTACGAGTTAAAACAGTTACCAACCTGATGCAGCAGATCACAACAGCATCATGCGCCATGCTGTGACCATGTCCTGGTTTCGGTTGGGACAGAGTTAGTTTTCTCCTTAGCAGCTGGTATAGTGCTCTGGTTTGGATTTAGCATGAGAATAATATTGATAATACATTAATGTTTTAATTGTTGCTAGGCAGTGCTTACTAATTCAAGGACTTTTCAGATTCTCATGCCCCAGTGAGAAGGCTGGGGGTAAACAAGGAGCTGAGAGGGGACACGGCTGAGACAGTTGACCCCAACTGGCAAAGGGATATTCCATACCATATAAAGTCACGCTCAGCATATAAACTGGAGGGAGTTGGTCAGGGGGGGATTGCCGCTGTTTGGGTACAAGCTGGACATCGATGAGTTGGTGGTGAGCAATTGTTTTTCATTTGCATCATTCGTCTTCCTTGGGTTTCATTTCTCTCTCTTTGGGGTTATTTTTCTTTTCACTAAAATATTATTATTATAATTAAACAATATTTAAATTAAATTAAATTATTAATCTGTTCTTATCCTAACTCATGAGTTATCTCACTTTTACTCTTCAGATTCTCTTCCCCATCCCATGGGAACTGGGGTGAAAGAGCAGGTTGTGTGGTCCTTAATTCCTGGCTGGGGTTAAACCACTACAGATGACAACTGCATCACTGATGTGACAGTGCAACCGCAGAACCAGCCTGCACCTTTCTTCTTATGGAATTATTGGCACTGACAATTAGGTCTGGATTTATTAGTTGTTCTGATGATGTTGGTATAAAATGCAGTTCTGGAACACGCAGAGCCATAAGTTTCTGTCTTAAAAAGCTGTCTCCAAGGCCATGGAATTAGAGGCAGCAGGTGGCCTCAGAAGGGAGCTACTTACCCACCTTACAAAGCCTGTTCTCATGCAGAAAAAGGAAAAGAATGAAAATGACATATTAAAAAGGGACAGTAAATAGATTTGTAGAAATTATCCTATGATCACATTAATTCAATAAGAGAAGCAGCTACTATTTATTTTCCATGCGCAAATGGAAATACCAGTATTCACCACATGGCAGTCAACAGAAAAACAAACCGCTGTTTCCTTGCTGAAATTGTTCACATTTTGCTATCCAATGTTTCAGGAAGAAAATTATTTTCATTTTGGCCTCCCACTGCCTCTGCAACATCAGAGAATGTCTCTCCCTGTTGGAAAAACAATAGGAGGCAAAGACGAAAGCAGCTTTTTTCCTGAGACTTTGGGCTAAAAAACGCCATCAATTTCAAAATTACAACAGTGGCAAAGTGCTTCTTTCAATCTGGTCCTTTCATTTTTGCCTCCTGCTGCCGTTCCTATTGTCAAAGTGGCAGCAGGAGGCAGAAATGAAAAGACTACTGCCGGCAATCACCCTTGGGCAAAGCGTTAATAAGAAGTAAAACACCCCTGTGCCATAACGAATTCCAGAGGTAAGAAAGTGGGGTTTGCTCATCTCTCGTGTGTTTAGTGCCACGAAGGATCAGCCCCATCAGGATAACTCTTCTCTTTCTGGAACTACATTGATCAGGCATCAAAGAGCCAGAGTGTTTGGGGTAGTACTCAGGAAACTAAGAAAGAAACATAGTATTGTTAAAAAAGTAATAAAATCCAACAAAAACAAACCAGCAAAGCCATCCAGGTAACTCTACTTCAAGTAAGAGGAAAGAAAATTACTCAACTGGGAAAAGCGGGGCAATTTTTCAAGACATTGGGTAAATGGGTTGAGTTGTAAGGGCACAAGGACCCAACTGCCCATCAAGCTAACCTGGAATGTTTGACCCCAAAGAGCCTGTTGGTATGTGAGGGGAAAAAAGAGAAAAGATCAAAGAATGCTTAGTGCTACCAAAATTTTTAAAAATTTTAACAAATTTGCCAAGCCACCTGCAGACCAGTCCAGCATTTCAGAGCTGTTCACCCAAAAAATGACAGGAAGGTACAGTGCAACCAGAAAGAAATTGCCAACAAGTCTCCTTCCAAACACCCTGCAAGCCAGAAAGAAGCTCTTGGAAAGGTGACTGTAACTAACCCAGCCAAATAGTCACCTCTGTCTCTTGCCCTTTGGTGAAGTTTCCAAAGAATCCAAATTGCCCAACTGGAAACCAGTGTCATTCAAACATGACATTTTAAAATGATGCCTTTGTTACCTGAAAGGAGCAGCTCAGTCCCCAAACTGAGCGGTACCTGAAGGTATCTCTGCTTACAGCCCCCAGGCCGTCTCTGGCAGCTGGGCACTGCAAGGATGACCGAATTGTATCCTTTTTGGAACAAGGCTGTAAAAGGGATCATAAAAGAGATCACAGAATCATAGAATACCAGGTTGGAAGGGTCCTCGAGGATCATCTGGTCCAACCTTTCTTGGCAAAAGCACAGTCAAGAAAAGATGGCCCAGCACCCTGTCCAGCTCAATCTTAAAAGTGTCCAATGTTGGGGAATCCACCACTTCCCTGCGGAGATTAATCCAATGGCTGATTGTTCTCATGGTGAAAAATTTTCCTCTTGTGTCCAATCAGAATCCACCCATGAGTAACTTTTACCCATTATCCCTTGTCTTTTCCATGTCAGTCCTTGTAAAAGGGAGCCTGCATCTTCTTTGTAGCCACCCTTTAGATAGTGAAACATGGTGATAAGGTCTCCCCCAAGCCTTCTCTTCTCAAGGCTGAACAAACCCAATTCTCTCAGCCTTTCCTCATATGGCAGGCTTCCCAGTCCTTTGATCATCTTGGTGGCCCTTCCCTGGACCATCTCCAGCCTGTCCACATCTTCTTTGTATAGTGGGGACCAAAACTGAACACAGGATTCTAGGTGTGGCCTGACAAGGGCTCAGTAGAGTGGGATAATGACTTCTTTATCTCTGCTGGTGATGCACTTGTTGATGCAACCCAGCATCCTGTTGGCTTTCTTCACCACTGTACCCACTCATATTGAGCTTGGATGGTTTAAGCTAGTTCTAGGAAGTTTTAAGCACCTGGAGTAAATCAAGTTATAGGGTAGGGGCTGTGTCTCAGTCTGCCCCTGCTTAAGGCTTGGAAGAGAACATCCCTGGAGGTCTTCAACACCGGGTTGGATAGGACTTTGAGCAACCTGGTCTAGTGGGAGGTGTCCTTGGAACTTGATGATCTTTAAGGTCCCTCCCAACCCAAACCATTCTATGATTCTATATTATTTGCCAAGATTATAAATGTGTTTTTACTACCTTTGTGGTAGCAAGAGTTTATTATAAGAGAGCAAAATCATATTCCTCTGAAGACCTTGGAAAAAAAAAGTATGAACAAAGCTGACTTTATCTATAGAAGTTCTTTAAAAACAGAGAAAACAACCAGGAAGTGAATAAAGAAGCTAATGAAATTGAATATGATATTATTTTTCATTGCATGAATTAAATAAAAGAGAAGAGGGTTTTCTTCACTATCACCGAGTCAAGATAAAGTTACCTTTCTCCCATTAAAAATAAACAGTGGTACTTTACAAATGAAAGCACTACTATTTCTTGTGATAGACTTGAACAACAAAAATTTATGAAGCTTGAAAACTATACTCTGTGCAAAGCGCACCTAAACTGTTTCATCACCTGTGTTTCTTAAAACAATAGAGGAAGATGATTTAAAAAAAATTCCGTATGAACCCAAAAGGAGGATAAAACTCTTTGATTCTTAGGTCAGAGTTCTTTATTGACTGAACCTGTACAAAATCCTTGCCATATTAACTTTAAGGAGATGCAGATAAAATCAGTCTGCCAAAATCAGCACAAGCATAAAGAACAGACTCAGGGGAAAAGAGATTCTATTTATACCATTAAAATATTACCAGACTTTTAAATCATTACTATTCCTTTTGCAGTTGTGCTTATCTTCTGAAGAGCATAAGACTGGTCTACTTGGTGTAATACTCCAGTTATTTGGTGGCTGGTACCATCAAGCTTTTCTGACTATTTCTTCCTCTAACAGTATTTTGCGAGACCACGTTGAAAACACCGATCAAACGATGCATGAGTCCTCCTTTGGACTGCGCCCCAATGCCTCCCCAATAACTTGCCTATAAAGTATTCATTTACAAACAAAATTGACTGCGTCTAATCTCCACGAAAAAAAAAAAAACAACACCACAACAATCTAATAATTTAATGTCTGTATGCAGCTTAGTGTATGATAAGATAGGGCATTGCTATGCCAGGTTAGTATGCCATTAGCTGGGGGATTCTCAAGCATCTGTCATGCAAAGTAGGTCAATTTCTAGCCATATAATTCTGATTATGTCAAAATATTTATTCATGAGTTTCCTAATTCAACATACTTCAAATAAGTCATATTTATGTAAACAAATAAATAAATCTAAATTATGGTTGCTAACAACTGGGTTATCACAGCTTCAAACACTCTGGTAATCCAGAGCCGTGGAAAACATCTTTCCCTTACAAAGAGTTGTTTTTATTTCCTATTTGGCACTATTTTTAGTCTGGCTTCCCAAGGAAACAAGAGTAACACAGCCACACACTCCATGGGTGTATGTGGGAATGTGCAAAGCAACAGAAGCCTCCACCCTCCTTTCTCACGCCTGTTCTTCCCTGCATTAATACTTGGACCTTCAGGGCCATTTCATTCAAGTCTCACCTATATTGCGAATTTTCCACTTTATCGGTCAGGGGCAAATAGGTGGCTGAATAGAGGAGAGAGACCCTATTAATGAATTTGCTGAGGAAAGGCCATGATGCGAGCTTGTCTTTCCCTAGAGCCCAGAATCCACACAGAAGATCAACATCAAGACTGAAGTAGCCAGGCTTCTCCAGTTCCTCAACTCACTACAGTCTTCCCATGGAAATTAAAAGATTACCAGGAGGAAAGCAGGTATGTAATGACTTACATCATCCACACACTCAGCAAGATCTAACCCCTTCCAGTGAGAGATTAAGAATGACTCTGAGCTGCAGGTAACACTGGCGCAATAACAGGGAGATGGAAAAGTTCATTACGCAGCCAAGGCCATCTGTGACTAGTTGATCATATAGAGACAAGAACAAATAACATCTCTGAGGTTTTCAATGCTACTGCAGGAAAAGAAAAGGTCTTCAGGATCATCATTTCCTTCATTCCACTGTACCCTGCTGCAGCATTCAGATTACCTGTGGATTTCCCCTTGCTTTTACCAGTACTTGCTTTTATCAGCATCCACATGATGGATTCCACTGTTTTACAAACTGTATCCCTACTAAATATCCTAAAAATTTTAGGCGTGGCAGAAGTCTTTTAACTTTCCTCCCCAAGGAAGTGCTGCCTAAGCCTATATTTCATCTTCTAATACACTGCCAGGAGATGCAACTGAAAAATGTGTACTATTATCATTCCTAAGGCAAAAAATGATGAGCCTAATTCTTCGCTTTATTATGTTTTCTTTTATGCCATTCTAGCACCGTTACTGGTAAGTGAAAACGAAGAGACGCTCCTCAGAGCAACACCCACAGCAAGATGCAAAAGGTGCAAAGGCCACATGCAGGTTCTCCTCCTAGGTCACAGGGAATAGCTTATACCTGACTATAATTTATAGGATTCTTTGCTTCCAGGACAGAGAGGAAGGAACAGCTTTACCTTTCCTCAGTTAAGAAGTTGTCCCTTAAACACACAAGACTTGAACCCTTTTGAGGGTCTGTCGCCTTTGTGTGTTAACAAATCCTCAGGTCGCCTTGAAACAACCAAGTCAGAAAGGCTGCACTTGAAAAAACTGTTAGAGGATGAAACTAATTCATCAACCACGCAGATACTAAATACACCTGCGTGTTTCTGGCCACCATGAAATTTTAAGAAGCTGTGTCCCACCCGTGGGAGTTTGGTCTCTGGCACCTGCTGGATGAAGACCCGAGACATTACAGCCATTACTCCCGCATTTGCTCGGGGTACCACGTACGCACACAGCCCTGTTCTGTCAACGACCTTTTTCATCAAAGACAAGAAAAGGAAGGCATTAGCACTTTTAAATGCTTTCAATTACCAATGCCCTAATATTAATTTTCTAAATGTTCTTCTGCAGGGGTAATCAAACCGCGATCTGTGTTCTCTTTGTCTGGCTGCTTCTCATGCCAGGATTTAAATGCTATGTTTTGTTTCATCTTAAATAGTTTTCCCTTAGACCTTTCTGGTGGAGTCTGCAGGCATTCAATATAATCTGATTGTTGATTATGTCCGTAGCAGTTATTTAACTGCCTATTGGGATGGTTTGAAAGAAACACAACGGTGGCTAACAAGACTAATCTCAGAACCAGCATTTAAGAAAAATTCTTTGAAATTTTAAATGCCAATTCTTTCTTCAGCCACCCTCCTACGTGATACCACAAAAATAAAATCTATTCAATATTAAAGACATCAGCAGTGAGCTTGAAGCAGCAGATCAAAATATAAATTCACGTGTTGAAGAAATATTTCTACTGTATAGGTTTTATAGTTAAAAGACTTATTGTATATAAAGAAACCCTTCAAATTTTAGAACACTTAACAGTATAAGACAAAGCAAGTGACAATAGATGTTGTAAGATGAGGAAAACTTGATCTCATTAGGCAAACGCTGACACTGGCTGGTCTGCACTGTCTCTTCAACCCAGCCCTCCCTTACACAAATTTCAAGTTGTTTACCTAAAACGTCAATACTTTCCTTGGGAAAATGTGTGGGTTTGACTTTGTTTCAGATGATCCCATTTCACCTTTCCACAGTCTCAAATCTTAGGCATTTGTGAAGCAGAGAGCGCAGACGCACGTGTGCATGTAGGAAAGGGAGACGTTTCAGCTTGACTTCGACTAGAACCACCGGAAAGCTCAGCAAAGGAGTTAATAATAGCAGACAAAACAAGACTCATTTAATCAGCTATGTATTTCTCTGATTATAACAAACAAAGAAACAGGATTGTATGACAATTTTGCGAGCTTGGTAAACTTCAGCAGCGCCTTGTAATGAAGCCTTGGCAAGAAATAAGTGAAATACAAAGATTTTTCATATTGAGGCTGTGTAAACAGTTTCCACTTTTAGAAATGTATCCTAGCAACTCATAGAAATGGTTTTAAAAGACAGCTGGACAAAACCATAATTTGGAATAAAAACAGAAGTAATTGCTAAACCAGCGAGTCTGGTGGTCTTGGACTGGTCTTGCAGCCACATCTCAACTACAATTCAAGATGTTGAGAAAAGAAACAGCAGGACAAACAGATGTTTTAAACCTAACATTTGCAGGAACAACTCCAGAAAAGTGCATCAGAGTCGGTGGAAGTGATTCTGAATTTTGCATTCCTTCCTTACTGATGTAGGAAATCTCTTTGGTTTTCAGTAGGAAGGCCTGCTGGACATACACCTCACATTTTGTATTTGCATGGTGTCAGACAGAGGTACAAGATGCACAACTGAATTTTATTTATCAGCTGTTCACTCAATTCTACTGCAAATCAATCTTTTTATTTATTTCATTTTTTTTCAGGAGAAAACAGAAAGAAGTGATTTGTGTAATAATGCACAGACCTTGATTAAATATCTAATCCATAATTCAATAGAGAGATTCTGCTGACATCACCAGCAACAAAAAACGTTCATAAAATCTATCATGAATACAAAAGGAGCCTAAACTATATGTCAGGATTAGTATTTAGACTACAATTGCATAAGCACTATTGGCAACAGGGATAAATCATGTTTACACATAACAGGTCAACTTATAAAACCCCCCAAGAAGCTGAAACATGAGAGAAGAGCACCCTGCTCCTCAGACGCAAACAGAGAATACTCCACAGAACACACTCAATTCTACCGTGGAGGATTATTTTGCTTTCCAACAACTGTTTACATGTAAACTACAGTACATGGCATATACAGAATAATTAACTATCAGGTTGTAAATTCAGATACCGTCGGGTAATTAGCTCAGTCACAAATCTTTGCAACCGCACTCAAGAGTGGTTGCAAATGGCAGCAGATTCCAGAGAGTGGGACACAGACTGGGTCTCGGCTTGGTGTTTGAAGACTGAGCAAGGGATTCTTGGGGGAGGAGAAAGAGTTGGGTTTTTTTTTCGGGGATGAAGTTGTTTTTTAAGCCAACACCTACCATAAAATCCCCTGGGCAGCTTAGCTATCAAGAGGAAAGTTTATGATACTGAACATCTAATGGGTAAGAAGATATTTTATTTTTTTTTTTAAACTAGCATAGATACATATAACTTCCTCAAAATTTACATTTAACAGTTTGCAAGAGGATCTTTTTCCACAAGAAACACCAGTTAATTTTCAGTCTCGCATGGCATCCTGAATATTCAGAGAGCCTCAACTAATTCTTTGATTTTTCATTTCTCCAAAGCTCAAGTCTTAGTAATTTTATTGTGAAGTTTGTCAACAGATACATTACCAAACCAGTAGTACACGCTGCAACATATTGCACGTTTAATTTTGTTTCAGTTGATAAAATTCCCACCCTTTAGGACCTATTCTCCAAGGGGCCAAATCCAGAAATGTGTTTTTGATTCATAGAAAGGGAGTCACGATCTGACAGGCAGCAAACTCCAGCTTCATCAAATCCACCTTTCTAGTGATAGGAAGTAAAACATTTCGCTGAGAACACATTTCACACCTCTCTATCAATAATCACAGTTCACTGAAGGATCTCCCCATCCTGGACATGTCATTATCTCAAGCAGAACCTCCATACACAGCAGCCACCACTAAGCACCAACCAAAATATCAATCACCCTCTGGAGATCCACTGACTAGAGATGGATGCTAAGGCAATCAGCAGCCTGTGTTGAACATGTCAATAAAGTTCCTCATGATTGGTGGGATGGAAAAGCAGGCAGTGATACCACTTTGAAACACCCTCCCGCTTCCCAAAGAAGGGAACAGCTTTACAAATTAGCGGCCTCTGATTTATTTTTTAATTCATTGACCTTGCCCAACTGCTTTTTGAACTTCAAGCATCTGACACAACCCTACTGCCTAAAGCGTATTGTTGCACGAGTCCCGGGTGATGGAGCATACGAACGCCCTCTGAACCCAGTTCCCACCAGCTCTCACCCACCCCGTGCAGCTTCTGCTCAAAGGAACAGCAAACACTTACTCACTTGGTTTTGCAGAACTAAACTTTCAGATTATCTTTCCAAATTGGCGACTGAGAAATGAGAGCCCATCGCTGCCCATATAAATTTATGACTATTTTTCCCCCTCTCTGTGCATTGTTTTACATTATCAGCATTGAATTGTATCTCCTGTTTCATTGCCCAGTTATTCAATATCAACACACCTTTCAATGCTTCACTGCTATCTTTCATTTCTGCTGCTTTGGATAGTATTTTACCGCTAGCAAACATCACTGCCTCTCCATCTGCCCCCTTCCTGGCCTACGCTACTGGTTCAGGGTGATTGACATCAGTCCTCTGGCAGTGCAAATGAAGATCACCGTTTTATTGCCACTTCCCCTCAGTCCGAATTCATTTATTACTTCTGAACTTTAACACTTTTGGACTCATGCAAAAAAAAAAAAATATATATATATAAATAAATCAGATGAAGACTAAACTGAAATTCAAACGGAGAGCAGCACACCTAACTCTACATTTTGATTTATTTTCGAAAAATCTTAAGACCTTTTGTTCTAAATAGAGTTACTGACCTAGAAACATATATTCATCTCTGGAAATAAATCAAAATTCCTCCTACATTAATCTAATTGCACCAGTGGAAGCTACGTAGTCCCTTAAGTAATTTAAGTTTCCTTATTTGAGGGAAAAAAAAAAAAAAACAGAAAAAAAGAAAATCAGACCTTCCCCATCGCTGGGAGTGTGTTTTGTGGAACAAGGCAGTTATGCTTAATTTCTCTGTTTGCAGTAGTAAAGTCATTTTCCCTTAAAACAGGAATAGGTGTGAGCAGATAGTCCGGGTGTTAGTGAGTGTTTCATTAGCAAGTAAATAAATGACTTCAAAGTATATAAAATAGTCTAGGTTTGTTTGGGGTTTTTTTGTTTGGTTGGTTGGTTGGGTTTTTTTACTGTTACTGTGATAAAACTCCCCACAGAATTTGCTGATGCCTGAAAGACAGTAAGCTCAGAAACTAGGAATCTTTTTCAGAGGTAGCTGTAATGAAAAAAGTGAAAACTTTAAAGAATTAACAATCCTGCTGGGTTTCTTACCACCTACTCCTGTAATCATGAAGCTATTTTATAAAAAAGGGCAGCGGCACCAATCATCAAAATCAACCCCTTCTTCCTGCGGTGCCAGTATTTAAAAGAATTGAGGAACCCTGGCTCCATGCCCAAGGAAAGGGTGCAAATCCCAGGAGGACTCAGGTGTCTCGTCTTAATTAGAGGCAAACACAGCTGCGCAGCCTGGTGCCAGGTACCCAAGACGTAGAGCAGGGCAGGATGTCAGACTCCTGGCTTGGTCTATCTACAGGCTCTTCGGAATCTCAGCCTCGGAGATTGGACTCTTCGCATGGGAGTGGGAGCTGGCATAGTCTGGACTCCATCAACGGAGTGGGGAGATGGAAGACTATGCATCTTAAAGTTTGCATTGCAACTTTCAGTCACTACATACATGATGTGAGGAACACTTCACAGAATCACAGATATGGGGTTGGAAGGGACCTCTGGAGATCATCTAGTCCAACCCCCCTGACAAAGCAGGTCCACCTACAGCAGGTTGTACAGGAACACGCCCAGGCAGGTTTCGAATGTCTCCAGAAACGGAGACTCCAACACCTCTCTGGGCAGCCTGTTCCACTGTTCTGCCACCCTCAAAGTAAAGAAGTTCCTCCTCATGTTGAGATGGAACTTCATATGTTCAAGTTTGTGCCTGTTACCTCTTGTCCTGTCACTGGGCACCACTGAAAAAAGACCCCATCCTCTTGACACCTACCCTTTAAGTATTTATAGGTGTTGATCAGATCCCCCCTTCAGTCTTCTCTTCTCCAGACTAAAAAGACCTAAGTCCCTCAGCCTTTCCTCAAAAGAGAGATGTTCTAGTCCCCTAATCATCTTCGTAGCCCACTTAAACATCTTTTTATATGCAGGTCACAAAACGACTTCTGGAGGCTGTGCAACCATGCCTCACTGTGTGCTTAAGGACAAATGTAAACTCTTATGAGAGGAAGTCTACTCTCCCTTTCACTTGTCTGTTCAAAAAGTTCTTGCTCCTTTTCAAACACAAGGTTTAAGCACTGAGAATACAATTTCAACCCCATGACCCCAAGGAGGGGGCATCTCTGTCGACAGAGGTACCATTCCCCTACCAGCTATTTAGCTGCGTGACCCAGTTGTGATTTAAGATCAAGGACAACCAGGGAAACTCACATCACAGAGCACCAGAGAATTTATTAGGGCCTGTAAATTCTTGTGAATCCCTTTTCCTTAGACAAGATGTTCTCTACAAATAGCTCTTTGTCTAGAGTAATTATTTGGGGATTAGGAAGAGCTAATAAAACCCTCTCTTGAAAGGCTAGATGAATCTGAGATGTTAACAAGGTTGTGATGTGCCTAAGGGAGCAGGGGCATCTTTCTGATTGTAATTTAATCAACCTTGATTAAAAGAAAGAAACATTTACCTGTACCCTGTTCAATAAATTTTGATAAAAGTCTATATTCCAGCAGGCAGGCAATCTATCCTGCCTCGTGTGCTTACTGTAAACAGGCTAAACTCAGATTTCCTCTAATTCTGTTCCACCCCAAGAAAACCTAAGGAAGACATGATGGCACGCTATCTATTCTGTATATATGCTAAAACCCCTGAAGAACACTCCTAAAAACCCAAACACAGACACAAGCAGTGCTCTTGAGAGACATGGTCCTGATTTTCACTTTTAATATACTCCAAATCCATATATCAGCATTGGGAATAACTGCTTGCTTAGATTAGGGATATATAGCTCGCGGAGCAGTACTGATGAATTTCCACCACATTCAGCCCTAAGCATCACTGCAGTGGCCTAAAATTAGACTTGCAACTTAAAGGACTTTCCTTCCTTGAGTTTGAAGAGGAAGGACTACTGGCTTCCTGCTCACCAGCAGCCTTCGGATAGAGTCTTCTGCAGCAGTGCAGGCGACTCCTGATGAAGTGTTCCCACTCTAATCATCTCTAAAGGAAGAGTAATTTATATTAGCTACTTCTTCTTGATATGCTGCAGCTGAGGGGACAACAATAAATAGTAATTATCTGTACTCTTCCCAAAATATCGAGTCTCTGAAATCCCAATTATTTGTTCTCATATATACCAGAGCTCACCATCAGTGTAAATATTTCTTTCCACCATTTCTTTCAGTCTTTGAAAGAAAAGCCTATGTAGCGAAAATCTAAGGATGCAATGGATTGAATATGAATAGCTTATTACTTCTGCAAAGTATCTTAATTATTGTAGGTCTTACTAATCCACACAATTAAGGCTTGATTAGGCTAAAGTTATTTTTCCTACTTTAGTCATGTAGTTACTTTTATTTACATCAAGAGCCCTAAGCTGCATATACTTAAAAAGAAGTCAAAATAGTCAAAGAAATATCTACCTTCCAAGTGAATGTCTAGAGAAATATGTTGGTGTTACTTAATCAGAGTAAGTCCTAGCAATTGACTGAATTTTCCATATTCTTTACAGGAGCTGAAACAAGACAATTCCTGTAAGATTTTAGACCCTGAATTTAAATAGGTCAAAAAAATAAGAGCACTGAAAATTAAATACACTCTGCACACAATACAAATTAACATATTGCAAAATCACCTTCACTAAATGCAAATGGAAGATGAGATTCTGATATGCTTACTCTGGTATTAATTTGAGTGTGCCTGCTGATGAACTGAGGTGCTAATTAACTTGTAAAGCTACCAGTATTTGGCTTTAACTGATTGTCTGTATTATAGAAATCCTGGGATGCTCAGAACATGTCAAAAAAGGAAAAGCAAAGCTAAAAATACCTAGGTTCTCACTGTTTTGAGACACTGGTGGTTTTAAAAGCAACAGAAGGGAAATCCAACCGATACGAACTGCTTTGCAAAATAACCAAGTGAATTAAATTAAACTATAGCTTGATGAAAATCAGTGAGGAAAACAGCACTAATGATGCTAAGAATGGAATCTAACATCTCTCCGACTACACCACACATTCAATAAGCACACTGTGCACATAAAACAATGTAGTGAGTGCAATAAACATAAACCACCGTAAAAAGAGAATGTGCACTTTATATTAGGCAGTATACAGAAATCTAGGCCAATTATGTACATAAAATATTGGTATATGCTTCACACATATGCAAGTAAAAAAAGAAACAATGGGGAAAAAGCAGGGCAGCAGGCGACATTTTCAAGATGAAAAAAGTCCTAACCAGAAGAACAACGGGATCTAATTAAAGAGCACATGATGTAGCAGGCTCTTCCCTCTCCCTTACCTTGATTCAATACCCCTTCAAAATATATTAAGCAACGTCAAACGAGGCAGGAGTCATACGGTTGTTACTCTCTTTCCGGCTTATGAACAGCCACGTAAACTGGCTGCCCAGAAGCTTTTGTTTTAAACACTTTTCCCCTGACTGCTTTTGACTCAGCGGTGCCAGTTGGATACGGAAGACTCCCCAAAAGGCACTTTCACATCTGGCACGGAATAAAGTTTAACATCTGAAAGGCAGAGGGGCATATTGTCACCCGCTGAAAGCTGCAGGGTGACAATACTGGGTAGGACTGGTGGCCCCACAAGCTGGGAGCTGTATTAGAGTTTCATTATTTCACTGAAAAACCAGCAATCGGCAATTACAATGCTGCTAAAGGAAGGAATCCACCTGTTACTAGATCATTTATGCACCATTTTGTGTTAATTAAGGATCATCTATACCAAATTTTAAGCCTGGATGTCACATGGTTAATACTGAACAGAAGACAGTCACTAGCACAGGGAAGAAATATACAGGGAAACCAATTAGCAGGGGAAAAGCGCCCTCAAAATTGTTAAATACAGATTCTTAAGTGTCTTATTACATAAATAGTTAATTAAGAATAATTTACAGAAACAATTATCATTACCATATTAGCACTAATTGTTCTACACAGGAAGACGGCATTGTATAAAGCAGGATTGCCTGCCTGGTACTTCAGCACATAAAAATGTCAAGGGACTTCCTTTGGTCTCCTTAATTCCCTTCCAGTCTTTTACCATCTCAAGACAGAAGGACTCTAAAACAATTTCAAAGAATGGGGGTTAACATATTATACAAAGAACCTGCCTACTTTTATTGAAATAAGTCAAGTTATTCTATTCAAAATGTTCATCATTTTTTTCCCCTTCCTTCATGAAGACACATCACTTAAAACCCTGCCCAGGAAAATGCCTCACAGCCAGTATTGTACGGATAACAAATAAAGATTAAGTAAATACAAAGTGACATCATTATGTCTACACACGGTTTAGGTCTTGAGATTTTAAATTCAGTGAAACATTCTTCAAAGATAAAAGGAAGAGCTGATGTAATAGAAGAGGGAAGAAAAGACTGTCAAAAATTAAATGCGGGAGGGATGCAAAGAATGCTTTCTGCTCACGTTTTTGATGCCAGCATTTCTCAAACCTTATAGACGGACGTAGAAGTTAAGGGCATATATGCCTGCACAGAATCTGGCCCTTCAGCTCAGGGTTGCCGTGCCTGATTGAATTTAATTTAAGTCTTCTTCAAATTGCCTCTACCTGCCAGCAGCTTTCTCGGCACAGCACGTCCTGCCCCCGGGGCCGGGAAGGAGGAGAGCACCTGCCACAGCACCTCGCATCAGTGCAGGGTTTCCAGTGGTCGCAGCTCTCCGGCTTCCCACTCCTAACAACTAGTCACCTTCTTGCCCACGAGAACCCAGATGTTGCTGCTTTCCATTACAAATCTGCTCGGTTAAAACAACTGTAGATGCGAACGTCTTCTCCTGGACTTCAGACTTCACGTCAGACTTCCGAAATTTTTTTCACAGGAAAAACAGTGATTTTATGATTGGAACTTTAAGCCATGTGCCCCAACAAAACAATCCAAAACCCCCATTAACAAAAACATTACTTCAACTGATTCAGAGAATGAATGGTTAAAGGTCGTTAGTGTAGATTTAGTACAGCTTGGCAAAGAACAGAGCTCGGAGCCCAGGAGCCCAGCATTCCAAGATAAGGAACTGGCCTTGTGTATAAGATAGCAGGAACAGCCTGCATGCTAAGGAGGAACCCAATTGTCTGGGTAAATTGTCCATCTGGTCGGGACCAGTTTCGCAGTTTGGGGTCCAGCCAGCCCAGCATTCTAAGCCAAAGGTAAAAGTACACGGTGAAGAAGACTATGAGCCTTCCTCCAGAAGACCCCGGCCCACGACCACCAGGCGACAGTACGCATGCGGCAAGGGGAGGAGACTTATGATAATGAGTTCCTAGAAATAATTAGAATAGTAATGCCTTTTCTTAGAATTAATTATAATAACCCAGCCCACATTAATGAATATGTATGCTTTTTATCATAAATAGATGCTTGTTTTTACGAGCCGGTGTGCAAGTTAGGAGGAGAAATCCCCCTTGCACCCGGCGCCGCAATAAACATACCTGCTTTGTAACTCTATTCGAGTTGTAGGGTTTGTTTCCGCGCGTCACAACCCCCCTAAAAATAGTCACCTTCTATTTGCTCATTTAAAAGACAACCGGTGTCCTTGGAAATTTGAAATAATATGCTACAAAACCAGCTGTTTTTTCCTCAACCTGTACAGCAAAGATCATAGAATCATAGAATCATAGAATGGCTAGAGTTGGAAAGGACCTTAAAGATCATCTAGTTCCAACCCCCCTGCCATGGGCAGGGACACCTCTCACTAGACCAGGTTGCTTAAAGCCCCATCCAGCCTGGCCTTGAACACTTCCAGGGATGGGGCATCCACAACTTCCCTGGGCAACCTGTTCCAGTGCCTCACCACCCTCACTGTAAAGAATTTCTTCCTTATATCTAATCTAAATCTCTTCTCTTCCAATTTAAAACCATTGCCCCTTGTCCTGTCACCACTCTTCCTGACAAAGAGTCCCTCTTCAGCTCTTCTGTAGGCTCCCTTCAGGTATTGATAGGCTGTTATAAGGTCTCCCCGGAGCCTTCTCTTCTCCAGGCTGAACAACCCCAGCTCTCTCAGTCTGTCGAAGATGTCTGCTATCTTCTGTCTGCCTGTTCCAGGAAGGAACAAAAAGTAGAAATAGAGTATTTATTTACAGTTAGACTTCTTTTTCCTCAACCGGAATGTAAATTAGAGGGAGGTGTGGAAGGAAAACAAGAGATCTTTTAGGTCGTTAACTTCTCACGGGCCAATTCCCTCACCTTCCACTGAAGGCAGACACCTACAGCACTAAGAGCTCTCTATAACCTGCTGAGATTAGTTCTCATTTTCTCCAGGTAAAAAACCAAGGAAACATTTGCAGAAAACTAAGATGTATCCAATACTTAAAAAAAGAAAAAAAAATAAAAATTAGAAGGTTATTTGCTTTGTGATGGCTAAATATTGCATACTGACCCCAGAGCCTAACATGAAGAAAACTTTCTTTGATTTTTTCCCTTTTGCCAACACCAAGGTGGAAGAGAATAAAGCTGTTGTCAAAGTACACACGTGAAGGAGACGAACACAAGGAACAGACCTACATAAAGACCTTGTCAATGCTCTTTGGGTATTTAACATTTAACGCTAGAAATTACAAGGGTGGTGGTAATAGCTGGAACAAGGAGCTTTTAAAGCTGGCCTTCCCAGGAGTAGTGGGCACGTGGAAACAAGGCAATACAAATTACTCACTCGGGTATCTTCCTCCGAGGCTTATTAGATTTCTAGGGGAAAACAGGGAAGAGGGCTCTGGAAGATGATATGGTGGAACAAATCTGAGAAATCAGACACAGGCTTGAGTAGAACAACATCTACTGTAGTGACCTGCAGTGGGGACCAGGAAAGCAAAGAAAGAAGCTCAAGAAATAAAACCAGCAACTACATTGCAGCTGGAGAGTCATCTGCCTGACATTCAACTCTGCTGGTTGCCCCCAGCCTAGTATTGATATGCAGAAGGTAACTGGAAATAGCAACGTGACACTGAAGAAGCAGACTACAATAAACATATATTTTGCATAGTTATCTGTGACTTCTTGATGCAGGAAGACAAATGAGCTTCATTCAGAAAGAGCAGTAGATCCTGATGCCTCCATACAGTCATAAAATCATAGAATGGTTTGGGTTGGAAGGGACCTTAAAGATCATCTAGTTCCAACCCCCCTGCCATGGGCAGGGACACCCTCCACTACACGCAAAGTCCCATCCAACCTGGCCTTGAACCCCTCCAGGGATGGAGCAGTCAAATGTCAATCACTAAAGCTTACAGAGGTCCCAATAACTACAGCAGCCCCAAACTCAGGGCTACGTGTGCCGTTCTAGCTCAGTCCACAAGGCAGGATTAGCCCAGTTTTTTCTAATTGCAGCCCAGAGGAATACCAGGGTGATGACAACCTCTCCAGGCTGGTCTGTCACATGAGAATTAGTCAATTTGGGGCTTTTGCTAAAATAGCTTGCCGGAATTAAGCTCTTTTACCTTGAATCTGAATCCACAGCCTAGACCTTTACATAACCTATTCCTCAGCACCACATCTCCACCTTACCTATAATTAAAACGATGAACACTGGATCTTAAACACATGCGCCACAACAGTAAAAGAACAAAGCAGACTTGAATACTGTTTGTGTTAGTGCTGTCATTTCAAAATTCCTCAGACTTAAAAAAGCAGTAGAAATACGCACTCATTTATACAAGGGCATCTGCTCCCAGCCAGGCCGGACATGTCATTATCATCCTCTATGAGCTCATCCTTTGAATAACACTGGAAAAATTAGAGAACAAATGCTAAAGATGGACAACTGAATTTTACTATTTCTTAGGTTCAAATGCTTTTTTGTGCAGCCACGCAAGCGCAGGAGGAAATCCTGCCCACACCGGCAGGCACTTTGAAGGGCTAGTTTACCTGTTTGGCACATCTCTGTTGACAAATAGGATTTTCAGCCCGGCTTATTAACAATGATTCTGTGCGGAGCTATTGAGTAATGAGGATAACTACTGAAAGTCGTAACGTGCCTGTGGTCTTGGCGTTAGACCCCATCTGCTTTCTGAGGCTCCCTTCAATGCTTTCCCGCAGCCTCCCGTCACGATGCGCCGAGCGAGCAGCCGCTCGGTGTGCTGAAATCAGAGCCCAGCCTTGGAGAGCTTCACTCCAACAATGCTGGCTAATGAAAATGACGGCAGAGAAGAAGAGAACCAGTAATGAGACATTTCAAAGAAGTCACACGTGCTTGCTTTAAGGCGCAGAAGCACTGAGGTGCACTACCTGTGTTTTTGGTGGGTTTTTTTTTTCAAATAGATAAAGTTTAATGACTTCTGTAACAACTGCAGAAGCTCCGATCCAGGGATTGGCAACTTCTGATTTAAAACAACTCATAACGTGGAAGTAGCACTTGGAAAAACATGAACCCTGTGCAGCCTCTGGCTGTCTCCTCTCCTTGCAGAAGGCTCAAGGGGAGGATCACAGAGGAAAGGACAAGGACGTACCCACCAGCGCTGCAGAGCGCCGGGCTGAGCTTCTCACCCATGGGCAAAGGATCCCCATCCACCACAGGCTTCTGCCTCTCATCACCACCTTTTATCCTTTGACTCCAATCTTTGCTGCTCCTGAGCAGTCAGCCTACCCACAGCGTGAAAAGGCAGAGGTGACCTTTTCCCACACGCCAACTGATTCAGAGAGTAATATTTAACATTTAAATGAGGCACAGTAGGTAAACATTTACAGCTGCCCTATCTCTGACTCTGTGCCTCACTGGCTAACACGCAAGTCTTTTCTCTCTCAATTCATTCAATAGATTTGCAAAATCCATTATCAGAAAGTCTCCAGATGTGACTGGACAGGATTTTGTTCCCTGTTTTGGTTTTGGTTTTTTTTGTTTGTTTGGGGTTTTTTGGGTTTTTTTTTTGTTTTTGTTTGTTTTTTTACAAAAAATGGGCTATCCAGGTATTCAGAATAATTGTCGATTATTTAAAGAGAAACTTTTCAGCACTCGTATCTTGCAGTGGTGAGTTCCATATACCAATATGGAATAGGAATATACCAATTTCATTTTTTTAAAAATTAAACTTACTGCTTTTGAGGTTTTACTTCTTGTTTGGCCTATTGGCATGAAGAACCTGATTTATCTTTGCCAACTCTCTGCACTAACCATTCTAATTTTATCCAACTTCTCTCGTGTCTTTTCCCTATCTACCATCTTTTTGACTATACTTCCCAGTAACGGTGTTACAGAACTTTTCCAGGTTTTTATTTATTTATTCAGCTCTCTAGACACAATATGTTATTGTTAAAATTAAGGGGCAGGTAATTAACTTTTCTCTGTATAGTGGGAAAAGATAAGAAGAAACCAGCTAAGTTTACAGGGCAGAGATAAAGGAAAACTTTCTGTCCTGCACTTGGACCACAGGAACACCTACCTATAGATAACATGCTTCTTTCTTCTTAAAGTTTTTATAAGAGCAGCTTAGACAAACATCCGCTTGGCATGGTCCAGATCTTACCTCTGTGATTTCTAAAGGACTCTCAAGCCCCATAACTCTATAAAATTATATCAAATTCATTTTCTACTATCACTTAAATTTTTTTTGGTAAGCTAATGTTTTTAAATGATAAATGGAAGCATTTGTAATTTACCCACCACTCCCAGCTGCCAGGAAGTTTAATGTATAAATTCCTAGAAGAACCTATAAAGCCAAGATGTTTTTATTTGAAGACTGTAAACTTAATACCATCCATGACTTGAGTCAAAAAGTTTACAGCTTTCATCTTCAGCCTTCCTCCTGCAACCTTTCTATGGAGTCATCAATTCTAGAGATATTCTTTCTGTTCCTTGGCAGCAGTTTGCCGCTGCATTTCTTTCAGGTGAAAAACACAACCACGCTGAGTATTATCTCACTGAACTGCACAGGATTCAGCTGAGTCAAAAGAAGCACAATATTTTTCATTTATTTTCTTAATAGTAATTGTTCACCATGAATTTCCCAGGCACAGTGCTGACTCAAATGTAAATATATAGTTATATTTACAAGTAAACATATAGTTACATGTTTTTGCCCTATGTAAAGGAAAGTTCCCCAGAGTACCTTTAAGTAATGTCATTGTGGTTTCTCTTCCAACCTAAGACCTTCATTACTCTCCTGTGGAGGAGAAATAAACGTCCACGGCTGTTCATCATTGAGCACCATCAATACCATATTTCCTCGATTAAGTTAGCAGTTTACAAGGAAAAGTATTTTATCGTTGGGTTGTTTTTTCCCTTAGGCATCTCTTTTCCATTCTTGTTTTATAAGTTTGTTTCCTAAAGAGACATGATGCCCAAACTCCTGTCTCTCTTGTTAAAACGATTTGAACTACTAACTGCAATTAAATTCAACAGAATACGGAAGATATCAAGTTCCCATAGATTCTATGAAGATCAGAAGCCAGAAAGAGGGGAAAGATTCAAATGAAGGTCTCCACTGAGAGAAAAGGTGCAACACCAGTTCAATCCCATCATTAGATGCTAAACAATGCAAGTAAGAGAAAGTAAGACTCAGCTGCCACAGAATTACTCATATCCTCTTTTGCCCCCAGTCCTGGTCAGTTCATAACCTGGATGACCAACAACCAAAACAACCGATTTTCCAGATCTGCTTTGGAAACCAATGCTTCAAGAATAATTTTTACAGCACGCTGGAAAGCAAAAGTAAAACCTGAAAATCCTTTACAGAATCATATCCTCATTCTCTCAAAATAGACAAAAGCAAAAGCACTGGAAAATAAAAGTAAAGTCATTTTTAAATTACAAGTTATATTAAATAATGACTTCATATTGACTTTCTTTTCTAAGTACTTCATATATATTTATATTTATTAATTGCAGTCACACTTCTGAGAAAGTTACAACTCAGCTTTGGTTTCTGAGTGTTTTGGGTTTTTTTAAATTTAAGGTATTTTTCTTCTATTTGCCATTCTATAATTTTTCTTATTCTTTTTTAAGATCCCCCCACTCCCCTTACAGAGCAGCAGAGGTGAGGGAGGGCTGGGGCCTCAATCATTCCCCGCTCCCAAAGGCTGTCGGCGGTATCCTCCATCTCCCCCAGCCTGAGCCTTTTCCCTCTACATTGGTACTTGCTGTTCGGTGCCACTAGCACCTTTTTTCTCAATCAAGAAGAAAGATGAACAGCCGCCCGGGTAGTCAGGTTCAATTTCACTCCATAGATCAACTAACTAAGAGAGCCGCAGTGGAGTATAATTTACATCCCCCGTCAGAAGCCTGAGTGTAGCTGACGGCCAACTTTGCACAGCTCTGTCTGATCTTAATCCCTTCCTGCACTTTGAGTTTCAGCAGCGACCGACTCAGCCCAACTGAAACGTTTTAATGTCTAATCTACAATACAAATTGCTCACTTGCTACAGAAAAAGCCTATTCTTTATTAAAAAAAAAAACAAAAACAAAACAAACCAATGACAGACAAGGTAAAACAGAGCATGGAGAAGAAAGTATAAAATACAGATTAAGTATTCAACTCCTACCAACAAAGGCATAGTGAAATTCAGGTGAACATTAAAAGGGCACATCTTTCTTAATTTTGATTGGTTTCATATGATTTTTGAGAAACGGACGTTTGTCTTTTCTAATCACCTACAAGTCATTTCAGCTCCAAGTAAAGCATCCCCAAGTTTGCACGTAGCACTGCTAGAACTTAACTAGGCTGAGCATTTCCACCATCACTGTCTGAGGGCTCACCTAAAACCGGTCTTGCGATAAAACGATACCATTTACAACTAATACTCTGACAGAGTGTTGATAGTGAAGAAGTACTAATGGGACGTGGAACTCAGTACCCCAATGCCTTTCGCTCTCGTGCCTGTTCAGTGGCAGAACCGACCACGGCACCGCTCGGAGCAGCAGCATCGGGCTGAAGCTGTCACCTATGGGGCTTGTATCCCACTTCAAGTTTTTCACAAAAGTGAAGCTGAGTGATAGCGAGATAAAAATTCAGCTTTTAACTCACGTTGGAGATTGGAAATGAAAATCTTATTTCATACAGACCCATTGGCAGTGAGTCCTTCCACGGAAACAGATACAACTTCTCCAGTCCTGGAGCACTTCAAGCCAGCAACACACAAAAACCTAAGAGTGATGCCTCCGCAGAGAATAAGATGCTTTACAAGCAGGTAGTTTTGTTGGTATCATTTAATACAGAAAAACAGCATTTTCTTTTGTAAAATCAATGTAGGATATCTACTCTCCACTGATATATAGGATAAACCACAGAACTTGGTAACATATCATCAGAGAAACCACCTAAAGACATTCACATCTGGGAAGACTCACGTTCAGACAGAAGAATCTTTTTTCCTTTAACTCTGATGTTATTTAGTAGAAAAGAAGCACAAAAGCCTAACTCCGGGCAATGAGTCCATAATTTTACATCTCTGGATTTCGAAGATTTACATCTGTCATAAATATCAGAAACATGAATCTTCGAAATCAAATATTAAAATGAGGGATGATACCGTAATGCGCTGTGGCATATGGTAAATTGCTGTCATTTCTTGAGAGGTGGCAGCATTTCAGTGGTGGCTGATTGCTTTATTATTTTTGCATTCATTGCCCATCACTGATGTATGCAGGTTCATTTTCATTTTTAAAAAGTAGCTCTAAAATAAAATTTTAAAAAGCACTGTTCACAATAGGAAGAGTGCACCCGTGATTTCTAGGCAGCATTCTGTGAATCTCATCTTTATTTAGTTTTAAAGTTTGTATAATACTTTGAGATGTAGGATAAAAAAGGCAGACCTCCATCTCCATAGACAGTATTTACAGATGTGTACAGCATCTCTACTAATTTTGTGTTCAAACATGTCATAAATATCTCCAGCAGTGGAAAGCTCAAAATGCACATTAGCATTACCAGCTTCTTGGAAAGCAAGTTTTCAAAAATACTTTTTAAATGTGTCAGGTTAAGACTCAACATTTAGCAGCTCTTCCTTTCCATTCTACAGAAAACGAAGGAAAAAAGCGCAATATTTTAATTTTTCAGTAAAATAAATTAATGGAAAAATACTTGCCTATATCCTGCATGCGAAGCGTGCAAGGATGGGAAGCTGCTGTAGCACTTGATTACCATCAGCTGGAGCGTTCTTGGCTTACCAATACATTCTCACAGTGTGGTGTTTCTCGCAGTGGCATCTGAATGTTCATCCCTTCTATGTTCCTACTGGTCGCTACATTATCCTCCTTCACACTAAAGGTTAGCCTGAAACTTCCTTACCCTCTTTGCTTATAGCAGAGCTTTCTGTAAAAAGTGCCATTTTTGTGTCCCCTCAACATTCTCCACTGTATCATAATTTACTGCAAGAGTGAGAACTAAAACAATTCTGCATGTATTATCTTACCTACAATGAATGGAAAGATACCAACATCACAAGTCACAATTTCAAATTGCAACTTTAACAGAGATCAAACTCCTCTGAGCCCATTAAAAAAGGCAGGTGAGAGTCCCCATATACACCATCACCTGGATTTTATATATTTGCTATTTGCTCCAAATCTTCATTTTTCTGCAACTCTGACCTCTTTGTTCTATATTTTGATTCTCTAACTGCAAAGGGAAGCATGAAAAATGGTTTTCTAGTTCAGTGTCACCACATTCGCAGTCACTCAGTGCATACAGTTCTCAATCCTAATCAGACTTTCTCAGTTACGGGTTCTCTTTCCTGTATTGAGCGCAAATACATTAGAACTCCATAATCACACAAATACATAATATCTGACAAAGCACAGCATTATTATATGCCTACAAACCTTCCTTTGGTTTCCTAGACAATGTGCAAAGGTAAGGGAAGACTATATAAAGCCACACTTTAAGTTGCTATAAAGCATGGCTGTTTTTAAAGCCATTCCCAAAAATTATTCTCAGCCTGAGTTCAATAAAGAGAAACCATTTCGAGGATCTTTTTATCAGGTTATTTTCAATTTCAAAGTAGCAAAAGGATGCTTTTTTTAAATAACAGGTTAATTCTGGAAACCTGCGTGGAAAGTGTATTATCGAAGAATAGGCACAGAATAAGTTTTTTCAAGCAAATCTCAGACTATTGTCAGCAAGGGTGTAAGCATGGGTAGGATTGTGAGGAAGCTCATGGTGTCAGGATATATGGGTATAATAAGGGAAGCAATAACAGAAGAGATGAGGGTAAGCCAGATTTGCAGAAAGCCTCTAGGACACAGTTAAACAATCCTTGCACTTGGCCAGCAACACCTCCCAGGACACTGCTGTAAAACAGTGTTAGTGAGAAAATCCCAGCAATAGGAGGTCCAAAAAAAATCAGGCCAGGGCTAATCAGTGCAGTTCACTGAAGCTCCTGACGCTTCAGGGAAAGAATCTATTTCCATACTCGAAACAAATATACTGCTATGATTGGTGACTGACCAGGGTTTTATGTTCTGAACTCAATAACCATACGACGTTTTGTTTTCATGATTACAAAATGCTTCTTCTAGTAATTCATGGAAGTTAAACTTTGGCTCTTTTCCATGAACTACACTAAGCATTGTCTCTCAGCCTTGCGAGACTGCGTATGCACTATCATTTTCCATTCTGCATCACTGTTATTGCTCTTTACCTGCAACCGCTGAAAAAGCATTGCAGAAACATTATATTTAGACAGAAATGGAAACAAGACTGTAATGATGCCAGAGTAGTAATTAAAGTGCGACAAATTAAATTGGGAAGACATTGAAAGACAATTTACTTGAGATATTTTATTTCAGGCCACCTAAGGAAAAAAAAAAACCAACAAACCTAAACAGTTTTTCATTTAGAGTTATGGTTAATTAATTATGAAGGTAAACCCGTAAAGATTAACATCTGTACTAGAGAAACTACTGTTTGCAAATACTGCAGTTCACATACGCCCGAAGTCACTTCTGGGCTGCCAGTTTTGATGAGGAGATGAGAAAGAATTAACCTTTTTCAGGAATATCCTACTAAATCCAATTTGAAAAGAAAAATTTTCATTTAGATTCAGACTATTTTAAAAAGAGTTCAAAAAACCCAAAGTATTAAACATGACAAAACCTGAACAGTCACATGTATTTACTTATTCTTTGGACTCCTAGTAAAGATGATGCCCCAACCAACAAGTAACCAACAAGTGATGCAAAGTGGTTGTCCTGACAAAGGTTAAAAGCTTGTATGGTTATTCACAGTCACAGAATGGTAGGGGTTGGAAGGGATCTCTGGAGATCATCTAGTCCAACCCCACTGCCAAAAAAAATTCACCTAGAACAGGTTGCACAGGAATGCATCCAGGTGAATTTTGAAGATCTCCAGAGAAGGAGACTCCACAACCTCTCTGGGCAGCCTGTTCCAGGGCTCTGCCACCCTCAAAGTAAAGAAGTTTTTTCTCATGTTGAGATGGCCCCATCCTCTTGACACCTACCCTTTAGATATTTATAAGGATTGATAAGATCCCCTCTCAGTCTTCTCTTCTCCAGGCTAAACAGACCCAGGGCTCTCAGTCTTTCATCATAAGAAAAATGCTCCAGTCCCCTGAACATCTTCGTAGACCTCCACTGGACTCTCTCCAGTAGTTCCTTGTCTTTCTTGAACAGGAGAGCCCAGAACTGGACACAGTACTCCAGATGTGGCCTCACCAGGGCAGAGTAGAGGGGGAGAATAACCTCCCTTCATCTGCTGGCCACACTCTTTTTAATGTGGCCCAGGAGACCATTAGCCTTCTTGGCCAAAAGGGCACATTGCTGGCTCATGGTCAACTTCTTGTCCACCAGGATGCCTAAGTCCCTCTCTGCAGAGCTGCTTTCCAGCAAATCAACCCGTAACCTGTACTGGTGCAGGGGGTTATTCCTCCCCAGGTGTAGTACCCTACACTTGTCCTTGTTGAACTTAATTCGGTTCCTCTCCACCCAGCTCTTCAGCCTGTCCAGGTCTTGCACAATTGCAGCACAGCCTTCTGATGTATCAGCCACTCCTCCCAGTTTTGTATCATCATCAAAGTTGCTGAGGGTACACTCTGTCCCCTCACATCCAGGTCGCTGATGAATATGTTGAACAAGATGATCCAGTACTGGCCCCTGGGGAACACCGCTAGCTACAGGCTTCCAACTAGATCACAACCCTCTGAGCTCTTCAGCAGATTCTCAATCTACGTCACTGTCCACTCATCTAACCCACACTTCCTAAGCTCACCTATGAGGACGTTATGGAAGACAGCAGCAGGCGCTTCATTCCATCAAGAATAAATATATAACTAGCCTCACAGTCTCATTTTGTAAACACAAACTCCTGCCCATAAACAGCCAAATTATAAAGCAAAAAATAACCGTGGAAAAAAGAAGGTTACCAACTGTCCCAGCTGTAAGCCAGGGCACTGAGGAGCTTTCCACAGGGGCAGCCCCCAGCTCCTTTACCCCAGAGGGCTGGAGTACATCTCCGAAGCCAGAGAGCAACACTGCAGCCCTCCCTGTCATCAGACCTCCAATGCTGGTGAAAAAATTCCCACCTGGGTGTATTTGGACTACAAGGGTAGCCCAGCATACAAAGGACGTGAAGTATAAAGTGACAAATTAAAGTGGGTGTTTTCAAAGCAATCACTCAGTTCAGGGAAAACACACCGCTAAAAGTGCTTGATGTGCTCCAGTAATATTTGCACATAGTTTAAGGAAATACCTGAAATTACAGACCAGCTAGTATGTCTAATTTCAATTTAGCATGACGGTTTTCCCCAAGGGAAGACAAGTCATAAATATGAAACTGTCAGAAATTCCTTAAAACTCAAGCATGATATAGCCTAAATCTGCCATACAGCTGAAAAAGAAGTGGAAGAAAAATAAAAAAGAAACCCCAGAAAACAAGTGCTTTCTCTGTCCCTTTTGAAAAAAAAAAAAAAAAAAACCAAACAAAACCCCAAGGATTTTCTGCCAAAGTTATTTTTTCAAAAGTTGTCCAAATCCCAATTTCCTTTTTATCTGCCTTGGGCAGAATTCTCAATTTCCTACAAGCGGAGTCCAAAGTGTGTTTTAAGGCACACCGACACCTTCAGAGCTGTGCGGATGCAACACGGGCCCCTGAAGCCGCCTGTCATTTTCTTCGATGCCAACGACACGCTTTTCCTACTTTTCTCTCTTTGTTAACTCATAAAGGGATACTGGAAAGAGAGCGGCTTCTGCTGCCGTGCTGCAGACTGGGTTCATTAGGAACATCCTAAGAACTTTCTGCCAAATGATGGGGGAAAAAATGGTTAAGAAATACAGTGAATATTTTTATATTTTAATTATCTCACACTGCATATTTTACCTGCGGGAGATGAAAATATTTACAGCCTTTTACATGTTTACAGTAAGACGTATGACTTTATCAGAGACTTGAGGGGGGAAAAATGGGTCTAAAAAAGAGAAATAAAGGTTTATTTTTGTGAATAAGGTCATGTTACGCGACAGTGACGAACTTGAGCCAACGCAGAGCAAGCAGTATTTACAAAGCAGTGAATTTAATAGCAATTTGATTTCTGAAGCAGCTTTTCTGTTCTCCTCAGTAGCAATTTCATTCTATTTCTAAGAAAATGAAAATTTTAGAGAAATTCCAATTTGCTTGCACTCCGTAATAGCTCTGCCTTTTTCCACTAACAAAGAAAATAAAGTATCTGCATGCTTAGCAGCTACTCGATGTTAAATACTGACCTGCCCCTCTTCCAACACACTTCCAACATGGGGTTTGCCACGTCTCTCTTACTGCCATAGGATTTTTCCCAGCACTAGATTGCACATATACAACCCATATTACGTTGACCTTTCTGAAAACTAGACAGACCTTGCATTGTGCATTTATTTACATTTAAAAGATAACGAGAGAAATCACCGATATTTATTTATTTTCCCCAAAGTATTTTGCACGACTCTGTAAGCAACAGACCTGGAGTCACATGTGTTTATTCTTACAGCTGGGGACTAAAATCCCTTCACAAAGACAAGATATTTAAAACCTCTCCTCCCTAGAGAATCGGCTTTATTTCAGGTATCTTAGAGAGAAAATCACATTCCCTTACCAGAGCGCTCCATTAAGAGCCTGGACGTGGCTGATGCACTGCCCAGCAGCCAGCAATAAGGGGAATTTAAGGCTTTTAGCCAATCTGAGGCTTTGTCTACACTGCAACATTTTGTGGGTTTGATGTCTAGCTCAGTGGGGAAAGAAAAAGAAAAAGCCTTCATCTGGAGAATAGTGCTATTTTTCCAAATTTTCTTTTATCAAAACGTTGCACCATGGACAGACACCTGGGACATCAATTCCCTGAAATCACTGCCATGTCCCCTGCCTTAAGGAACTCCACAAGACCACTCACACGCTAACGAACAGAGGCTGCTCACAACTATTTTTTTTTTTAAATTCTTTTATTGGTTGCCTATGAATTTCCTAGTAATGTTTAAATGCTTATTTTGAACTGTAAATCCATAAGTAGCTTTATAGGCAGCAACATGAACAAGCACCTCACAAGCCTAAGGATACTGCCAATCTCTCAGCCAACCCCTGCACAGGAACTGGTCACCTCCAAAATATTCCATGCAGGAGTGTGTTCAATTTAAAATTCAATTTAAATTTAAAATTTAAATTTTTTAATTTAAATTTTTAATTTTCAATTAATTAAAGCTTCAATTTAAAAAGCTTTGCAGAAAAATACCTGCCTTGTGCCAGCAGTAATATTGCCGTAATTTTTCCCTTCCTCCAGGAACTTTCCAAAATGAGTGCGGAAGATTAAAGTATTTGTCCACATAACGAAGAAAATTATGCATGTGTAATGGTTTCAAGAAACATCATTTACTTCCCCAAACACAAAAATTAAGTTTCATGAGGAAACTAATAAACCCACGAGGATCCTAGTATTTCTTGCTGTACCACAACCTATGTTATAACCGGCACATCTTAGTTTCCTGTGATGCATATATTTCAACAGAATAGTTGAAACCCAAACTTCTGTTTATTTTCTGTAATCCACTTTCCTACTCCAACAACACCTTATAAATCTCAATTTAGTGGCCAATTATTCAGAAAGAAAACTAGAACAGATAAAAACAATAATAAACAAGCCAGGCACATCAGCACGAGCATAAAACCTTTCTGACTTCTGTTTTGCCACGATGTTGACAATTCCTGCCCATTTCAGCTGGTCCCAATTAGGATGGAATGTCCTATCTTGAAAAACAAACACAATTTTATCTTACAGTCTTAAAAAATACAAAAATACAACAGTCCATTTCAAAATGTATATTCTAGGAAAAAGCATTTCCGTACTAAAGAAGTCTGATTTCAACCAGCAGGAGATACTATTTAAAATAATGTCTTAGTTTGGTAACTTCTGGGAAAATGGTCTGCACTGATCTATTTTGGAGCAACTGAGAGCTCAGCCCATCACATTAAATGTGCAAAACTGCATTAGTTCCAATTCAGACTCCACCACAAATTTGTCTTAAGTGCGATAGCTCTAGCAAACTAAAAAATTCATTCTCTCTTAGCTTCCCACAAGAGTGCAAACATTTTGTGCCAGGTTTCTTGCTTACATGAAATCTCACCAAAGAAACTTCAGCTTGGAGCTTAATGAACGATACAGCACTTCAGATGGGATTCAAACAGAATATATTTAGCAAACTGTCTTCTGATGAATCCACTACCTCAAAAGTCAATTTAAAACTGTGATTTTACAGCATCATGTTTATTCACCACAGTAAAATCTCACTATCAGCAGAGACCTTTATCTTTCAAGCCCAAAGTTACCCAACAGAGGTAAAGAGTAAAGACTCCTGCTCTTTTCAGGCAGGTTTTTACTTATTTAAAATGCATTTATTTCACTAAGTGTTTCCAATTTGCAGGTTAGATTTTCCACTTAACTGGAAAAACAAATGGAAGCTGTCAAGAATACTGTCTGAACAATATGTCAGCGCATCCC
Organism: Numenius arquata; assembly: GCF_964106895.1. Classification (NCBI taxonomy): domain Eukaryota; kingdom Metazoa; phylum Chordata; class Aves; order Charadriiformes; family Scolopacidae; genus Numenius; species Numenius arquata. The sequence goes on from NC_133583.1 coordinate 57,431,644, forward strand.
TGCCCAAGCTGACCTACGCTGCTATATTGGTAACTCACTCTCATTCCCAGAGGAAGCTGCAATTGTTTTTCCGTGCACACATTCAAGCCACCAAGAAAAAAGTTCAAGCCACTCTTGTGCTGGTGTCAGGATAGTCACCTCCTGGTGATTCACACTGGGTGCTGCTGCTCACAGAGACCTACGCAAGAAAGCTCCGATTCCTTCATCATAGAATGGTTCAGGTTGGAAGGGACCTTAAAGACCATCGAGTTCCAACCCCCCCTGCCACAGGCAGGGACACCTCCACTAGACCAGGTTGCTCAAAGCCCCATCCAGCCTGGCCTTGAACACCTCCAGGGATGGGGCATCCACAGCTTCTCTGGGCAACCTGTTCCAGCGTCTCACCACCCTCAAAGGAAAGAATTTCTTCCTGAGATTTCATCTAAATTTCCCCTCTTTCAGTTTAAAACTGTTACCCCTCTTCCTATGGCTTCCCTCCCTGATCAAGAGTCCCTCCCCAGCTTTTCTGGCACCTCCCAATTTCCTACGCATCTGAAGTTATCACCTACATGGCTTTCATTAACTTTCTTAGCTTCAGATGAATCTCTGCGTTTGTGAGATATTTCCAGTCGAATTACTGAGTCAGGACCAGGAACTCTGGAGTACAGCTGTGACAAACACTGACCTTCATGTATTACAGGATAAAGGCTCAACTTCATTTTTAAGACAAAATAGTAATCTTTTTGCTGGAACTGTTGGAACTTCATGAGATCCTGGAAACAGTTTCTTCCTTTAAGGCAAAATCCTTAATCATAAAGTGAGTCCATGTTTGTGTGCCTAATTCCATAAAATCTCTAAGCCCAGAGGAATCGTAAGCACAAGGCTGGTTTGACTTTTCCTGCTACCATCTGGGATACAGCACTTCAGTGCCTGGAAAGGTAACACCCACTGGAACCAGTGCTGACCCTGGCCAGTAAAAGGAGCAACCTGGAGAGCAAGAAAGCAAGGCACACAGCCAAGGTAACTTCCAGTTATGCGATATTGATTCAATATTGAAATCCTCTTTGTTCCACTAAAACCAAAATGAAATACTTTCATGTATTTTGAGCCTTATTAAAACCTATTCTTCCTTCTTAAAACAAAACTTAATTGAAACCAGCCAGAAGAAGAAAGTTTCATTTATCATGAAGTGACATTCTGTAATTAAAATACAGTTCAGAACAAAATGTTTAGCTGCAAAGGCATGCATTTTCCCTTCTTCACTGTTGCTGCCAACTTGCTATTATTATGAGAGGGGGTAAAACTAGAAAACTGGCTGTTGCTTCTTTTCACTGAGAAGTAACTGAAAGGAAAACAGAGATCATTTATCTAGAAATGGCTCCCACCCTCTTTTGTTCTTAAGGAGACAAGGCATGCCAGAGATGCAGTGCCATGATCTTGTACTGAGCTCTGTGGGGCTGGTTCAGGCATGATGGCTGGTGAAAATTAATCAACTGGATCAACAGCAAACAGTAGAGACCACACACCTTTTCTGTGTCACCTACTGAGCCCTGCAGCTAGGCTGCAAGTGGGCCATGCCTTCTAGCAGGGCTGCTTTCAGCCAAGAGTTTCTCCAGGTGAGACACCTGCCTGGTCCACAGGTAACAGGTCAACCCAGGCAGTAGCACTACCATATGGAGAGAGGGAGCAGGAAAGCACTGTGATCACGCAAGGTCTGAGAGGTGGTATGGGATCGGTGCCACCCACAGGTGTTTTATCCTTGACACTTTTGAGGGGTAATACAGGAGAAAACTCACAACATAGCAAGACTATAGAAGGAGTAATTAGATCCCTGCAATAAATTGTGACTCTGGATCAGCACCAGGAGACATCTTAATCAGGTTTGGGCCCTCAGTCATGATATTTTATGTCCACATTTCTTCAGTTCCCCAGTATTGCCAGTTGTCTACTCTTCCAGACAGTGGCTGATGTCTTGTAGCTACAACCACAACCAAGTTCTCTGTCCCGCCGGCGATGTCCCCCTGCCCTTTCACTGCAGATCCCTTCCCTGCCACATCCCAGCTCCCTGGAGTTCCAGTAATCATCTCCATCTAAACCTGCACTAACAGTTTTGGTATTATGGAAAACAAAGAGTGAAGAGAACAGAAAAGTTGATCCTCAAATGACAAATACGACGTCAAGGCCTTTCTAAAGATTACCATTTTGTTCAATACATTCTGAAAAAGATGCACTTCCAGATTACTTCCTGTATTTAGAGCAATTCTATTCCTCTATTCCTTCCCACTTCTTCATCTTCTGTCCTTGAAGGCTCCATTTGGGGGTCAACTCAGATTTTATTGAACGAGTTGCTGAACGTGATTTCCTCTGAACTTTCTCTCATGTTAACAGGGCTGTACTCCCAAAATCACACTGGCAAATCTGGAAAGCTGAATTTCACTTGCAGGCCGTAGGAACTGGAAAGAGGCACAAAGTTGTGTGCAGTTGGCTACAAACCTGACGGTACTTAAATTTCTGTATGTGGGTCTCTAACTAAAGAACCAAGTTGGTTTTAGACACATGGAATCTTTTGATATGGTAGCCATAAAAACTGTACATGGTGCACATGAGCATTGCCTTTTATACCCAATTCTTGTGCCTAAAGACCTGCGAGGGCTCTGCTTGTGATGACTATAAGCTGTTGTAAGCTGGAATCCAAAGTTGACTGGCAAATTACTTTGAGATATAGCAAGCAGTTAATTCCTTTTCCTAAAACAACGTTCCAGGCTCTAGGAAAATCTCTACCTCTGTGCATAGCAGCAATAAATACAAACCTTCTCATGCAGGCACAGAAAATGTGTAAGAAATCTTTATTCTTCTAATTGGACCAATAATTTCCACTGTAGCCTTCTACTTCAAGACACAAATAAAAGGAACATGATTTGGTTTCAAAATCTGTCAGTGAACTAGGAGTGATGAAAACATTCTTACTACCCTCACAAAGTGAGCGTGCTCCCAAGGCTTTGAAGTAGGTTAATACCATGATTACAGCATTTGTAGAGTTTTGCAATGGCATGCTGCTCCAATCTCCTTTCATACTTACCAGCTACATGAATAAAAATGCTTTTGGTACAAAGGTTAAGTACATTAAAGAAGAATCATATGAAGCTTTAGCCACACCTCTTATATAGGAAATAAAAATCTGCGGGCTACAATAGCTCAATATATTCAGAGTTATTCAATGCTTTTGGCACAATCTTGCCATCTTTAATACCATATATGTGTTACAAAGTTTATAAAAAAAGGAGCATAAAGAGCTGTCTCCGATCATACAACAAATCTAGTGCTTCGGCTCAATATGACGACTGTGGGGATTCACGCCAGCCTTCGCATCAGGCTGTGATCTGGTTCCCTTTCTAATTTGGAGGAATATGGTTATCCTCATTGGCAAGAACTGACCTACCTGTACATACACTGGGACAAGGCTGTTCTAGCTGGACTCCATCAAATTCCAGAGTCAAAGTTGAGATTTTCTTGAAAAAAAAAGTTTCCTTCAACAACTGTGACTAAGAATTAACTTAAGACTACTACTAGGCTTGAGGTGAGTAAACTAGTAAGTTAACATCTCTAAAAGAAATTCTAAATGAAATTCCAATGAACAGAAACATTGACTTCAAAAACTCAGACCTCAGAGTGCATCAGACAGAACAGATCAAATGAAAATCCTACTCTAAATGCTGGCAAAAGGAATTTGGAAAGGTAGTGTACTCTGAATATTTTGCCTTGGTCACACCAGCATAAGCATATTAATGTTTCTTAGACATGAAAGTCTGGCTGACTAAATACCCATATTCCAGGGATGCTTAGCTGACATAAGCAGTACCTGCAATAGGGAACTGGTGGTGTTACACAGCTACTATTGGCAATTAAAATCATTCACTTTTGTGTGTGAAAATATTAAAATGTATCAATTTTTAGGAGAAAATACCCAGTTCCATCTCACAAATCTGTTTTTTCCCCTCAAAGACAACCATTTCTAAATCTTTCAGCTTGTCTGTTCTGAATAACTTGGGTTAAAAAACGGTACTTAAAGGGTTTTGAGTTTAATGCAGGCCAATAACCTTGAATATCTTAAAGCAGCAAGAAAGAAGCTTAACCACACATTTCAGCAAGTCTAAAGAGACATAATTTGAAAGGTATTTATAGCTAGTGCCTCTTTATTTTCACATCTCAGGCTTTTAGAACCTTTGGTCTAAACCTAAAGGGGAAATTTTTCCCTTTGAACTAGGTTACTTCAAATGGAAATTTCATTACTAACCTTAGAGAATTCAGTCTCCTCCAAACATCATCTGCTTTGAAAAATAAAAAAAAAAATCAACTTGTGTTTGGATATAATTAGTGTGGTAATAGGAATGACAAAATCTGCCTGCAGAGGTTATAGGGCATTAGCAAAAGATGATGCTGTAATGGTTCAGCCTTATCTGCTGGAGATACACTGTATGGAAGGAAGCATGAAGAAAGGACAGAATATGTAATGCTGACCTCACTGAGTTCATCTGATGGTCAGTAAATTCACATGAGTTTCATGTTTCCCAAGATATCGTCACTTTTCTGAAAAAAAACACACTAAGATATGCGCCTTTGGTATCTTCTTCCCCCTCCCCTCCCCCCCATTTCTAACTAGCACATCCCCCTAGAATTCAGAATGGAAAAACAATGTCTACTATGTGGCACACAAATCTAATATTTTTTAATAAAACATAGAAGTCCTCTCTGGTAATTCTGCACAAAGGTGTACCTCCGAGTGTCTTACTCTTTTGTGTTTGCCAACAGCTCTACATAAGACAGTTTCTCAGGAAGAAGAAACCCCACTGTAAAAATAGATTCGATGTTGATACAACTTTCCTGGAAGCCGAACTTCAAATAAAAGGTAAAAAACAACTTGTAAAGTTGATTTTGCAAAATTACAAGGCTTCAAAATCTCCTCCACTGCAAAAGTCTTACAATAAAACTAGACTCCAGTAAGACCTAAGAGTCATGAAGTCAGGTTAGAGATCATCCTAATGGATGATCATCTGACAATAGAAAATACGTTTTCATAGTATTTTTATAAAAGGTCTTATTGCATCTTGAAATGTGCATTGATTGCTTCATTACAAAAATGATCCAAAACTTCCCTCAAAATATTTTTTTTAAATTACCTTTGTTTTAAGAACTGAGAAGTTTAATACAAATACATGAAGTATTTCATATAAACATGCAATAATTTCACTCACTAAAATTCCTGCATCCAACTGTTTAACCACAAATGATTGGTTCCACCAAAAGATTAAAAGAAAACTAAGCCTCCTCCGTGATCTTCATAATCTTTTCAGTACATTGGCAGTTTATGCACTGAATAGCATATGAGGAATTACTGAATTAAAGAATTACTGTGGAGAGTTTAGTAGGTTTTCAAATATATTTCAAATATACTTACTTGTCTTTATTTGATGAAAAGACCATGTCCCTGAAAATGGTTAGGAGATAATTTAAAATGAATGAATAATGAAATTAATATAACATCCTAAATACTTCTAAACACAATGAAAGTTCACTGCTTTCACAAGATCCAACCCCAGGATCCTCGTTGCTCTCTTAAATATTTCTACATTAAAAAAAAAAAACACCCACGAACCTAAAAATTTGCATTAAAGTGGGCTTTCATGTTGTTAGCACTCCTTTCAAGCTATTTTTGAACACCTAAGTTGTGCTTGTTTCATTGAAGTACGTAGTCTAGCAGCTAGTGGGACTATCTACACATGCCTGGCAGGGAAGGACTTGGCCAAAAGAGAAAGAAGATAAACCTGCATTATCTTGGACCTCCTTAACATAAGCACATACAGATAAACCACGAAGTACAGGCCCTTGCATCATTTTAAATAGAATTCGATGACCCCTAAGAAACCTCTTCTTAATATCATTAAAGACAGTTCATCCCTAACCCTGTGACCATGTTAAGCATCTGTTTCTGAACCAACTTCTCAACTGCTGCAATCTCAGTCTCTTCTCATCACTTGGTTCCTGGTCATCTTATTTGTTCAGAAAGTACAATTAAAATAATCTCTCCTGAATACTGCTCTGACAGCACCACTCTGAAGCCCTGCACTGATTTCCAGTCATTCAGAGTATTCATTTCAAACATATTTTTCCATTATTCCAGCTAAGGCTGGCTCAAAAATAAGATCCACATTCAAAATATTCAGATTTTTCTGGTTCTGATATTCTCCAAAAGGAAAAGGGAGCTACAAAAGCAAACAAAGAAGGAAGAAAGGATGAAGAGAATGGTGACACACACATACATGTCATAGTGGTCCAGGGTGATCACCTGAGCTATGGGACTTCCCCCCAAAATCATGCCCCACATTCAGCAGGAGGGTCAAGCTGTTCTCCTGTCCCTACAAGCAGAAGGGATCCCCAACTCCTCTGACACAAAGCTGCTCTTTCTGAAATGTTATCTTGGATCTGAAGAAGTTTCCTTAATGAAGCTGTAGCTGAAAACAGGACTTCTCCAAGGAAAGTTCCTCTGTTATTTTGCTGAAAAAACATCCAAGAGTAATTCCTGAACACCTATGGTTTCTATGCCCTTATTTAATTCTCACCTGGACCAGTCTTCTTTCACTGAAGCACCACTATCAGCTTGGATATTGTGACTATGTTCTTCTTCCAGAAGCACTTCCCAGTTCCTTTCATGGCCCTATGATGTGACCTTTTGCAAAAGCTATTTATCAGACTGCCACCTTAAAATCGTTCAAATCCTTCTAAAAAAAAAAAAAAAAACCAAACCACATACCAAAAAAACAAAACCACAACTACCTGTCACTAGATATACTTTTTTTTTTGAAGAAAAAAAAAAAAAAAAGAATGAAAATAATGTTGCTAAAATGTCAAAAATTTGGATGTTGATGGGAGCACCAGAAGATCTGTGTATTCACTCTTTGGTTGGGGTATCATGCAAAGAAAACAGGCAGCTCCATCTTGGCTGTCAAGCGTAGAAATCAGCACCAAATGGAGCACATCCCCTGACCACTGTCCTTCCATTCACTGAACGAGGCAAAGGTCTCCAGGAAATAGCAATGTGAGCTCAGCTCATTAAAAACTGTATGAAAATGTATATCCTGAAGGGATGTTAAATTAGGCTTACACAGGCAACTTTGAGTCTGTGCTTCCTTAGAATTTTAGTTCTTAACCTTATAGCCCCAGCCTTTCTTTAATGCGATTAAATACAGAGGTATAGATGTAATATATTGCTTTAGTTATAGTCTAGCAAAGAGGAAAAAAAATAGGTGAGACAGATAAAGAACCCTGTAGCTAGCTTCTGTTTTGATCCCTGGTGTCTCTCTAGCATTGCCATCTTTTTGACATGCTCACAACAGCGGGGGCTGTGTTCTTCCACATCCATTTTTACTGAAAAGAGCTGATAAGACGTTATTTTTAAAGAGACACTTCAGAGTCTGTGCATTTTTTAAAAAAACTGCAATAGATAAACATTTCTAGGCTAGTAAATAGAGCAAACGTTAAACACACACAGGTAACCATATTGATATTAAATTTAAGCCGTGTCCAAGTACAGAGTACACCCAATTTCCCTGATGTATTTAATTCACTTTTCGTGACTTTGTAGATTTGAGTTCAATGTGTAACTCATACAGGCAGCACAAGGTATATAAATAAAGATTAATTCAGTCAACTACTACTGATATTTTTGCCTTCCACCTAGGTATCAGCATGCTAACCCCCATTATTGTGACGTGCAAGTATTACCCTCTTATTACTTTGATGGCAATTTTATATTTAAAAATGAAATTAATAGCTAACCTCAAAAGACTTATTATGCTTCATTTCATTTCACTCCACTCCCCAAATCATCCTTTTTGCTATATAATTTCTCCTCTAACGAAACTAAAAAGAATCAGAGGTGTAATTATAGATTACAGATTAGCTGTTCAACATTTGCTAGTAGTTAAAATGGGGGTAGACATTAAAAGCAAGCTGACTCCAGAGAAAGGTGCTTCTCCTGACACTTGTAGAAGATATTGCTGTGAAATGTTAATATTTGTGAAGGCAAGAGCTTTCTGTGCTTTTGGACAACTTTGCAGGGCTTTCCCAAAGCAGGACATCCTACCACCCCTGAAACCACCTCCAGAAGGATCTCCCCATGTTCCCCAGCTGCATTCATTGAGGTCAGTTATGGGTGAGGTAGGTGTTCCAACCTACACAATTCCGTGATTCTATTATTCCCCTTGAGCTCACTCTGTATTCCTGGTCAGGACTTCACTTGCAGGCGTGCTCTCCATTCTGAGCCAGTGTGAGAGCACTAATGAACTTCAAGTCAGACTGGCCAACGAGGAGGAGAGGTCTGAGCGCCATCCACTGAGGCAAGAAGCTGAAATCCTGAGGGGCTCATAGGTTCAGGTGGCAAAAACTGGAGGAGACTGATGTTGGGAAGGACAGCTACTGGACAAACTGGATGTCTAATATCACCTGATCAAATGGAGGAGAGGAACAGGACTGAGCCCTCTGCGGTGTCCATGTGTACACAGGTGCTGTTGCTGACCCTGTGGGTGCTGGTAAAAGCTCTGCTCCGTGTGGGGCTCTTTGCAGTGTGTGTACACACACCTACAGGGAATACACACTCGGCCTCGCTGCTGCCTGGAGCGGGACACACAGAGCCGCAGCAGCCTTGTGTCAGGCTGGGAGAGGATGAATCCCCCAGGCCCTGCAGCCCACCAAATTCAATTACCTCTAATGGAAGATCCTGGAAACGTGATCATGTTAACGTTTTGGCTCCACACATAGTGACTTTTGTGTTGACGGAGGAACAGCTCGTTTTGTTCCCGAATGCAAGCATCACAAAGCTGACACAAAGCCCAGAGAGACCACACTCTATTCACACCTTCACTTCAAACTTCATCTACTTGCAGCAAGGAAGGACGGTTTCACAACTCAGCAGCCAAATGGTAATTTGCCCTACTTCTCCTATTTTTATTGCTGTTTTGCTGCAATGAATAATGCTGTCTCCAAGAAATGGAAGTGAAAGCTACTCTGTTCTTGTCAGAATAATAATGGATATTGTGTTGGCAACTGCCCTCTTGCACTGCACAACAGCATAAATAAAAAGAATTGGGAAAAGCCAACACCACCATAGTAAATAAAGTGTGTAAACTCACCTGCTTGCAAATAAGCGATAACCTCTATTGTTTGGTGTTTCAGCCCAGGCAACAAGAACAGGATAAACACTGTGTCTAAATCAGAAGTGAGTCAACTCCACTGATCTTTAACTACGGAAAGAGGTGGTGGGAAAGAGGCACCGGCTCTTCAAGGAGGATCAAAGTACAAAAGTGTAGCTTGTAAGATGTCAAAAGTGCCTCCATAGGTGGTTGTACAGACAGCAAGAGACCGAAGGACAGCCTTCTCCAAATCTCGGGTTAGTTCAATGCTGGGATATTAGCTTTGGCCTCACTCTTGTTACTAGTAGAAGGCAAAACGTCAATGAGCGTTCAAGTATTTGCTCCTCACGGCTTGGATTCATGTTTCTATTCACGGAGGCTACACAGATTCCAGCAGGGAAGACTCACCTTTTCAGGGTTTAGGAAAAGGATTCTCTTTGGAACGTTCCTCACTACAGAGCACTAACTGTGAAACGTGGCATAGCTCCTGCTCGTGTTGAGCCATTAACGTGTCCAACTAGACAGATCGATGCCTCTGCAGCCTGAGCTCTGGGATAGCAGGGCACAAAGCAGTTCTGGTGGGAATGATATCTGAATGCAGACTAAGAAGTTATTCAAGGCAAGAAAAAGTTTCAGAAGATGGTCCCTAATGATGAAGGTCTTCAGTGAACCGCTGATGAGTACCAGTAACTTGATGCATTGAATTTACCATCTTTCTGAACATCATACAGGACCCAATATTTTTCTAAGTGGCAAGTGCTCTTAATACTATCAGGGGAAAGAGTATTTTTTTCATTGAAAGTGAGTTAACAGGATCATAGGTGCACAATCCATCAGTCTACCCTCCAGTTGTTCATGATTTTAATGTTATAGGCACCAGCAAATCAGCAACAGAAACCACTAAAGCAGGTGAACAGGAGAAAAACTCTGGAGGTACACGGCATGAGGACTACCCTTGGCAGTTTGGGTACGATTATTGTACACCACCACTCTGTTCTCAGAATGCAGGCTTCCCACAATTTCACAGGGGCCAAAAACCACTTACAGAAGCTGGTCTGACCCTTGGCAATGGCTACCTGGCTCTACCAGGGCTTCCTCCACTGTCACCTTCCCGAGCGACACATCTTCCTTTGGATCCAAAGCCTATTTCATGCAGGACTCCAGGATTCTACACACATCTTTTGGGGCATATTCCTGGAAGAGCAAAGCTACCAACAAGTACCCTGATTTCTCCCTTCCTGCAAAACCAAAAGCATTCAGTTGTCTTTGGCATTGCTTGTTAGTTTCTAAAAAAAATTTCTCTTTCTTGCTGCTCACATCGCAGGGACCTTGATTCTTATTCATACTTACTATGCCTGTTCCAAATCCATAGATATACATTAAGATCTGATCATCTGACACTTGCATTAAAATACACATTAAGTACATATAATATACATACTCATGAGTTCACTAAGAATTGGTCTAGTTTGAAAAAAAACTGAAAAATTCTTTTGCTTTTTACTCAGCTCTTTGTCTTCAGACAAAAGACTCCCATAAACACATTATTTAGTTAAAAAAACTAAATATATTGTTGTCTGCAAAACCAAACAACTGTAAAAGCAGGGAAATGCATTCTTTCCTGTCTTTACACTAACACTAGCTATTATATATAACAATGTTTAACTTAAAATAATACAAATAATATGTAATTATTTTTGAGGACACGTTTATCTCTAAGGGGAATTCATTTTCAAGAGGAATGTTATACTTAAACACATTCATCCATTGCGCCGTTAGACAACCCAAATACATTACGTATTTTATTACCTTTATTCTGGATGACCAATAATGTGAATATTGATTATATAGCTAGAGCACATCATCTACAAGAATCACAACCACATCTTTTCTTTACTCCCGAGGAGCACAGTGAATGTCTGGGACTGACATATTTATCACAGGAGGTCCAATCCTATTACTTGGCCAAATTCACTGTGTATTTCTTTAAGCTCAGGAATATGCCATAACACATGAATGAAGGGCTTACAAATTCAGCTGCAGTGTATTTCAAAAGGCTACCAATTTTGTGGCAAGTTTTTCTTAAGTGACCAGTGTTCAAAAGGTCTAGGACATTAAAGATTAAGGACACAACCCTGCATGTTTCCCTTAACTTGTACATTGCTCCACACTTTTTTATACGCAAGTTAACAGATGAAGTTACTGTGATATCACTAGTGAGAGAGCAAAACATATTGGTTAGAGCATAAAATAAGAAACAGGGCCCTCATATTATGTATCACGCTCTGCCCTGGCTTGTGGTTTAATCTTAGGAAAGGAACTGAGAGATCAGCACTGGCTTTTGATGCAAAGAGCTAACCATGTTTGAAATCAATTTATGTTTCCCCCATATGTACACAGGTCATAGAAGCTCATTACATTCCATAAATTATATAAGATTAAATAAGTTTTGAGAATTTTTCCCTAATAATATGAAAAAGTATGCACTGCAATAATGTGGACATTAATGCTAAGTGTTATCTGTTTATTTCAAGGAAAACAGGTGAGCAGTTTCATGCTTCCAAGATTACTGGGATCAAGCTCAGTTTTCCAGATTTACTTGTCTTTGTTTTCCCTTCAGCAAAATGGGAGCATTTAGCAGTAGAGCTGATACCTCCAACCTGTATTTTACAGTGAGTTTGACGTATTTTATTATCACTTGCAGAACTTCCCATGATGTCAATGGAAAAGGCTAAATGTTTCAGAAAAGCAGAAATGTTCAAATGCACGCAATTATTAGGCAAGCAAATATCTTTGGATGAAGAATGATACCAAAACATTATCATCATGAACATACTGGTCCCCGCAGAATATTTCTATGTGAGCAATATTAGGAAACTTCCACTAATCCAAACCTCTAGAGGCCTTTTAGCTACTGAACTGGATGAATTAAGTTACTCCTGCTCAGTTACAATCCTTACATGACCGAATCTTCTTCCCTCAACTCTCTAAACAAAATTTTTGTTCACAAATGTCCTAATACAAACTTTGCTGGGAGCCTTTTCAATGACTGCCAAGTAGATAAAAGGTTTCCCTGAATATTACTTTGTTTGCCTGCTTGGAAGCTCTACCTCCTTACCAGCCTCAGCCCCTCACTCTCTGCATATTTCAACCAAATCTCAGATGTAGTTTAATAGGTTAAGTGGATGAAGCCAGAACCACTGTAGAGCAGAGGCTGAACTGGATGTACAGGTGATCCTCGCTACCAGCAACCAAGAGATTTCCTAAGGTACAGCCAGCCCCAGAACGCAGTAACACCCACCTGTATTTAATGACTGCTACATGAGTCAAATCCTCCATGGAACATGCATTGCATTAAGCTCCTAATTACTAGTTTCAACTGAAATGCTTTGACGACTGTTAAAACATTGAGAAATGATAACATAACAAGCTCTCAGGAAATGCTATTCTTAACACTCAAGAGATTATTGATTCCTCTCCTGAGGAGCAGCAAAGTAACAGAGCTCCAACCTCAACTTAGGCAGACCTCTCTCTCAATTAAAAACAACAGTAAACACTTTAACCGCAACAAGAGACAGCATCCATCACCCCCAAAGAATGCTTCAATTAACACAACCATGGACCCATTTCGGTTGAATGCAGTATTTAAAATACAATTCACGAGCTCTCTAATTTATGATAGGTTATTGGATAACTCTTGTTAATTATAGCTACACAATGTCAAAATTAATGATTTTCCCACCCTCTTTCAACTTGAGAATGAATTCATAACTTATATCAAGACTCAAAAGATGTGCAATTAATATTGTCAGTAACGACTTCACAAAAGAGATTTGTTAAAGGCAGGCATGTGGACTCAATTAGTGTATCAATTAACGTTGCTGTTACTTGATGTATAAATTATTGAAAAACTCCTAACTATTGCAACGAAACAAAGCAAATCCACTCCCCGTCAATGAAATAAGCTCCTGACCGTGCCCCTCTTTCATTACTCTTTAGATCAAATCTGAATTTAGCTGGGTTCCACAGACCCTAGCAATGTAATCAGAAAAATAAATGAACCTAAACCAACCTGACAACTTGAAATGCCTCATTACAGTGAGGATGCTTTAATTGTTGTTAGCTGATTGTAATGTAAAAAAAAATAAAATAAATCAGTTCAATAATAATAATTAAAAAATAATTTAAAAAAAATTAACCATGATTGTTCGTAACACTTATTAATTGAAACTGAAGTTCTGATCTGGAAATGAACCTGTACAAACTGCGTTGAGATTTCGACATGCCAGCAAAATTGCAACTTTCACATCAACCAGAAAGCTCCATCCCACTCTCAAAATTAGCAATGATTAGTCCAAAGATTAGATTCAAATGAGGGCTAAGAAACCTGAAACAGGACTTGGGTAGCATTAGGCACCTATGAGAGAAGCTGAAAACGACAAAACATGACCTTGTTTAAAGGCTGCTTACCCCCAGAGGCTTTTAAACTAACTAGATACCTCCTGTTTGATCTTAGTATGACTAGAGTTTTGCTTCTGGGGATGCAAAAGTTTTCCTTTAGCTAGTTAGACAGACTCCACTCTCTCATTAGAGCTTAAAAGACCTAGGAAATAGATGTGACTCTGCCAGAGGCTTGATCCGATATACGTGAGTGGTCCCAGAGCCACTGCACTCCTTTTAATTAACAGTCAGACAGTTAAAAGGGGACACTTAACCCGAGAGGATCAAAATCAGATCTTCTACCACCAAGAAAGTACTGTCATGCAACACCCTCCGCTCTGCTGGTGCAAGCAGGGTAATTCCTTACCTGGCATTAAGGAGCCCCCCAAGCGGAGTCCGCTCTCGCTTTCCCTCCTCAAACACAGCTTCCGAACCTGGATATTCATTCAGTCAAAACCAAGTGCCCAACTCATGGCCGTGGAAGGGCATCTAGCTCTGGGTAGAGACTTACCACATCACACCCCCTTCTAAATATCACGGTCCTACTGGCTACTTACAGCAATCCCTGGCTTGGCGACCTGCCTGCTGTGAAATCTCCTTCCAGATGCCACGTGTTTCCCACGCATTGACGTGGAAACCTATTAAATAAGGGAATTTCACCCATGGGGATCCTTAGCATCAAAGATCATAATATGCTGCTTGTCAACACGCCTGAGCTACTCCTTGTATCTTGCTTCCGTGTTCAAAAGTCCCTGTCATTTTGAAAACTGACTCAAAAGTCTTACTATAGCAGATATAATGAGAGACGAATTTGAAAAAAAAATAATTCTATGCTTCAAATAGAATAATTACAGAATTTAAGTGCAAGAAGAAGAAAACAAATCCATAGAAACGTCTCCTGGCCTCCTCCAATCTACATTCAAATTTGGTAGGCTTACCAACCTCACATTTCAGTTTTCCTGTTTAAGATAATTTTGCAAGAAGGGATTTTTCAAGGCAGTTGTCTATGTAGATTCAACACCAGTGCAACACATTTCCCCCGAAGAGGTTTCTAAATCAATTTAAATTCCGATAGGCTCAAGTAAATGTTTTCCATTTGATTCAATAATCCATACACACTTATAAATGGCTTTTCCCCCATGTACTACAAGACAAACATGGTTTGTGTTTCTAACAGCCCTGGCTAGTAAAAAATTCTAATTTCCTATCCTGAATGGTAAAAACATGTAAACTTTTTTCACCTCTCAATGAACCAGATGACATAAACAAATGAAATAAAATCAACCTTTAAGAGGATTATTTGAATGACTAATTCTCTAAGTGCTTCTGAAAGAACACATGATCTTTGGCAAACTTGCCAAAAAAAAAAAAAAGTCACAAAAAAAGTCCTAGAATAGAGCTTTCTAAATCTCCTGATAATTTTGCATGAGTTC
The DNA here is from genome assembly GCF_964106895.1 of Numenius arquata. Classification (NCBI taxonomy): domain Eukaryota; kingdom Metazoa; phylum Chordata; class Aves; order Charadriiformes; family Scolopacidae; genus Numenius; species Numenius arquata. Next base: position 57,446,681 of record NC_133583.1, read on the forward strand.
CTTTTAGAGAGCAACATGAAACTTCTTCAGGATGTCTTTTAAAATTTGTTCTCAGAAAAGGTAATTACAACGCAGTTACTGGTAGGTATCAGTCAAGACCGGCGTGAAGATTAGGGCTGGAAGTGGGGGGTGGCAGAAATATAATCTCCTCTAAGAGCATCTAGTGTGCTGTGAACTTCTAAAATGGAGTGAAGTGTAGAAAGGAGGGCTGTGGAGGTCAGGGTGAAACACACATCCTCCATTGATAAGCACCTTCTCAGTACACGGAGCAAAAAGCGACATCTGGAGAGGAAGGGAGGTGCTCGGCTCACCTCTATTTTCAAAACCGTGTCTTCAAGTTAGTTAAAACTCCTCCCCTCTGCTGGGAGTACGACCAGGCAGCATTTCTAGAGCCCATCAAATTCCTGATCCGTCAGATGAACATTGACTGTATAAAAGGCAAAATTAGTACTTGATTTTTTAATAGACTATTTTTAAGATTATCCAGGGTGATAATGTTAACACTGGAAATTACAATTTGATATTATCATGTTAATATTGAACTTACCTATTGCACATTAGAGTTTCGCAGCTGTGATTCTGCTTAAATAGCAGCTTCTGAGAGGATTTCATATGTAAGTTCTTGTTCTAACGGTAGTAATAATCCTTCAGTGTTAGAAGGAAATAGGCCTTACAAACCAGGTCTGATGACGATGGAGAGAGACTGAAGAGTTGACTATGACTAGAAAGCTTATGGCTGTAAAAGCAGCGTGCCTAATGAGAAATGTTTTAAATAATCTCTTGTAAGAGAATTGCTTTGCATAAGACTACACAAAGAGACAAGTTTCCAACACATAAAAAAAAATATTCGGTAAAATCTGGAACTTTGCAGGAGCATTTAATGCCATGTGCCCCATCTGCAGCAGAAATCAAACTATCTCCCTGTCACCAAAAAAATCAGTAATCTGTGCCATAGAGTCTAAAAGCCATTACAAGAAACCATAAAAGAACGTGAAACACACATCCTACCCTCCTGCAGGGACTTAGTCCATGCCAGTAGCAGGACTTTGCATTCATCCTCATTGAATATCATGAGGCTCCTTCTGGATCTTTCCTCTAACCTGTCCAGATTATTAATTTGTTTGCTTAACAAATTATGTTACAGTGCCTTTAACACAAGATAGGCACTATACCACAAATGTACGAGTCACATCATCTGAATAACCACCAGGAGAACTACCAGAAAAGTAGATAATACAGCAAAAGAGGCCCCTCCTTGCTCTGGATGGAAATGGTCGTGTGGCCCTTGCAGAAGTACAACAAAACCTGATGCACTGGAAACACACTAGAGCTGAAATTTCTGTTTATAAAGCAAAGACTAATTTCTTGGGAATAGTCAGTTCCATTGCATAATCAAACTCATTGATTAGTAACATTAGAAACTTCATGTTAGTACTTGCTAACTGTCACTGCTCCCAGTTAATGAACTTGAGAAAAAAGAAGAGGAAAAAAAAAATTCCTGTTTTTCACATGTCCATCATTCACACTATACAAGGGAGGGCTCATTGTTGAAATATACGCAAACTCATACAATTCAATGACAAGTAAATGAGCACAGCAAGTTTCTTTTGACTTTCATTATGGGGGATTTGAATAGCAAACACTGTCTGAATTGTATACCTTGTCTGTACATAGCATTCACTGTACCACGAGGCCTTCGGATGGCTGGATGTGATCGGATGCACTCGGACTTGCACATACAACACAGAGCAAGATTAATTCTGGAGATGTGTACAGCATACACTGTCCCTTCCAGTTCTTTGGGTACTTGCACATGCTGCAGGGAGCTCTGATCGCTGGCACAGAACATATTTTATACTTCTCAGCAGTAAAGGTAATTCTCAGAATTTCCATGTGGGGAATAGAATCATATTTTGTGCAGAGAAGCGTTCAGTTATTATGATTTATGAAAATGTTTTTAAAAGTTGGATGCTATTTTATTAACATAAAGTTCCTAAAACAGTTGTTTGCTGTTTTCAAAAGTTTCACCCTCCAGCAGAAGAAATAACATAGGAGACACACACCAGAAATGTTACCCGAGTTGCAAAAAACTGACAATTTTTAATTTCCTGCCTGCCCAAAAATACTGAATGATCATACAACTGAACCTTCTTTACTTCCCTTGAACATCTCTCTCAGATCACATTCTCATTTCCACCAAAGTTCCCCTACTTCTACCTTTCCAAACCTCAGCTTTTTTATCATAAATGAATCATTTTTTCCTTGTCAGTGTAAGCCTAGAGCAGTCATAAGGATCTTACACCATCTTCCCAAACAAACACTTGAAATTTTTTAATTGCTGGGTCTCTTTTTAAATACGCCAATATAAAGATTTCTGATACAAAAGCTGTAGCAAACACAAGGCCTTAATTAACGGTTTGGTAGAATCACTGCAGTAAACTGTATAGCCACCCAGATGCTAAACGAGTTATTTATCAGATGTCTAAGATGAGTAAGATTTGCAACACACACATACAGGAGCAAAGATGAGAATGTCTTAAAAAAAGTAAAAAATCCTCAAAAGCAAATGGCTAAATTATACCCCCACAAAAATAAACAGAACGACAAGCTGAAAAGCCCACATGAAAATTCAAATCTTGCTGCCTCAAGTATTAACCTATTTAAGTATGATTTTTTCTTTTTGTTTAACTTTTTACTTTTATTTGAGCAATTCACATTAAATCTGTTTTTAATCTCATTATCTGTACAGATTTTAAAAAAGATCAGACGGCTACACAGAAGAACAGGAATTACCACTAGAAATCAAGGTCTTGGCCTCCAAGTTCATCAGTACAACCATAAGCAATAAAAAATACTAATAGAAATCTAAGGATAAAAACCCCTACTAAAAATCTTTCAGTACTCCTATTCATAAGCACCAAATTCATACCGTCCCATTTCTCATACTTATCAGACCAAAGAACTGCCCTACAATCTGATGCAAAATTGTATATACAAATATGAATTGATTCAACCATGCATTTATTCATAGCTGCTCCTTAATTTTGAGTTTTCCTCCTCCTTGTTTATATTTCCTTTGCCAGGTTACAATTAATCTCTCTATAGATTGCTACGGAATTCTCTGTAACTTCACAACGCGTCAGTAAGACTCAACCTCCAGTAACAGAAAGTACATTTAGCTCTGCTTAGTTCAAAACAAAGTAGAAACAAATCCTTTAGAAGTAAACTTATTTATCAACAGGTGAAAAAAAAAATTATCTTTTGCTAAGAGTAATTTTTAAAATTGTATTTCCATTTGTGAAACAATTGCAATATACATATAGAGTAAAAATTAATGAACTGTAATACATAAGCCCTTTCTTGCATTTTAAATATATTTCAATAAGATATCATTTTCATGTCAGAAAATAAAATCCCATGTTCTTATACCAGACTTCCACTGGGCTTCACAATTTTACTTTCACCAAGCACACAGATAACAGAAGAATCACAGATGCATAAAAAGGTAGCTGATGTAGGAGCTGATTAAAGTACAAAATACAGACAAATAAAGAGAAATTAGTCACTACCTTTCTTTTTGGAGTCTTTCTTTGTGCTGGTTTTAACAGCCACTTGAAGTTCTGTCTCAGTTGACATCCTATATCCTTAGTCCTCTTCACACAGATCCAGGATCTCGGTCAGGCTCATTTAGAACGTCTCTCCAAGAGAATAATTTAGCCTTTCAGATACTATAACCCAAACAGTTCATCTCATTCACTCCTTTCGAGTGCTGTTAAAGAAGGAAACAAAAAGTAATGGTCATTGTCTAAGTTTAAAACATTAAAAAAAGGCATGCCATTGCAAGCTTACTGAGGAAGAAACCTTTGAAGTTCTCCAACTACAGAGTCAATTACCCACAATTTTAGATGCTTAAACACAGTCATCGAGTCCCGTTTGAGATGTTTTGGCATATCTGAGATGTCTTTACAGGCTACAGAGACCACAGAAGGTGTGCAGAAGACCTGTACTTCTGGACCAGCAGCTGGAGGACAAAAACCATGATCCGGGAAGAAGCTGGAAATGTCACCAAAAGCAAATAATTCTGCAAGGACTCAATTCTTAATACAACAATCGCAAGGTAAAAATATATTGCCAGATAGTAAGTTCAGATTTTACTCCTCAAGTGCTCTCTTAATGCTTTTGTTCCCCTACTTGCAAATGCAAAACGTATTCATTACTCATACTGCCAACATCATACTTTGCCACTCCTCTTGCTTATGATGATGTTTCCAGTATAAAAGAATCTGCCTCCATGTAAACAAAGCTATAATTCTTAACGCCCATCTAGTAATTTTTCTTGCAAGGAAGACTGAAAATACAGTTAATTAAACCTACAAAATACAAACGGGATAGGGGAGAACATTCAGGGCGCAAGCTACAGCTTTATATAACATGTTGGGGTGATACACACAATCACTGCTGTGAACCCACAGCAGTAACTGCAGAAACGTGCCGGAGCAGTACGAGGGAGGCAGACTGTAAGGCTGCAGGTAGGACCAGGGATCTACGGCCTATGGAGGCAAAGAATACACAAAAAAATAAACAACCAAACAAAGAATAAACCATTACTCCAGCTCTTACTGCCAGTTACTCGCACTTTGAAGGATGAGCCACCTACTTCAGCCCGTCTGCTAAGGGCAGAGGACCATACCGTCCTGAAGCCATTTGTCATGATGCTCCCTCACTAAATGCATCTTCTTATTGCTCTTTCTTACTGTGAAAAAGTTCTCGTTATTAGCACAATTACGGTGAAGTCCATCTGGCCTGTCTGAACAGCTGCCCAGTTATTAAATAAGCATTTAATAAAGAAATTAACCCAGCATATCAGCTGGTTAGCTGGCCAGAGATTAACTGCAGTTATAGTTATTTACTAGTGTCCCTTCTCCGTCATTTAAGAAAGTAACACACTGCAAACATTGAAATAATTTTGACACTTTAAATCACTTTTCACAGTAAGGGCTGTGAAGCCTCTAGTACTTTCAAATCCAGGCTCTTTTAACATTTTAAAATGCTTCAGTAACATTACACTGCCATGCACCATCTGAAGTGATTTAATATTGCTGAAGTGTGTCAGGGGCTTTCTTTAATAAGCTCTTCAAATCTGTATGTGTATTATAGAATATGCAAAGATAGTTTTTTAAAATCTGCTGAACTGATTTTGATATACAACGTGCCCTGTTCCTCCTCTGTGGAGTCTGAATAAGCGCCCCATTGCAAAAAGGAAGAAAAATAAAGCAACGTACAAATTAAAGTTGCACTCCTTGCTAAATACGCGTTCTCTGAGTACCTGAATAAACTAAAAGCATTTTCATTAACATTCTTAGTTAAGAAGACAGTAAGAAAGGGCAAGGCAAATGAAGGTTGATCAAAGAGAGAAAAGGAGTAAGATAACGGCCGCAGTCTGTGAGGATCTGAAGCGCACTATGGCCAGGTCCATGGCCAGGGAGATGTCTCTACCCCAGACACAGTCACAGTGGGCCACCACGTGCAGTGACCACTGGGTCCCGGCACCGAGCGATGCACGCACTGTGCTGCGAGGGAACCACCTCACCCTGCTGTCGATGGAGTCGCTCCTCACTTACGCTTGAAATCCCCCCCAGCAAAGAGGGAGGGAAGCGCTGCGGAGAACAGATGTCCCTCCAACCCCCATCTCCTTCCCCTCCCCCTGCACACAACCCAATTTAACAATATTTAGTTTTACAGCACAGTAGGAATGCATCAGTCTTTACAGCTCAATGGCACTTAAAGCATCTCTCAATCACAGCTGGATCGACAGTTTATTTTTCTAGAATTTGGATTTATATTTACCTAAGGGTTAACTGCATAACTTTGCAAGAAACACTAACATGAAACACTTAACAAAAGAAAAATATTTATAATAGGTCCATTGATAATAAAACCAAAACAAAGGAAAGAAAAAATACCCCCAGGGTCAAGAGTTAAGCAAGTTTTAAGGTCTTAGAAGACTGTTTAGGTACAAAGCATCAAGAATGTCATCTCCTGTTGTCAGCCACTTTCAGCGGGATGGCTGAAATAGCAGCATCTGAATGGCACTGAATATTTTAAAATAACAACATATGACTGCTATCTCATTTGAAACTCTCCAGAAAAGCTATATCCCCTCGAGGCTATCCCACCGAGTAATATTTTTTAAAATAAATGCATGTCTATTTTTGGACAGGTTCACATATTGATTTACTTTAAAACCTAATCAGGTCATACTCTCGCAGGCTTATAGATCCTTGAATAACGTAATAGGTGTCTTTGTAAAGGAGCACATAAACATCTGTCAGATGCAAGCTATAGTTCAAACTGAATTTGTTACAGAGACAATTCCTCCAAAAGTGTAGGTCTTTATGTAAGCCACATTAGTAAACTTTCATATAGTGTCCATATTTCAGCCATTTATTACCCAGATGAGAATGGCAGTCAATCTGCTCTTCACCGCAACAGCTTTTATTGTCTCCTCCAATCTAGGTCACCGTTGTTAAATACTATGCTCTTCCAACTGTGGGAAGTACTGCAGCATGTGTTTTATCAATGAGATGCTATTTTCTTTGATCAGTTCTGCCACATTTCTCTCCCTGCTCTAAAGACAAAATTTTGTTAGCTGCATTTAAAAAAAACCAAACAAACAAATAATAAATCCACTGTCTTACACTCTAATGATCTTCTTGTGTGCCTCGTTACTGTTCCAGCTCTTACGTTACGTGCATGCCTCAGCTTTTCCTAAAGAGGATTCAGAGCTCTTCGTTTTAACAAAATACTGACATTTTCTGTTCCCTTATTAAGTAGCTACAGTAGGAACACAATCAGCGCATTCTGGAATTAACTGGCTCTTAATTCCAAGCGAAGTCTTAAGCCTGCATTCTGTATTACTCCTACGCTGGCATAAAACCTAAAACCTTAGTGAAGAAATGTTTTTGTAAATTCACTTTGCAGTTAGGATTAACACACGTTGGACCTTTTATGCGCAGGGAAATTCGTCACATGATCCTCCCGCCTCCCCCACGCATTTGTAAAACAACTATTTCTGTCAAATCATTTGTCTTTTCAACCACGCTTGAGCGAGCTCATGAAGGGGTTATTAGGCGACTTCCCCTGGCCCGAGTTATGAAGGAGGTCAGACAAGACGATCATAATACTTTCCCTCTGGCTTTTAAATACATGAATTTATTAATTTTCTCCAGGGCTTCAAAACTTAAGAAGTTCCCTCCCCTGAAACCAGTTTCCATCTGCTTATGTAAAGGAAAAGCAGTCTTAGAAAGGATTTGTAACTAAGCCCTGGCATTCCCTAGGTATTTAAGTTCTCCACAGCCCCAAACTGGGATTTGACAAGAGGATGGTGCCTCCCACACCCTGGTTTGACAAAATAAAAACCATGCTCCCCATCCTTAGCTCTTGCTTTTCTACCTCCGAAGTCCCGCAACGCATTTGCTTTCCTCCAAAACACCCAACATAATCATCTGTAAAGGGTCGCTGATGCACATGATTTTGCGAGTGTTAGACAAAGCCCAAGCATAATGAAAGGGTAGAATAAAAGTGACAAAATGATTTTAAAAGTGCTATGATCCTGGAAAACTGAAAACAGCTCAAGCGCGAAGGACTGCTATCCAGGGGGGAAAATGTTACTCATCAACTTCTCATCTGACCCTGGAGCCTCATCTGGAGAACTTCAGTGGGGCTGCAGAGGAGCAGATGGTGGAAAAACCCATGCTCGCCACCAGTGCCCTTTACACCCTCCAGAGAGAGGAGGCCACGGAACCCTTTGGAGCCGCTCACACTATTTTGTGCTCACCAGTTCATTTCACCAATGGTCAGGTCTTGCAAACATCCTGTGGGAAGCTCCTTGGTATCAGAGTATTTATCTTTTACAGAAGGCACTACACTAATTCCAAACCGAAAGCCGAGGGACTGGTTCAAAACCCACTGAAATATCTCAGTTAATAAGGCCTGTAAGAACCAGAAAATGAGGAAGATGAGGTAAAAGAGACATCTTAAGATACTGACACAGAGGAGAAAACGAGGATGCAAAGAAAAGCGGGGAAGCTGTCTCTGTATATATTTCATTAAAGCAAATTCTACTACAACGTGTTCAGCAGTAAAATCTAAACAGCTCATGCATTAAAATTCTCTCCACCCGGCAAAAGAAGCCAATCTCCATTAAACTGTTGCATGTGCCCAGTCTCCCTCCTCTAGTTTTGTCATTTGCCCACAGAACAACATAATAAACTGCTCCCAGTGACAAAGTCAAATTACTCTTGTCATGGCATCGCATGTCAATCACCGCGTTTCCCTGCGATTTCTTTTACAGGCTACACAAATGCCAGTAAGGAGAAAGGCAGCTTACTGTTCATGCGCGCAAACGGAGATCCAACACAAAAATTCATTCCCTCAGCAAACATGGGGGAAGCAGAGTGCCCAGTTTAGCTTCTCGAATATTCCCCTGCAAACTGGAAACCCTCTGAAACCCAGCACCCAACTTCTCCTACTGCCTCCCTAAGCTACACGGCTCGCAAAGACTCACCAACGCCTCCATACTTCGTTTTGTTTGCTCCCCTCCAGCTCCAACCTCTATACGTTAAGAGAAAGGGAAGAGATTTATGTGCTTTACTATGCTGTCTGTACTATGTCTGTAGTGAGAATGACACTTCCCAATTAACCCTTTTTAATTCTTCTGACGTGAGGAAACTACTCAAGCCGTAACATTTCATTTCCCGTTGTATCCAGTTGCTATTTGTTTAGCTATATTTATAAAATACGTCTCATCTCCTGAAAACAAGAAGCTCTTTTTTTAAAAAAAAAAAACAAAACCCAAAACAACTATATGTAACTAAGGCCAATAATACATTGTATTAAATTTACTGTGGTTTACAATATGCTTCATTATTCCATCTCTAGGGCATCTTTCAGGCATGCTACCCGGTTCCTCGGATGGTGTAAATAGCACCACTGTAGCTGATTTACCACCAGAAGAGCATCTTGCCAAAAAATTGACCTATAAAATATTTCCAAAGTAAGATGTTTATTAGTATTCCAATGACAGCAGGAATAATTACTAAAATTCCTCCTGGAAATCACTCCATGTAGTGGAGAATTCTACCCTCCACCTCACCAATTATTCACCAGAAGTGCTGTGAATCTTCTACTCACAGAAAATGCTGACTGAATTAAAACGATGCTTTTCATGGGAATGAATTGATTTCATCAACATTTTTAATGAGAAATTGCTAACATTTCATTTTAATATTACAGTTTCTATTTGATATTACAGAGGACAGCATTCTGGAAACAAAGGCAAAACAGAAGACATCAACCTTGCCTTAACAGGATTTGTGAAATATTCAGAAGTATGCCATTTTGCATTCAGGAAAAACGACGTGATGTCGGTTCATAATTTCTCTGAGGAAGGATATTCAAATACTTTTATGAAAAACTGCTAAATTTGAGCCAGTCAACTCATTGAAGACCAATAGAAAAGTATTTATAGTTTTTTTCCTTCAATCCTTTCAACATGAAATTTATCCTCTTAAAAGAGTTTCTATAATCACAGTGTAAAACTTCATTTAAAAAAAAAAAAAAAAACAAAAATCACAAAAACCACCCCGCACTGAGAACCCAGGACTTGCTGCTCTCCCCTGTTCTGCTCTATTGCTGACCAGAGCTAGTGCTGGGTAATTCCCGTGCTGCTGTGGTCCCTCAAGTTAGTCTCAGTCTGATTTCCAGTAATCAGGTATCAGCTTCATCTCTGTAAAATAACACTTAGCAGCCCTTCCACAGGTTTTTTGAACACCTACATCTTCTTCGAGGTAGGATTTACGTACCTGGGAGCATCATCACGCCACGTGAGCTGCATTGCTCTCAGGAGTCTTGCAAGGATAGAGGGGATAGGCTCAAACCCCCAATCTATTGCCACGGAAAATTAAAGGTTGGAATCACAGAACCACAGAATCTACTTGGTTGGAAGGGACCTTTGAGATCATCGAGTCCAACCAACAAAAAAAAACCCAAAAACCAAACACCAAAACCAAAACAAAACCCACACAAAACAAACACCCACAACCACACCCCACACCTACCCACAAACAGACGCAACCCAACAATCTCAGGCACTAGAGCATGCCCTGAAGCGCCATGTCTACACGTTTCTTAAATACCTCCAGGGATGGCGACTCCACCACCTCCCTGGGCAGGCAGAAATCAAAATGGGAATGGCAATTATTAAAAAACGGTGGTGGCAGTGCTGAATGCCTTCAATTCTGTAAGAAAGCATCCAAGTCTGCCAGACAAGTGTATTTGCAGCCTTGAACGAAACAAGTCAGTCCTGGAAAAGGCTGGACACACAGAGAATTCCTGACACTCTCCCACCGGACCCCGGGAAGGCAACTCCAGCCCAGAGAGTTGAAAATGCTCTTGTGTGCTGGGAGGTATGAATCCAACACACATTGTTCCTGCAAGCGTATTTTTCTCCTCCGAGATGCAAAACTCCACTCAAAGTGCTGTTTGTAAGCTTTTGCAGGGCATTACATGAAAAAAAAAAAAAAAAAAAAAAAAAAAAAAGCACTGACGCTGAACAAAACAGGCTAAAAACCTTCTCATCGTTCCTTCGATCCAGCGAGGCTGCTCTGTTACCAGATAACATAGCAAGTCGTTCAGGTTGGACTAGAGATTCCCTGTGCTCCCAGAGAAACTGAATTACCTAAATGCTTTTCCTATATGAATTGCGTTATGCCAACACTTTACTGTCCCCAGATCGCTCCACCGCTGACCCTGGAGCAGATAAGAAAAAGCATTTCTGATAACACTGTGTAAGAACAAACGAGAAACAGAACTCACAACTGCTACAAATACTGCCGGGGCACAGCCTGACTGCGATCTGAGTTCCACTAGCAGAAAACTGCCTTGCCTCCATTAAAGCCAATAAAGCCACACCAGCACAAAATCAATAGCGTTACATTTGACTTATATTGGCGTAACTCCATTGATTTTAATGGAGTTGGAGTTACACCAATTTTATGCTGGTGTATCTGCATTAGTGTCAGTGAAGTTATGCCGGCGTGACTGATGTAAACACCACCAGACCAACCAACCCCTCTACGTCTAAAATTCAATGTCATTAACTCTAAGGCAACAAGAAAATGCAAATCTGTACATTACCGACGCAGGGTCTACGGAATTTAGGTTTGCAAAGCAGAAGAACGGCTCTTTTGTGATCCTCTCGACACCAAAGAAACAGAGTGAAGACTAAGAAGGGAAAAAGGACAAAGTACACGGTTGGGATCACAGTATTCTGTAATTAGAGCTGTTAAATGATTACTAAAGTGCAGTGGTGCAATCATCACACTGAAGGAAAGGGAGAAGTACGCAGCCAGGAGCATCACCAGGGAGAAGGTAAAAGCAATGTCAGAGACACCACGGTTTATATTTAAATGCAAATTCCTCACAATCAGAATCTGTGCCTTCTAATTGGAAGAAAAGGTTATGGAATTAAATGTCTCACATCCCGGACAGCTCAGCATGTTTTTAAGTGGCACAGTAAGTTGAAGGCAACTTATTAATCTCCTGTCCTTTCCAGAAATATCTTAATTCAGCTTTTTTTTTTTTAAAATAATTTCAAGATGACTTTCTTAATATTGTAAGTGAGACTGAACTGGGACTCACCCTCTCATTCATTTTAAATAAAACACAGCACAATACCTACACAATATCTAACTTAAGCTGAAGTAGAGCTTGAAGCGATGCTTTATACTGGCCTTCGTAATGGACATGAATTTTGCACCAACTTTTTCGGGTCCCTTTGAGATTTGCTCAGTCACACGAGTTAACCTACACATCGTGCCCTTCAATTTTCTGAATGCTTCCTGACGTTACAGCAAAGCAAACTTTCCTAATGTCAACAACAACAAAAACCCCCTACGCCAGGATCTTTATTCACTGCTATTTTTCAACACTCAGCCCTTGTTCCCTGACAGTTAAGTATTAGGAAAACTAATCAGAGGACTTCACCTCACCGTGAACAGACTTTTGATTTATTACACCAAACCCAACCACCAGACTTCTTCCAAAGTTCATTGACTAGGGGAAAAAGCAAGAAGCTTTCTGGACTTTTTACTTTTGACAACTCCATTTAAATACTCCAGTCTTCAGATCAGCAAAGTCACTCATGAAGGTAATTCCACATGACTGCTAAGGGGAAGAGCGGGCAGGTTTCTGAGCGATACCAAACAGAAGTATTTGGAACGGCTGCTAGATTTTACTGGAGAAATTTCAAACCATAAATAATTTTCTTTAATTCACTTATCTGGTCTTATCTCGTTTGCAAATGCGGTGCTCTGTATCTGATCATGTTATTGCACTGCCTCACAAATGCCTCTGCTTCAGATCAGTGAGAACGTTAACCACTTTAAAAGGGCAGAAGCACCTCCCACAAGAAGTCAGGCTCTACGCATTTTCTGTTCATGGGTAAGATTCGGCAGTGTCTCTAAATAATAAAAGACAGTAGTCTTCCCACAGCTGGAAAATGCACTATAGGGAAAAAAAAAAAAAACCAAACCCAAATGACAATCTAACCCTTCAAACTGCATGGGCCAGGTGTTGTTTTCTCTATCATAATTCCATACAGAGAAACATCCATACAGGGAAACACACTGGTCTCCACCCTGCTATAACCATGCAGCTGGGGAGGTCTATGTGACCGCATCACGCACTTGCAGAATCAAAGCCTAAGTGATCAGGTTAGGGACCCTGTAAAAGCTATTACCCGAAAGAAAAAAAAAAAAAAACAACAAAAAAAAAAACCACCAAGCCACTGCCAAGCTAAAATGTCAGGAAAAAAAAAAAAAGATGCTCATGATTATTCAGATGGGGTATTTAAGCAGCGAAACGAGTATATGGACCTGCACTAGTGGTAATGCATCACAAGACCATGCTTATTTTTTAAATATTTTTAAAAATCACCCAAGTAGCATGCAGTGAGAAGCCATTCACCTTCTACTGTCATGCTACAGTTTATTCTCTCTTGGAAGCAATTACAGGACAAATGCCAAGCTACAGAAGGTATTTTTCCAGCAGCAGCATCTGGCTTCTTGGCAGACTCCTCAGGCAATTTTATGGGAAGCTTTAGAGATGCTATTGGGTCAGTCCTAGTTATATCGCTCATGAGCTGTCTGGCAGCCCCTTCTTCCGAGATGTCATAATCCTTCTGATTTACCTTGAAGGAATTAGCACACTTTTATCCATTTCAAAAACAGTTGACCTGCAAGGCATTTAGGGGCTATCTACAGAGACATAGTAAAAGTCACTGGTCTAAATCTGTGTACCGTCGAGCCAGCAGCATTTCGGCATCCCTTGCCTAATGCATCATCAAGAAAGCAAGTAAGCCATGCAAAAATTGCGTGTGTATGTGCCTTGCTGGTAAATTGAATGCATTCCTTATGATTAAAGGAAAAAACATATGAAAAATTAATTAATCAAAATACAAAAGGTAAGCTAGGGCAACAGCAAATCTGTGCCTTTATTTAAAACGAACTGCTCTTATATAGTGAAGACAGCACCGTGCTGTATCCTGCATAAGGGACAGTGCACATGAAGTCAAGGAATGCTGCTGGCAGACAGCAAGCAGAAATTGAAATACAAGGGGATCCGCTAAGTCAACAGAAGGAAAACAATTTCTGAGAATCTGCTTCTTGCAACTCCCCTGTTAAAGGCAGTGCCTCCGAGGGGAGACAGGCCACGTGGAAGTAAAGACAGCCTATGTCCCTTGCTCTCCCCACTGCCTGTCCCTTCCCCCTCTCCAGCCCCAGCAGCTAAGATCTGCATTATTCTGCAGCTGTGATCATGATTAATCCTCATCCAGAAGGATGAAAGATGGGATGCTGGTTTTAACCCCCTCCTCCATGCATACCAACAAAATCAAGTCCACAGCAAAAAGGTTTTATGTCGGTTTAGAGCAGCTCTCTAGAATTAATACAGAGAAAGGGGCCAGAATGCTGTAGAAAGTGCATTAATAGTTCATAACACAGGTGGGATCCTCTTTTTTAAAAAGATTTCTGTGCAACTACTTACAAGAAATTACTTAATTAAAAAGAATAATACACACACACATTCGTTCATTACTACTACTTTTTTTTTTAAGACTTGCCCACAAAGATACGCTTCGATGTCTTCATGTTCCTTTATTATTTTTTTTTTCCTTTGAAGAGTTTTCAGAGAGGTTAGAGTAAGAGACTCCCACAAAATCCTGTACCAGGTTATTTTCTAGGAAAAAAGGTCCTAATGCCCAAAGGTAAATAGTACAGGTACAAGAAAGATACTACGTAATTTAATAAAGGGCTACAGATCTTGGATTTTCAGTAACAAGAGTGCACTGAGCAACGTAAGAGAAGATTGACAGCACTAAGAAAGATGCACATATCCAGGTCAAACAAAAAGCCAAACGGAGCTCTCTCATCAGTAGAGTGCAACTAAATCCAACCAGACACAGAATTCAGACTTGGCTAACGCGAATTGACTAATATAATTCCACTTTATGCAGGGCAAAACATATTCTGATCACAGGCCAGTGGTGCTCGCAAATTCTAAATTTAGGTATCATTAGGTCCAGGTGAACCATTAAGTGAACTAATGGGAATTTTATCCATATCGAAGGTTTGTACTGTCCACAAATTAACTTCTCAGTTTTAAACCATGTATTCACTCTCATTACTTCATACATCTTTTGGATACGCCCAGTCGTTAATTAAAACTTCCGCAGAATCACAGCACACATCCACACTGCAGCCTGGGTTTTAAAATGTTGTGCAATGGCACACACTGAAAAAAAAAAAAAAAAATAATCAATTATTTAGGCTCCAGTACCTGAACAGAAGTTATTGGCACACTAGAAACCAAGCCATATTTTAGAGAAGAGGTAGCACAGATTCCCTTGTTTATGAGCTCGTTTCTGCAAAGTACCAAGCAATCTCAGCGATCAGGTGAACATCTGAATACACGCTGAAGATTAAACTTCTAGTGATGCCCTAGATTTCACTGACTACACAAAGGAGATGAAAGTTGCACACACAGAGAAAGTTGCAAACAGAGGGTTTCCTGGATACAGCGGAGAGCTAAAATATTTTTATAAACTGTCTTTGATTATACAGTCTCCACAAGACCTGTAAATTGAGTGAGTAATCCGGAATAACCATCAAGAGGGTGTACTTCAGTACAGCAAAGAAAATAAATTAAAAATATAAGTAAAATGTGGATCTACCTTGTGCACTGCTCTCCCGAAACACCTGCTCCACTTCAAACAAGGTACGTTATATGCAGGGATAATATAACCTAATCTGAAATAAAGACTCTGCTATAATGAAAAACTTAGTTGTTTAGCCAGTCAAGTTTAAAGCCAAAAGGTGAGGAATACTTAATCCAATTAAAATGAGAGGGAACTGAGGAATGCAGAATTTAATTACTCCACTTGGAAGGTAGCCAGGACCGTTGGGTTAAGCACCCATGCCCTTGTGAAAGGGCCACAGGAACTCAAATGACTACCAGAGGCTGGGCCCTGGGCTCTATTTCTCCTTTGAGCCAGGGCACCCTTGGCAGCCCCATGGAAGGGCACCAGCTCCTGAATCACAGCCTTTCCTTGGAAGCCCAGCATAAGGCAGGCCTGGCCTTGCCCAGCCTGTGAAACCAGTGCAATATGGCGAGACTGTAGGCGATGTCCAATTAAAGCCGTTTGGATAAATACATGTTCAATTAAGTTGTTGCCTATGTGTCACTTTAACATTTTTGGGGTTTTTTTTCTTCTTTTTTTTTTCAGTTCCACAGACTAAATAGCAGGCAGCAGTAATATTAGTTTTGGAAGACGTGTGATGTTTGTGTTACCCACTCAAGTTAATTAATGACAATAATGACAGAGTTACAAAAATCAGAGATGATTAAGAACTTGAAGACCATCCTACCCATTTCTCTGCCAAGGAGGATTTGTTCTTAACAGCACATTTTTCTGTTCTTCATCAAACTTTTAAAATGACGCCAGCAGCACGAGTCACATCTCCTTCCTTGAGAGTCGTCCACACATTCAGACCAATTTGAAGGAAGAAGTAAATCCCAAAAAGAGAAGTTCTGCCAACTTTGTATCATTATTCTGAGTTAACTCGTAGGAGATTATCTTGAGCAATTACTCTCGTCCCTTACTGCACACACATCCCAAATACCTGTAATCCTCTCACAGCTCAACTCTATCAGCGTTAAACCAATCTATCCCCTTTAGGTAAGATCTAATGGTAAAATCACATACCGCTGCGTTTATAACCTAGACTATTACAGTCTCCATTATTCAATATTGCTTATTATTTTGTACTTACAAAGTCAGGGAGATGTGATTTTATTGCTTGCAAATCATTCTTACATTAGTCTTACGCTGTTATAATTTCACTCTGCTTTTCCAGATAAGCTTTTTGCTTTCTGCATATTTAAATAGTAACTCTAATTATCCCTACTTGATTGCCCTCCTCTTGCAAAGCCTTTCCACAGTATCATCTGCAGTGAATTCTTCATCCTGCTTAGATTTTAAAAAAAACAAGATACATCATATTCTTTATTTTTAATAACAGCATAGAGCTGTTTGGGGTTTTTTGGTTGCCTTTTTTTTTTTTTGGAAAAACATGCACACTGGGTTCCATCTTCAGTTATATTTTTTCCCAAAAACACTGCAAGAAGGGCAGATTCCCTATTATTATATTGGTAACAGTAACACTACAGAACAGTGCCTAGCAATAGTCAATTAAAAAAAAAGAAACGAAAACCCCAAAAAAGACTATTGACATGGTATCAGATCAACATTGCTTCCTTTGCAAACTACGCTTATAAGAGTTTTCTGGATTTATTTCCAACCACAGTCGCAGAAAACACTTTATACTTCTAGTTCATATGCACACAGAAGCTACATGTGGCTACATAGCGGCTACAATTCATTATATTTAATGCATTAACTCAGGTAACCCATTCAAATAAATGCACATTACAGTAGCCCAAAACAACACAATAAAATTTGAGTGAAAATTAACGTTTCTTACAAGAATTTTAGTAGCCTTTTTGGTCATTTTTGTAGATACTTTGCTATTGTGGTGACTGACGAGGTATTTTGGTTTAAGTATAACGGTGTTTGGTAACATCACGTGGTGTTTAAGTTGCCTGACATTTCCCATTACGAATTCTCATTTTAGCTTCTTAGAACTTTACCAAACCAAAGCATATCTACTGGAGCTGACTTGCATGCCACATAGCAAGAGCAGTGATATATACAGTTCAGCCTCCAAGAGCTGGCCCTGCTGCCCTGAGGCAGGAGATCAACCCCTTCCTTCTCCGATGTTTCTTAGTGAGCAGCAGTTCCCTACAGACAACGACTGCCTTCATCTTGCCATCCTGATTCTGCTCCTCCAGCACAGATCTGTTCTTTCGCACTAAGACTTTATGTGGAAAGAAAAGTTACTGTGTGACTGCACACACAACTCTGCATTCAGTTATCTTCCATCTGGACAACGTTAAATTTAGCATTTCCTTACTGATGTGCTTGGCTCTGGAATAGTAATTTACATTTTTATGTATGTGTGTAATAACACAGAGGGAAAAGAGGAAACACAGGTGTACCCCAACCATATTGCAGTGTCTTCTTGCATTCATCTTGGGAGCTGCAATCTTTCAGGCCCTACTCCTGCAAAAGTTACTTCAGTAATATGGGATAAGAGTGTGGCAGAAGTGGCTCTTTCAAAGACTTTGGCAGAGAAGGATAGGAAAGAAAAACAGGAGGTCCGCTTGTACCTGTGACTTTCAGGTCTGTGCCCAAGCAGTATCAAAAAGTGACATCTTTGAGCCAAAGACTTTCCTTAGGAAACATGACATTCAGCCAAGAAAAAAAGCTTCTCTCTCATCTCCTCGGTTCCCCTCCACAAGTTATGCACACTAATGACAACTGGTAGTACTTTATCTACCACTACCTCGCACGCACGATGAAGTATCATGGTGATTCTCCTCAGGAGAATGAATGCAGAGTGGCAGGGTTACTGGTTCTACAAGCTCTGGCCAGTCAACCAACTGGGCCTGACCTGACTCAACTAATCAACTGGGAATAAAATTCTGCTGCTGTGCACATCCAGCACTGGGATACACTGAGAAGCAGCCTGGTTGAAGAAGGCGAGACTGGTTGCCAGTTTAGTTTCCCATACGGAGAGGCTAGCTCAAAATCTGGGGCCCTGGGCAACCTGGTCTAGTAGGAGGTGTCCCTGCTGACTGTGGGGAGGTCGGACTAGATGACCTTTGGAGGTCCCTTCCGGCCTGGACCAATCTATGAATCTATGAATCTTGTAACTGCCCAAGATGATGCTAGAGGGGTCATGAGGGCAAGTTCAGAACACCTGCAATACAGCCTCTGGTCCAGATAGACAAGAAAGGATATCTGTCTATGTTCTGGATGGGGTTTAAATTTCCTTTTATTTTCTCCAGATTGACGACTTGGAAAGGAACATATGCCTTGAGACTCATGGTAGAGATGTCCTGTTGTGATTTATGCTTTCCTCCACTGTAATGCTACAGCTCTGATAAGAGCAGAAAGAAACGTATCGATTCCGGCAGCTGGGTCCACCCTTAGGGACTGAACCTGCGCTGGAGTCAGCACTGGGAGGCCGGGGATGGGTCCTCATCAGAGTGGAACCACTTGGAAACCACGAGACACATCCACCGTAACCTTCACAAAAGTCTTCACAAAGTCAGCCACGATTTAAGAGAAAGTTGTATTGGTAACAAATGTATTAACAGGTTGAACATCTTCTAAAAACAAGTACTTAATATTAATAAAAGCCTTTAAATTATTACTTTTTTCAGCGAGACTTAGCCTTCCTATCAGGAGCGGAGTGTAACTGAAGAACAACTGATGTCACCAGATCACAAGCAAAGAGAGGTGAGGATGCCTTTTAGCAGCAAAGTAACCCTCTGCCAGTCTATTCAAGACCAAAACACGAGAATACTCAGAATATTATTGGAAAAATAATTCAGTTTGAAGCTCAGTAACTCCCAGGTTTTTATATGTTGTCGTGGTTTTGGCTGAATTTACCAAAACCGGACCGGCAGATGGCCCTTCCCCCTCCTTCCCCCCCCAAAAGAGGAGAGAGGAGGAGAAAGAGATAAGGAGATTCAGAAGTTTAGAATGAACTAAACTACTTTAATGAAAAATTAATATTAAAATAAAAATAAAGAAGAAAATAATGAAATAGATACAATATATACAAAACCGTATCAAGCTCCCAGGATGTCAGTTACATCACTGGCAGGCACTGGGGAAGTCCCAGACTGGACTCAGTGACGAATGGGAACTGGATTCCAGCTCTGGAGTCAGGAACACACGGATCAGGATCAAAGGCAGATGAACAGACAGAGTCCTCTCCGCATGTCGGCCATCGCAGGAAAAAGGGCTGACCCTTTGATCCCTCAGCCTTTATACTGAGCATGGGGCAGATGGGATGGAATACCCCAGTTGGTCAGGTTTGGGTCACCTCTCCTGTCCACTCCTCCCCACCGATGTGACCCCTCTACATTTTTTCCGTTTCCGACCCTCTAAGGGGGCAAATAACGAAATTGGCCGACCTTGGTTGTTATAGCAATAAGTATAAGCAAGGGCCTCCCTGCATACCATTCCTTGGCATGGAGCACAAACATTGGTCTTATCATTCTGAGAACGAGCAGTTTTCTCCACAATATGCCGTTAATTTCAGAGAGTTAGAGGAGGCCTAGCTAGGATGTAAAGTTACAGAACAGAAAATTGGTTCGGTTTTACTTCAAACCGGGACATATGTGCAGTAATTTGATTCTATTTTTATCCATTAAAGAACATTTGGATTAACAGATTGAAAAAGTTCATTCATGGCTTTATATCTATATGACTGTTACAAACCCTCCCCCTGCTGCCCATATAACTAACCAAATCAAGGCAGAAATTATATTTACATGTTCTTGGAAATATTTAAAAATCTTCATTAACACGTGTGATTTTGTCTTATTTTACTTATGAGTCCAAAGCTGCATCCTGAATGCCATTTCTATAGAAATTGAGTGCCAAATATTACCAAGTTCCGATTTTACTATTTAAAAATGTCCTGACAGCATTCAGGCAAATTAAATTTAAAATTAAACGTAAAGCAAAGCCTTTGCATGCCATCATAATATTTCAGGCAACAGTTTCAAGAAGGGAAAGGCAGAAAACAGATTGTGCATATACTATAGTTCAAAATAGACTCCTCATGTCAAATGGCATAATTTTTCCTTTTTTTTCCATTAAATAGTTATTTTAAGTCTTCTGCTGAATATATTTACATGCATAATGAAACTTTTTCAGTGGTTCTTTTTGAATTACTATATATGCTTTAACACTGCATACACTAATAGCGTACACACATATACAAATCCACACATAAATGTATGCACTCATGCACACAGTATTCATGCAAAAAGGAATTAATGGAACTTTTTGACTGGATGCTACTCCCTGTAAACATGTTAAATGTGAATAGTGCTTATGGCGGGGTTCATTAACTAAAAATGTTGCTGTTGTCTGCACAACTCGTGTTGCTCACATAAGAATGTATGACATGTAAAATGCTGTTTTACAGACTCAGTTCTTTTCAATTTACCATCAGGGTCTCTCCACTAGGAAGTTCAGCGGTCACTTAGTACAATCCTCATAGAATAACTTGAGCTGAGACCTCACTCAGCACCTGGAGATAACACTCTGCAGGAGTTTTCTCCAAGAAAAAGAAGAGGAAAGAAAAAAAACCCACGCACAAAAAACCAAACCAAACCAACTAATCAAGCAAACAAAAAACAAAGGGGGGGGGGAAGGTTTTGAATGAGCTCCAAACACATATTCTGACTCGTTGTCATGGAAAAACAGTATCCCAAAAGCCACAGTCTGCTGTGACTGACAAACCCTCCATCTTCCAAGAGAAGAGGCATTATATTTAAGAGTAGCAGCTAATGTCATTATAGATAACTCTGCTCACAACTTCAGCTGCTCATCATCTTTTTCTTCTTCAGTCCTTTTCCAAAAATCCCTAGGCAAGAGCAGCTGCAGCCTGAGAGACCTGCTCTCCTCTGGTTTGAAAGCTACTCTGAACTCCCACACCAAGCATGGAATTCCACTTTATTGATTACATTTAGACCTCACATCCCCATTACAGGTTGATGCAGCACTTGATAAACAGATACAATTAATAGATTAACTTCAAAACCATGTTATGTCTCCAAATGAAAGCACTAGCATTGGTACAGCCCTCATTCCCTAAAACATTCCAGGACCTCTCTCTACCATAGCTGTACCAGCTGCCTCTTCTTCAAGTATCTGTGATGCCCAACTACTCTAGAGACCACAAATAGTAATTTATGGCTATCACAACGTATTTTACTTACATTACTTATGCCTTTAAAACTTCTGAGCAGGTTCATTAGGTGTTTTGTTTCCCTTTCACAGATGCAGCACCACTGTATCTAATTTTCCACAGGGCCCCACCACCTCCTTGCCAACAGAGGCATTGAGGCCTATCCCTACCCCTACCCCTCGGTGTACCAACTATTTTGGTTTCCAAGACCTATTCTACAGAGGGTAAGCTTTTAGTAGCAACTTACGGCCTTCAAATTCTTCTCTGTAACCTCTGCGTTAGTTTGTCAGAGCAGTCACTAAACCTGGGCGCTTTGAGGCTGGTGGGTACATCTAAGCTAGCCCACTCCGAGCTAATTGCGTTCAATTTAACATTCTCCAAGCACTGGCAGTCCTCATTCAAGCCAAGTGTGAAAGTTTTTAAATTAGCTTTCACAGTTTGATTCACAGACAGCAAATGCAAAATGGCACAGGATTAATTTTTTCCCCCAACAACACAGTGCAACAAAATAGCCCAAAGGCTATTTTAGTTCATTTGCTTTAACTATTAGGGAAGATTCACAGCACAGAGCGCTCCAACAGAGACAAAAGCTCCAGAGGACTTTCAAAGCTTAATATTGCCCCTATTAATTAAAGCACCATACGTTTGTGCAGCCTTTCCACTTTGTCACTAGATGTTAAAATGGAAGTCTAGACCATTTAAGACAAGCCACACTGATTATCGCTTAAAAGAGGAACATATCAATACAGTTTTCTCATTTTTATTACAGATTACATTTTTAATATTTAATAAACTCTGGTGTTGGACTGTAAAATGGTCTATATAGAAATCCACATTTTCCTTGGAAAAGTACAAATCTTGACTTCACGTGTAATCTGACAATGTCTCTTTTGATTGGTCTGCCTGTATTTGCCAAAATACAAGTCAGAAAGGAAGCTAGAATATTGAATCACCTATTGCAAAAATGATTCGTTAGCAACAAACAATGGCAAAGTAGGATGGAAATTTTGCTTTCTTGGACATTTTCATTTTCCCAGCAATTATCACTAGGCACATACACTGGGTTTACACGGTCAACTTTCTTAACGTGAGAAGTCTCTACACAAAACTTCCTCCTGAGCACATACAGAGGAGGGGTATGAGCTGCTCCATCGACAAATAGAAAAGTTCAACACATACAAAACCTGATGAAATACTCTACACTCAGTCTTCAGAAGAAAAATATTTCTCCAATTTAAGACAAATTAAAACCTCCACTAAGAACTTAGCTCATCTCGTCAAAATATGTATTAAAATATTGGACAAATCCTAAATCCCCATTCTTACTATGTGGCTCATACATACCAGGCTGCACAACCGCAGCCTTAAGTATCACAAGAAATAACATACTGTGGGATCAGTCAGCTAACTTCAATGGGAGTCTTTCCATTTTCTTCAGAAGTTTTTACATAAGGACTGCAACCCATAATCATTCTTAAATTCAAATTATTTCTAATGCTCTAGTAACTAATCAATCCAATCTAATAACTATATCAATAGTGGTAATTCATATCACAGATGGGAACTATCTTCAGGTATAAACAGTATTTATAGTGAACTATTAAAAATAAAATAATTTTTTTTTTTTTTGCTCACACAGATGGACTCCATCTTCAAACTGTAGATTCCAGATTTGACATAGCCCAGGAAATTAAGGTCATAAACTATAAAGTCAAAGGCCCATCTGCAAATATCAAAATGTTAAGTCACTGAGGTGAATGCAATTTAGGCATTTCTTGATAGCATTCAGAATACTCATCTCAAATACCAACCTACTTTTACATGTATTTTCTATTGTGTGCTAAGAAGTTACATACTTGCATTACATTGATCATTAATATCACCTTATTTTGTAAATAAGAAGCTTCTTTCGCATTAGATTTGCAAACAAAGGACATCAGAAAATCTGTATTTGTTAACATTTGAAAACAGGAACCACATTGTCTATTTAGTGCGGGATATCTTAAAAAAAATTTGCAACTCTTTCTTCAAGCCAATTCCAGTATTATTCAAAACTCCAGGCAAGTCAATGAGACCCAACACAAAAGCATCCCTGTCAGGAGGCAGTTGGAGGGAAGAGGACAACCTCCACACGCAGGATCACTACAAGACACCGCAGAAGATCCATCTAGAATTATTTAGACATAAACCTAGCTATTAGGAATGCGGCTTGTGTGAATATGCCAAAGTCAGACCCTGAACGAGCCAAGGTAAGGCCAGTGAGCTCTGAGAGTGGGGGTCAGCTGGCACTGCCCCCCTGCAAACCTCAGCGGTCCCAGGTGGGACATCAGCAGTGCTCCCGCTGCCCAGGTTAAAGTTAACATTGGTACAGCCACAAAGGCCAGAACTGCAGCTCTACATAGTAATAAAGAGTAATTTGGATAAGTCTTTATATTCATTTTATGACATCTTTTCTGCTGATGCTTATGTAATAGAACACTTCCATGAAATTTCATTGATTTAAACATATCCGAAAATCTAAGTTAACACATATGAAATACAGAATGGAGAAAGATTATTTAAAAAAACCCTACTTTGGTAGCGCCTTTAGACCGCTAGATGTTGTGTGTAACTACAGACAATATAAATCCTTAAGACAAACAATCCTGGGGCTTTACACCCTTAGAGTATAATCCAGCCCACTATGTACAGAACTCTTCAGTGGCAAGCGCAACTCAAATGTTCTCTGAATTAACTTCCAAAACCTGTACAGCTTTAACAGCTCAGATGGTAAATAGCTACAGGTTATTTGATAGCTAAACTTGTCAGAATCTGCAAAAGAGATACAATCAATTGTAATTGAAAGTAATGAATACACTTTTCTGGTCACTCCATGTCAGGTGCTAACACACATCAGAATCCTTAAACATCACATCCACATGAGACATCATATGTGTGTGAATATTTATGCTCAAGAAACTTTGAATTCTGTCCAAATGTAAATGCCACAGTATAACTGATCAGTCACGATCATGAAAAGCTTCCAGAGTATTCTCATTTCTAAAACAAACTAAGATTGTGAAAAATGCAGGTTTTGATGAATCGTCAATGGAATACTGGCAATTCCAGAGTGGAGACAAAGCATTCAATGGGAATGGAAAACGGCTCCAGTATAAACAAGCCCACATAGGATGATTGTATAATGCTTTACAAATATTAAGCAGTAAATATATAGGCTATCCAGTTGTTAAGTGATGTTGGAAATCTGTATGTATTCTGAGAAACTAATTAATGCTGATCTGTACTGAACACATGAACATACTCATGTGCTGATGAAAGATACTCCCCTGAAAAATATTGGTTCCCTCTGAAAAGCGAGATGCACTCTAGACAAGCACAAAACACAGGCATTCCCCTTCTATGGCTACTGATAAAACACACAGCTGCAAGCATCTGCAGAGGACAGATTTATTCTTGTTTTCCCAGCACAGATACTGGCATTAGTTGGGGGAAAAGAACATGCAGTTCCAGCATGATCTGAACTGAACTTATTCTTTGGGGACGTTAGTGGATAAAAACAATTCCTGATATTAAGGACTGAGGACCACAGCAACTTGTTTGCATTTGAAAGCCATTATGAAGTACACTAAAGACAGCAAGCACAATATACTGTACACTTGTTGTTTCAGATGTTTCAGTATTTTTTTTTTCCTATTTCATCTGTTTCAGTAGTTATTTTTTTTTTCTTCACCAGTTTATTATACTAATTTTATATTTGGATCCTTAAGCTCTTATAACGGGCCTTGATTTTTTCTTTTCTCTGTGGACAGTAAGATAGGGACCTGGTAGGGACCAGCAAGGACCTTGTTTGTGACATGCATCTCTGCTGAAAAAAACATAGTATAAACAGGCAAGCACATTCAGATCTCTCTTCAGTCAGCAACCCCAGCTCAAAATTATTTCTCACCAAAATGGCTTCTAGAAATTTTGTTTCCTACTATGTACCAAGTGAACTTAAATTCTAATATATAGACAAAAGACTGCCTTCAAGCTGCACACCCACTGCCCCGAGGGCACCAGGGAAAATTCTAGGACCATCAAGTGTGTTTCTTTAACAGAGAAGGTGCTGAAGTTGAGGAAGGCAAGATACGAGAAGGTGCTGCAGGTCTGGTATCCTCAGAGTGCATGAAATTAACAGGTGGCAGACAATTGTTGGGGCTTCCCACCTAACTTCTTCCCAACGCAAAACATTCTCATCTAGAAGTTTAGAGTGCTAATAATAACTCTAACATCTCCTTTTAAATGCATTTTAGCTCTTTCAAAATAACACATTGATACTTCTGATTTTTTTTTTTCTGTTGAACTCCTGTTCTGAAAAAGTGCAGCTTATAGCCTTTCTGAAGCTTTTTCCCCACCAAGTCCAACCTGAAAGCTCTCTTCCGGCCTCACTAGGACAAAGCCAGGTCTCTGTCCAAACACACCATATTTTAGCTCATTCCTTTCTTTCTCATGCTTAAGTCCAAATCCATCCCATTTATTTCCTAACAGCCTCTTTTAAGAGGTTTCCAATATCTTCTCACAGAAATGTCTTCTCAGCTGCTAAACACGAGAGACCCAACAAAACAACAGCTTGGCATATGTAGGAGAGGAGTAAGACTCACCCTTTTGACAGCGATGATCTGCTCATGGAAATGCAGCCTCAGTTGTTAGAAAGATACCTGAAACATTGAGCATGATCAGGTCCCACCAAAGTGTAGCAGTATTTTCATTTAATTAGATGCATAAATACGTATTTCAGTGCTTAGTTTTAAAATAAACATCTGAAACATCAATTCAACGCCTATACATAAATCCATTTTACGATTTTGACTAAAAGAGCAGACTAACTGACATGAGCAAAAGTTCTATCAGTTTTCACAGCAATACAGTTTATTGAAATAAAGGATAAGTAAGGCTAACTGCTAGGGAAACACACCATTTTCCCTTTTTGCATTTGGCAGGAGTTGATACTACAAGCAAAAATAGATACAGTGAAGAGGCCTTGCAGGGGGAAAAACTGCTAAACACACACTCAAATAACATCACTGTTTCAATATATTACTTTATATATTGACTAGATGGTCTATATTTGTGTGTGTATATATATATATAAAAGCCTATATCTACTTAAGGCAGTCTTCAACTGGCAATTTGTAACTCAAAAAGCAAGTGTTGGTTAAACTAAATGCTACCAAAGACAGAGTTAACATGCAAATCGTCACCCAGTTTAATGTAGTTTCTGATCTGTAACAGCATGGAACAAACAACTGCAAAACAGCTATGCTGGTGCAACAGAGCTTTGCCGATTTACACGGGATGCAGGATCCATCCCAGTGTGTAACTCCTTCATTCACGTCATTAAATCATGTTTGCCAGCAACTACATTGTACTAATGGGTGCATAAAGCTATTCTGCACCTGTCAATTGCCAAGGCATCTGTGCAAACACAATGAAATGGGAAGAAGTGAAGCAAGGAACCCTACCGGTAAAAATAAACCTAAATCAATACAAATAAAACTTAAGCACTTGGCACGTATGGCTGACTTCTTGCTAAGTATAAATGGTATCAAGGCATGTTTTTAGCCCGATGCTACCCAACGATGCTTAAATAAATCCATTTATATCTTACCAGACAACATTCTTTGCATTTTACTGTCCTAATGCGAAACAAAGTAAATCTTCGAGTAGCAAGTGTGCAAAAAGAATGAACATGTTGAGATTCAGAAAAGTTTGGGTTTCTTTCAAGGAACTACAGAGCTACTTCTGTTTCCTCACTAGGTTCAGTGCTGGTTTATTTTGATGGCTCAGAGAGAATCACCAATCCTGGTAAAAAATCTTCAGTTCTGCTTTGTGTTACTGCTATTTCCGACAAAACCAGTACAAAGAAATAGTACAAATCCAAGAAGTGGAATTTCCACGAGATGTTACACTTGCATGAGTAGCTGTCATTGCCAGCTGCAGCAGCCAGAATATCAATTTACTCACTGCACAAATTTTCAAAAGCGTGATATAAAAGTGAAGGCAGCCTTATCATTACCTGCTTATTTTCATTTCAGAAAGCTGCTTCCCCTTACCTTCTTTAAGTATCTACTAAAACTTTTTTTTATTGCAGTTCATCTTCAAAATTAATCATCATAAATTTAAAAACATTTTCTTGCAAATCTGTCAGGTTTGTAGTGCCATTTCATTTATTACAGGACCACACGACGCATCAGAGCTCTGTATTTGAACATGACATATTTTCACTTTGTTTTGATACCACGTTCGAAAATTGTTCCTATCAATCTTTCACTGGAGCCAAAACTTAACTGTCTTGTTCACTGAAACATTAAATGCCAAGTCACACAGATGAATAAAAGCATTTGCAAATGTAACATCTGCATTCGCAGTTGCAAACATTTGCAAAAGTTTCCTGACGCAAAGGTCTATAGAAGAGAATCCACAAAAGCGAATGAGTCCACAGTCAGTACCAAAACCAATTATTCCTAATCATTTTAGTCATCAGATCACACTGAAATTTATTAGATTTCATAAACAGGCTGGTCTTCAAGTAGAATTTTGGAAGTGTTTACGGTTCAGATTTCCAAAAAGTATTAAAACTTCCATGCATTTGCCAGACTCAGTGTATGCACTATTTAAGATCCATGATTTTCTGCATCGTTTGCTAGAGAGGAGTAAAACACCCAAACAAACCGGCCATATACTTACATTCCCCATAATGCATCATTTTCCCTCTAAACAGTGGCAGCAAACAGGCACATCCAATACTGTATTACTTTCTTCTCTCATTCATGACGATGTCACACACAGGTTCTTTGATTCTGAAAAAGAAGCATTTCCCAGGTTCTAAGGACAGAGGTACCCCAACCAATCCATCATGCTTTGTGTGCTAATGATAGACTCATGCATAAGAGGCACCAGAAGCCGTCAGAGGCAGGAGGCATGAAAAGGAGTGAATCAACTGTCAAGGGTTGTGATCTGAAGGACTGCAAGGCTGTGATTAGAATTTTCAATCAGGACTTCCACAATTCATCATGCTACAGGGGAAGGGGTGGGGGGGACACATATATTTCTTCATCAGCCCTTTCTGCTATTGGCACAGCAAGTTCCAGGGCACTAAAAAAGGGAAATCTTAAGGTTTCATATTTAAAAGCGGGTACGTTTGAATCTTCAGGGAGTGGAGAGTAAGAGATTTTCTGGGACTGCATAGCTACTACTTTTTGTCTTCATACTCAAAACCAAGATTATTTGCAGCACAGCCTTTCAGCTGATGAAAAAGAAAACACAGCTCCTCCTCTTTCTCCTGTTATAGGAATAATTATAGACACCTGAGCAAGAAGTAGCCCTGGAAATCTTTCACTGTTGTCTTTAGGGATTTGAAAAGGAAAAATCCCTCCCCCAGAATCCTTCATCAGAATTTGCTAACACACTCTGTGAAACTTCAGAAAATAAAAAGGCAGAGCTCTTTAAAAGGACAATATTCTCACCATCTGCATGAAATCTCCTGCATCACCCAAGAGCTGGCACATAGTCACATTTCCAAAATGTAAAAAGGACCAGCAAGATGACCGAGTGCCTCAGTTCAGAATAACCAAACACTTGGTCTAACTTTGTTTTCCTCATGGTATTTGTTTGCCTTGGTACTACCTCTACTGACTCGCCAAAGAAAAAGTCAACCCCACAACTCAACAGCCTCAAGCAGGACGTGGAGCCGGGGTGGTTCTGTAGCTCTGCTGCAGCCTCCCTTTTGAAACCACAGGAAAGTCACAAAAGCTCCTCAAATATTCTGCTGCTTCTTCCCTTCCATTCCTCACCTATGAAATGTAGTAACTCTGTCTCCCTTAATTCAAATTTTGCAAGAACTCATTCACAGAGGGGACTGCTGCCCTCCAAAGCCTTCCAAGAAGTCCTAGCCCACCAGTTGGGTGCTGGCGACGTGAAGGAAGCGCCACAGGGAACGCGCGGTCTCTCTGTATCAATGTCACCGCAGAGGCTTTGTCTCAAAATCTAGATCCAAGTGACAGCCCAGTCAGATTAGACATTTATTGAAATATATGAATGAAGCATTATTTTAAAAGGCAATTTTCATGTTAAACTATGAATAATGAACAGTAAAGACAGTTCTTATTTGCATAATTAATGTTTCAGTTATTGATATTCCTTCAGAGGGTCACTAGCTTTTTTTCTCCAAGTTAATTAATTAATAAAGCAACTCCTTTTATGTAGGTAATTTTAATCACTTTAATACTCAAAGGCACGTAAAATATCTGGCAGTTCTTTTTTTAATGTGGCAACCCTAGTGACACAATGATCGTTTGCATAAATGTAAACACTGAATGGGTCCATTTAACTCCTGACTAGAAAGAAATCCTTTGAAACTCACAAGAAACAAACACATAAATTATGGACAAACATGGCAATATGGGCAAGACCCCCCCTTTTGTCCTTACATCACAACCATATTTTCCTTAGCGCAAATCTCAGCTTCGAGACAATATACGGCTAACGGGACAAATCTGTCCTCACAATTAACCGAGGATTGCTCTGAGGAGACAGAATAATTTAGGAAAGAATAGAGGTTTATGGGAAAACAATTACAAACTGGAAAACTGTTAGCAAGCAGAACCCTTTAAAGGCTCACCATTTTACAGGTAATACAGAACTTTTTTCTTTTTCCATTAAGAAATACACAAACAAATCCCACAAACAGAAGCCTGATCCTACAAAAACCTGTTACAGAAAGACTTCTTGCCCATGGTAAATCTTAGAGAAGTCAGGTGAGAGGGTTACTTTACTTTGCTCGGTAGCCAGAGCTTACAACAGATCATGCAAAATTCAACCTGGAAAGGTCTACAGAATGCAGTCCTTGAAGAAAATAAGAAAGCTAAGAGCTTATAGCAGTTATGAAAACTTTTTTCCCCTCCCTCTTTAGGGAGGCTCAGTACAGTATTATGAACATCTTGGTCCACAAATTAGTTTTAAAGCTACACAGCCTGTGTGAGCTATTGTCCCACAAGCCTATCACTACAGCTTCTTGTCTGCAAACCTCCGCCTTGCTCCACTCATAATCCAACCAAAACGCTACTGCAAAAAACATTTTAGTGCCCTCTTTCATCACATCTCTCCTTGATGTGGAGGATGAATACAGTCATTGTCATTTTTATCACACCTAAAATTCATAAACCACTAATAACTTGTCCTCATCCCATTTCTGACCCTTTCTACCTACATCACCACACCTTCCTGCCAAACAAGCATCTTTATGAAGGGGTTTCCAGGCTGCCCTCCTAAAGCAGTGCCACACAGTTCTCAAAGGCCAATTCTTTGTAGTTAAAACTTCACCTCAAATGTATCTTTTACAGTGCGATTTAATGAAAGAGAAAGAAAGGGATAGAAGATGTAAGTATCTGAGTACTGACACCACTGATTACCTGATAACCAGAGCCCCATCATTCTGGTATTTCCTCATCAGAAAACAGCTACTGTCTCTACTATCGAGCATTTTCAGAAGGAGATTTGGGTTTGGTTTTTTTTTGTTTTATGCAGTGCCTGGCACCACTGAGGGAAACTGAAGGGAAGGAGAGCCCCAATCCACCTCTACAGTTTGGGCAATGGGATGGCAACATAGACAATAAACACTTATTTGTTTTATGCACTCATCTGCATCGTATCGGCTGCTAAAACTTTGCAAATATTCCAGACATCATCAAGAACCTCTGCAACCTGTCTTCAGACTGTAAATCTCAAATCTGCTCTCCATCTGAGAGATTATAACAAAATGTGAAATAACCTAAAAATTGAAAGTCATTTCACAGAAAATGGAAATAGATACCGCAGGAAAAACACGTTCCAGACTTGCAAAATTCTCTCTTTTATGTAATCCTTACCCATAATCTTTCAGGGGACTATTTAGATCTCTGTCTTGACAGACACACCTCGCAGTATTTTTAACCGCTGCACATGTTTTTTTGCCAGCGGTCGGTTGTGTATTCAACTGGGCCTTCCAGCAAATGGTATTCAAAACATGCAGGAGTAAGGAATGCAGCCACTAAGTGGATTATGAATAAAACACTCAGGTATTCTTTTTCTGTATTTCTCAGTAATTACTCACAGCCCAGGAACATAATAGTGATCTGCTTCTTCGGTGTCTCACTCCTAAAGGATCGATGTGGTGTGAACACAGGCACTATAGGACTTAATGGCAAGTTCCAACCGCTTCCTACAAGACAAGAGTCTCCTCGACAGCCTTCTACCAGGCATTGAAGAGCCAGCTAAATAACTGCTATTACTGTATATTTGTGTCCTCTTTGTCAAAATCATACTTAATAAATACAAAGAGCCGACAGCGGACAGATCCAAGAGAAGGTATAAATGAAATTCTAGATTAACAAAGCTCTATTGAATCAAGTTCGCAATTTTATCCCCGGGGATAACAAGTTGGCTTGCAGTGGTGGGCTAAATAATGCAGTTCAACACATTAAGTCTTTGTATTCAGGCTGTTGTATTCAGACTGAATGGACTGTTAGCTCAGAAAAAAAAGGCAGGAGGGTAAAGGAATGCTGAAGTAGCTCTGTTTCCTGTCCACAGCACACTTTCTGTTCTCCTTCATCATTCCAAAACTATCATGATCATACATCCATCACCACATCTTGCACGTTCCCTGAGAAAGAGACAAAACGGGCCCCAAAATCTCTGTCTTAATGGGTGTCATCAAAAGAAATACCAATTCATCTGGATGCAGCGCATGCAACATGCATAAAGTATCCAGAAATCAGTGTCATTAAAAAGCGGGGCTTCCCCTTTGCCACCCAGACACTGCCATAGTAAGAGCTGGTTTTATCATTTCACACCGCAGATACCTTCACATGGAGCACATGGAAACTTCTCCTCTGACCAAGAGTAAAAAGTCACCTTTTCTCTCTCTCTGTAGTCACAGTTTCAGCCAAGCAGTTTTCCACGAGAGAGTGAAAAGTTCCTCTATTGTCAGCGCTGAAAGCTTCTCTTAAAGTAGTTCTATTTTTTTGTATGTAGCCACATTTTCATCAAATTCAGTGCATACATTTTATGAAACTGTTTGAAAACCTCAGGATTTAGGTTAGAAAAGGAACATGAAATGTAGGCTAGGCTATAGTGGGCTTTCTAGGGAATATCCCACTAAAGAATCTCTTGATAGGTAAGGTATCTTTCTGGCTGTAAAAGCAATGATTGTTGAGCACAGATTTTCAGTGGGCTCTGGAGGTTTAAAGTCTCA
Organism: Numenius arquata; assembly: GCF_964106895.1. Classification (NCBI taxonomy): domain Eukaryota; kingdom Metazoa; phylum Chordata; class Aves; order Charadriiformes; family Scolopacidae; genus Numenius; species Numenius arquata. Next base: position 57,479,399 of record NC_133583.1, read on the forward strand.
GAAAGACCTAATTTCCTTCAGCACTGTCTGCTTGCTTCCTCTGGATTTTATATCTGTATGAGTTCAGATGGAATATAGAATTGGGCAAAAGAAATTATAATACACCATTAGCAACAAACTTTGGTTTAATTTTCTGTATCTTATAAATACCATTTAATGCTGTCAGGTTTGCTACGGAATATTTTTTTTTCCATATTAAAACCGCACTTCAAGGTAAGGAAAATAAATGATTTTTAGTAAATGGACAAAGTTCAGCTGGGGGAGGAAAAAATGTAAAATTACATTATTTCTATTACATCAAAGTGGGCAATCAAATCTTTAATGTATCTGTTCCTATCTCAGGCATAACTATAACTATTTTTACAGCAGAAATATAAAATTCCACCAATGTTTTTGTTCCTGTTTTTGCTCTTAGTTGAGTTATAGTTTGTACTCCATAAGGATCCATTTTCACAGATATTCATACCACCTGCTCTATTCCAAAGAGACAGGATTTATTTGATAGCCAAGTGGCATTCTAGTTAAAACATTCTGCAATATCAACACATAAATCATCCTGAACACAGGATATACAGCTGCAAAGTTTTTAACTAACTAGACAGACCACAAAAAATTTCTAACACCCTCTGGTTTAATTCTTCCTGTAACTTATTTTGAGATGAAAACACGGTAAGTGAAAGGGTTCCAGACTCATTCTTTGTGATGCCCTTACAGGACATGCTGAACATCACAAGCTTCACAAAGACTGGGTGCGCTGTAGATGACAAGACACATTCTAGTGTAGGGTGGTTGTTTGGGTTTGGTTTTGTTTGTTGGGTTTTTTTTCCTCCTTTCTCAAGAACTATTTCCACTCATATGTATGACCTCCACTGTTTAACTGATGACTATTGAGTGCATCAGTTACAAAAAACAGCCATTCTCATTTCCTTTACACTCCTCCTGAAAGAAATAAATCAGTATCTTGACTGATTGAAACACTTAACTGCCAGTCATCTTGCTTTGTCCCTTCGCTGCCTCACACCAGCCTGCACGAACTCGAGAGATGCAGAGCAGTGATTAAATTGTAACATGGAGCACTGAGAGCAATAACTAAGTAAGCGGTTATAAACAAATAACACAGTTCTTCATAATTCAGTAAAATGCATTATTTGATTTTGTGTGTGTTTTTGAAAGCCAGTCAAAGTAGCAGTGCTTTTTTACTAATGCAATAACATTACTGCTTAATGGTGGAAAGCACAGGAGAGCAATATATGGCCTACAAGTAAGAGTAAAATGTGCAAGCTTAACAATACAAGTTTATCTTCCTTATGAATTACCTAGGCAGTGCTTTTATTATATGAGATCCATTGTTTCCCGATCTGCAAATTACTTCCTGAATCTATTAACTATAATGGGAGAAATGTGTTTTTCAGTCTTACTCTCCGAAAAAGAAAAACCCCAAACCACAATAAATCAGTCAAAGCAGGTGAGTCTAAACTGGCAACACGACCAAGGTATTTCAAGTATGCAGTCACCGGCTCCCTAGAACACTAAAGGACTTTTCCAAGGGTGGGAGCAGAGAGATGAAAGGATTTAAGTGTAAACTATACGATGATAGTACAATTCTCGAGTATTACCATGCGTGTGAGGGATTATTAAAGATCAGGTAGGATTTTTCTAGCCTTACTTCTGACACCTCCAGGGAAACAAATTCTGCAGCGCTCTGTAGGAGATAAAGAACAACCCGAGTATATTAAAAGGCTCATAGATATAATTCCATGAACTACAAGCTTTCCTTTTAACTCAAATACCTTAAAGTGAACAATACTTACATCGTAGTCCTTGCATTTCTTATGGTTTTGAAGGACGACATTTCCACTCACTGACTTAGTATTTGCATGTCTTGAATTCTCTAGGGAGGACCCAAGAAGGGTAATACTGTTTTTATTCATATATCTTCCTCTAAATTCCCACACCACATCCCAAACTCATTTACTTAAGCAAAAAGCTTCATTCATGTCCATTAACACCACCATGATTTTCCTGAATATGAAAGATAGAGGTGGAAATACTTGTATATGCTCCTGAAAACAAGTCAACAGCCGATACCGGTATTACGTGGCAGAACATAGATTGAGTGTATTCTTGCTAATGACATACCACTTGCTATGTAAACTCTAATAAGTCACGTTTGAATCACCACAGGGTAGTTTGGTAGCATTAGAACTGCAAAACAAATACAGAAGTCAAGGCATCTGAATTCGCCCAAGTGTTGTGACTACATGTAGAGCATTCCTTCTTCTTCAGAAGCTCTCCATCACTTCCCAAGTGCAAGAGCTCGTCACGTTGATTCATTTTCCAAGCTCCATTTCAAATTGTCTTCTCACCAAGGCCCAAAGACCAGCACAGTTTAAATTCTGCTCTTCCCAGTCAACAGAAGTCAACAGGACTCTTGGTCTCAATGACCTCTACACTCCACCTCACAGAAGTCATCAGGTGTAACGCATGGTCTCAAAATAGTCACTGTCACATGTGCTGATAGAAGGAGGTAGGATTTTCATTGAAATGACCGGACACAGAGTACCTTAATGAGTATACAACCCGTACGCAACACATTCTTCCAGTTACCTCTTAAACCTTTGATCTCAAGGTCAGACATTTCACTGGAAAGTTTGAGCAATTTATTTATGATGCTGCTATGAACAGTAACATTGCTAAATAATTCCCTTTAAATAAGTTACCTATTTAAATTATCCCTACTCAAAGCTAGGACAGGAAGCACCACCTATTATTAAGGTTGTCTGGCACTTCCCACTCTAACAGTCTCCTTTCAATTGCTTGCAACTTTGCCAGAATTTTATCTGTTCAGGCTACAATTTTACACGTCAAGTGTGTCTGCTTCGGGGTGATTTTCAGGACATGAGGGAAGAGGAATGAGTTGAATCAATTCCAAGATTTAGACTGTAGGAAAATAGTATGCTTTGACCACGCTAAATAATCATTATGAACTTACATTTGGAAAGTTTACTGGGTTTTGAAACTGGAAATAAGATTTGTTCTTCATATCATGGATCTGTTTTTCTTGCTAATCCTAAGAAACACCACAAAACTAGCCAAATTATAAAATGATAAACTTAAACTTGTCCAGTGACGACTCCTTTATACTAAAATCTCTCTACGCTGTCACCATCACCTGCATCCTCCAGAAGAAACTAAAACGCACATGCACATTCCTATAAACACTGTACCACATAATAGGCTATTCCTGTAATTACTGCTCTGAACTGCAATGACACAAAACACTGGAACCAACAGCGAGAGGTTTGTCTTTCCATTAAGGCACCCAGCAAGCTGATGGATTTGAATGCAAAAGGTACAAGAACCAGACCAGAGAACAGAGAAACAGACTTTGACATGAACTTGTATCCCAAGAAGAGAAGAGAAGAATTTGTGACTTGGGAGGTTTAACTTGGGAGTCAAGAGACACAAACGGCTTCAGGGGAGGGGTAGAATTAGAGTGGATGGAGACACTCATCTATAAGAGAGGTGCTGCATCTAGGTAAGGAGCCAGGAGAAAAGGAGAGCCAACTCATGGTACCCAGGAAACCGGGATTAAGAACTGATGCGAAGAACGTGCATCTCATTTGTCTCTATTAACGGTCACAAAGAACATGGCAGAAACTGCTGTCACAGCTACTCAATTAAACCCGATGGTATAAACCTGTCCATAGGAAGGACAAGAAAAAAAAATGGTCTCGACAATACATATGGATCTCAACACAATGTGATTTGATGTTACTCTTTCTCCCCAAAGCAAAATAGGAGTTCTATTTCATTTACTATGTTAAAAGCAAGATCTTCCTACCATTACTGCTGTACCTCTCGGTGAATATTTAAAGCTGAATTATTTCAAATACTTTATTTCATTAGACAAATTTTCTAAGAAGACATAAATTAGGGCATATGGTTCATAATATTTTCACTTCCTTTCCCCGTAACCCATTTCACTAGTTTTACACTTCATCAATTTAAGCATTATTGCTAATACGTAACATTTAAACTCTGTCACAGGAGAGAAAAAAAAAATCCAAATGTCTAATTAGAAAGCTATGATGGCCATTTCGGAAAGTAGTGTTACATTTTCTACCTACATCCAATACCTATGAAAGAATTAAAGTCAGAAGCAGATGCAGAGCTTACAGGCCTCTGGGTTTCTGTGCAGAGCAAGAGCTTTTTTGCTGCTTACTCGGATACAAGACAAAACTGAGTCTCCAGAGTAGAGAATCCCCGTCTCTATGATTTACAGATACACAACAGCATAAAGCATTAAACGAGAGTGTAAGAACGGCTGTTTTACCACAGCGTAAAACCAAGGGCAAGCAACATTTTTTATGTTAAGCATAAAAACATTCCTACATACAACTGAATCAACAACAATAATATATGAAACTACCTACAGCAGGAAGGGCATCTCTGACTAACACCAAAAAATCTAACTGCTAACGTTAGAACATAGTTAGTATCAGAAAAGCTGTTTTCTACCCAAACCTTCATACTGAAACATGACAACAATCTTTCTAACATCAACACATGCCAGAAAATCATGCAAGAACAAAACAAAAAGAAGAAATGCATGGAAAAGCTTTCACAAAATACCAAGGCGGCAGAAGTCTCCATTACAACTCGTTGTCTGACTTACAATCATTGCAAAGATTTACAAGGAACAGTTTTACAAATCTTTGTGAACATAAGCAAACTCCACTTCTTCAAAATAAGCAAGATACATTTCTGTCATATGTTAAGAATTCTTCTACAGGTTGTATTAGCGTCTTAAAAGCATCAGTGATTAGTCAGAATTATCACAGTAGGGGATTCAGAGTTATGTTAGGGTTCTGAGTGCTAGAAACATGTAAGTCTTCGTACTGTATAAAAAAAAAAAAAAATGGGCTGTTCAAAAAAAAGAATACATATTCATCTACACATACACATGCTCCTGATAGGAAGAATTAAGACCAGCAGATAACACCTTTGAAAACACCAACAATTAAAAGGTATCCCACTCTCGTTTATTAACAGATCATTACACTGTTTCCCAAGTTACTGGTTAAATATACAATTATTCAGAGAGGAGAAAGGAAGGCCCTGTGTAATAACACATTATACCTATAACAGCAACTGTTTCTTTTCTGTACCACGCTCTCTTTCCTAATGTGTTTTTTCATGTTACATTTTTGAAAAAATACTGGGGACACTGTAGCATAGCCTCTAAGGCCATAACAACAAAACGTAATAGGCTTCTTTAACTGTAAAAAAGTAACCTTTGGCGTGTTGAGACTGGAGGTGGAAGGGTCAGTAAGGCTGTATTCTGGGTGCCAAAACTCAAGAGTTTCTCTTCCAAGTGTGGTATGTTGTTATGAAACCGTAAAACAGACCCCATTAGTGATTCCTACTTTTATGGAAAAGCTTTTATGTAACTTATATAATACACATATTACATACATAATATATACTAAGAATTTTTTCATAAGCTTTAAAATAGTCTTTAAAGAAGTTGAGAGAACAAACATACTCGATTCACTCAGGCAACCCAGCTGCATACCAGAACCAGACTCCTACACTCACAAACATCCAGTGCTTCTGTGCCTAGTTCCATACTCCACCAGTAAGTCAGACCTTAGATTCATAGATTCATAGATTGGTCCAGGCCGGAAGGGACCTCCAAAGGTCATCTAGTCCGACCTCCCCGCAGTCAGCAGGGAAAGTCACCTTCTCCCTCCCACTGTAGTCATAGAATCACCGAATGGTTTGGGTTGGAAGGGACCTTAAAGATCATCAAGTTCCAACCCCCCTGTCATGGAGAGGGAACCTCCCACCAGACCAGATTGCTCAAAGTCCCATCCAGCCTGGCCTTGAACCCCTCCAGGGATGGGGCATCCACAGATTCTCTGGGCAACCTGGGCCAGTGTCTCACCACCCTCAGAGTAAAGAATTTCTTCCTGGTATCTAACCTATATCTCCCCTCTTTCAGTTTAAAACCATTAGCCTTTGTCCTATCGCTACACTCCCTGATAAAGAGTCCCTCCTCATCTCTCCTGTAGGCTCCCCTCAGGTACTGAAAGGGGCTGTAAGGTCTCCCCAGAGCTTTCTCCAGGCTGAACAATCCCAACTCTCTCAGCCTGTCTTCATAGCAGAGGTGCTTCAGTCCTCTGATCATCTTCGTGGCCCTCCACTGGACCCATTCCAAAAGGTCCATGTCCTTCCTGTGCTGAGGAAGTCATTGACACAGTATTTGCTCCTCAGAATGAGTGACCGTAACTCCTCTCATTCCAAGCTCTTTTCAGAGCACTGCAGACATCCTGAGTTGCCGCACCATGATTAAGAAGTTTCCCTCTCACATTACTGCAGAGAGATGCACTAAGAATCATTACAAGTTATTACAAGTATCTCACCAAAACATTATATTTTTCATTTAAAGGAAATTTGCTTTAAAAAAGCCCTTTGTGAACTCTACTACAAGTTGCAAGGCATTTCAGTCTCCCATGTTTACTGCTCAAGCTTTTATTACAACAATAAAGAATATAGGCAATATATTAATATTTAGAAGAATTTTGCTCTTCCACTTGCATCATGCTTATAAATTGTTCTCCTGTTAATTAGCTATTTGATCTCAACATATCAGGAACAGCACAAAAAATACATTGCTCTCCGTACTGCTTTGTAACCTATGTCCTTCTCTTCTGCTAAAAGCTTTTCTTAAAAGTGCTATTATTAATTGCCAAGCATTGGAACTGTTCCTCCAGACATCTTCCTCATACTTTCAAGACAGGCAGACAAGATTTTCTCCACTTTTTCAACTGAAGTACAAGCTAAAGTCCATCTGAATACACAATTCATTCTATTGAGCACTGTGCTCTCCCTAACGCATCCAGTGTAGCCAGCTTCTTACAGGAAGTAATTCCTGGAACAATCAAGACTCTCATAAGGACTTGACTCAATTAATATACGCTATGTCATCACGTCTGCATTTTATCTCGTGCAGTGATACTAAAATGTTAAGGATGCAGAGTCCAACAGAAGTATGTCAGCAGTGATCAAAACCTGTACGACAATCTTCTGTAACTCCAGGCTGAACTTTTGAGCGCTGATTTACTAAGGTGAAAACTAGAGAGCTATTACAAACTATTTCTATTCTTGTTGATTATAACTTAATCTTAAATTGCTCTTTCTACCTAACACCTGCAACATTCGTGTCCGAAATGGGAAGGAATCAGAGTGATATGGGGTTGGAAGGGACTAGAGATCATCTAGTCCAGCTCCCCTGCCAAAGCAGGTCTATCCTCAGAGATCCTGCTTCCAGTTTTGTTTGTTTTTTCCCAGTATTGTTCCAATGCACAACAGCAACCCTACATTGACCTCCAGCATGTTTTTTTGGAGAAGAAACTGTATGTACCCTAATTTCCCAGAAACCAGCATAATTCTTGGTGGTTTCTTGATGCCTGTTTCTCCTAACAAATCAAATCCTAGACAGTTTTGGAAAAATTCAATGTTAGTTTCTCTCATGAAAATAAATGTCCACCTATGAAAATGAAATACATTCACTATCCTTCACCTAAGAGTACTTCTCTTTAATGAATAAATAATAAAAAAAAATAATCACTATGAAGCAGCCAGAGATAATACAGCGCAACACACCAAGTTGGAAAAAAATAAATATAATTTCAGAGGCAGTCCATTAGACATTAAAACTGATATTATAGCTGCTTCCTCATTGTCTACATGCAAATTATGCACATACTTCCAGCCACAAGTAAGAAAATCAACACTGTATTCATCAAGACAATTTATTCTGGTGTTATTGGATCCACAAACCAAATGACATGTACCTGTACTATTTTCCTTCTCTGTACTGCGCTTCTTCCCATCACTACCGAAAAGTTCCATCTAAAAATAGTGATTAGCAGAATCTGCCACCCACAATGTTTACGGGTCATTTGCAATCTGTACTTTGAACTAAAGATGATCTTTGCAATAAAGAACCGAGTTAGCTCTCTACAGAGGCTTGAGCAATATTTCAAAGTTTGATGCACATGAACCATTCCCCTGGATTTCTGCTGTCGGGAAAAAGGAAGGCAACTAGAGTTCTGTGACTGAGAATAGGATTCTTCTCACCTAAATTTTAGCTGCCAGGACTGGGCATCTTGTATAACTTAACGAACTAGGCTTCTTCTACAAAGAAGAGAGAGTGATAGAACCATCCCATGGAGAGTCCTCTCTCTGCCGTCTCTTCACCTTATGCAAGAGCCCAAGAGAAAAAATTACGCAAGTATTAAACATGACAAATGCTACATTCAAATGGAACAACCACATGTAAGTACCTTGTAGGATCCACAGTCCTGCCACACACACAAAAAAAAAAAAACCACCCCAAAAAAACCCCCACCAAAGCTGCAAACAGAGAGCTCCTTTATGAAAATCACTTGCTGTTCTTTGTCAGGCCCAAAATCGGGGCTGACCATTTTTGCAGCTGTGGCAGAATTATTTTTTTAGTGTTGTTTCACAGCATAAAGCGGATTTCATGTCCTCTCCAGGACCATCGTGCACTGAAATCCAGCAGCTGAAGCTTGGCACAGTGGGATTCGCTCAATAACAATTCTCACTTTTCTCTGAGGATCTGTATGCACCAAAATCAATTAGCATTTGCTACAAATGTAACATAGCAACAGCGGACAAGCGCTCATTTGATGTAAATCAGTCCAGTTCTTCTGATTTGAAAGAATTTTACCAAATTTCATCAGCTGTGACTCTCAAACAGTGCCTTTGAATAGCTCGCTCTATCACTAGGGAGGTAAGGATCATAAAATTTGAGTGCCAGGAACAGTAAGTGGTCAATTCAATTTGTTACCCTCTTTAGGACTTCTCAAACATTTTATTTCTCTTGTTTTCAGAGGGAAGAAAAATGGGGCTGAATATATGAAAACTGCCACACAGGGATGGTGGGTGGAAAGCAGTCCTGAAGCCATAAACTGAGATTTTATTACTTCAGCAGCCACCAAAAAAACCCCAAACCAAACCAACCAAACAAACAAAAAAAACCCACCACAAAACCAAAAACCCCATTTATAAAAAATATAAACCCCATTTATAATCTTTATTAAACTCACTGACATTTTTTTTTTTACTGTTTTCAAACTTGAGCAAACTGCCAACATGCTGTGTGAAGTAGCACTTCCTGTTGATTTGTTTTGTATTAATTATAGCATAATTAAAAAGGGGAGTCTTTATTGTAATCAACTACCAGGTGTTTTAAAACACTAAACAGGGGCCTTGAAAATTTTCAAGTGATACTTCCAGTTTTACTGTGGCACACTGGCCAAATTTTAAAACGTATGCACATTTAGGGAGGAAAATCCTAGCATGGGAAAACCTTTATCATGTTAAAAAAGAGGAAAAATCTCCAACCTACTAGGAAGACCCTTGATATTAGTGGTATAGCCGCTACAGTTAAGACGTGAACACATAACAGGTCATCTAATCTTGCCATTAAAAGGTTTGAATTTGCTAATACGCCTCAGAGCTTGAAGACAACTGCCGTAAAAGGCAGTAGCAATAAAACCAACTTAACTGTGTATTTCATTACATAAAAGAATGAGAGGGAAAATTGAAATATTAATAAAATATTCACTGCATTGACTGTTGATGAACTAAATAGCAGTACAATTTCATTAATACCAGCTGGACTGCATTAAAGTTTAAAAATATTTTGGTTTTTCCCTAATTACCTTTATGCGTGGCTTAATCACGTAGCTAGTCGGAAATTCCTGCAACACATGGGTGCATTAGCAGCCCATCACCATTATCTTCAAGAGCTAGCAAAGATCAAGGAAGCGGCGTCTCCTACACCACCATAGCCACAAGCAAAACATGATATGTTAACAATTATTTGATTGGTAAAGGTTATACAAGGAAATCAAAAAGAGGATAAAACTTAAATTCTTCACGCTAACCACCTGTTAAAAATACCCACCATCCTGAATACAGAGAAAGTTTTTCTTGCCTCCCACCAACACTGACAGATTACTGTGAGAGAGGATCAAAGAAAAGGTAGGAACTCAACAAGGGGAGAATTCAAGTGACCTACTACATGTTAATCTGGCAAAAAGCACATGCCAATTGAACTGTTATGGCCGGTCTCCAGGCAGAGACTGACAGGTCCTGGAAACGCTGTCAAATTACTAACACGCTGTCTGCTTCTGCATGAGTCCTGCCGGCTTGGATCTCTTCATTCCGGCTTGATCTCAGGAACTACTTGAGGCACCTGAATAAATCCAAGGAAGGTTATGCAAGTCGAAGTGCTCTTTTTCTTTGCTGTTTTAGCGCAGTTTATTAAGAGCTGCATCTCAAGTAATTAGGAACAGAAATGAAACTTTTTCTTTGTACAGTGTACAGAGATCACTCACATTTTTTCCCTCAGTTACTTCCACTACTGAAAGAAAAATTTATAACCCTTTAGGCTGAGAAATGACCAATACGATGCTGCTATTCTTTAAGTAAGCAATCCATCAGTAGGTTAGAAGACAGTTATGTAAAAGAAAAATAAGAAATGTGCATTGCATCAATTGGATTCCCAGTAATTCAGGTTCTTCATTTTCAAATGGGCATATTGAAAGTCTTTGCATTTCTAAATTCTAAATGTGAAGCTACAAATATCAATAATCTCATTTAAACCTTTCAATTGATTGATAAAATTATTTTTGATAGGTAGAACTAAGACAGCCATATGTTTAAGAAGCTACTTTATGCTGTGCGTTAGTGACTCAACTTCTAACCAACAGCAGTTGGTACGAGTACAGGTATGAGACCAGATACAGTAAAAAAGAAACTTTCCCATGACTTGAACACCGTAACACTGCAGAATCCACTGCAACTTTGGAACCTCTTGTGCTTACCGGAAAGCGTCCACTCAACTCATTTAGTACTATCTAAAAGTTACATCAAGTGATTATTCTTAATGCCCATTATTGTTCAGTATGCATTTTTTTGGCCATTTTAAAAAATATTATTTTAAAGTTTTGTAACCGAACATCTTCAGACTGTGGGTTTTCTTCCTAGTTAAGTCTGTTGTGAATCTCAAAGACAAGCGGAAGAGAAAAACTGTAGCAATGTGACACTGTGGGAATTAGGAAAGTGTCCATCAAAGAACCTCTTTTGGTTTTGAGTATCATTTAGATGGGCTAAGAACACTATACAGCCATTATTCTGTTCTCTCTCTCGTGTTGACCACACACAGTCCAAGAAAATTGTAACCTCACACAATTTGTTCCACAGTTGGAAAAGAAGTAAGACCTTTCTTATTCTGCAGGGACCTAAAACAAGAAGAGTCACCCGGTGACTGTCAAACCTATTGACTCGCTCATCACTCACCCACGCTAAAGAGGTGCTTATGCTCAGCTCTCCTAAAATGAAAGTGGAGGCAAAACTAATCTCTAACTGCAAAGCCAAAAGTTTTTTAAACACTACATTTTAAAATAGAAGAGAGGCACTTTTAAGCCAAAAAGCAACTCTTGTCAAAAGAGATTAAGCAAAACCTCCCTGAATTACACTGAATAAATGTAAGAGTCCCGCAGCTGGGATACCTACACACTCTGAAAGCAAAGAACTGCTTTCAGATAACTGTTGCTATAATCTTGAATTTCTACAAACGCACAACTTTCCTAAGTTTCCCAAGAATAAAACTGTGCAGGTTTAAAAAAGTTCTTTCTACACATGAACATATGTAGACGGATAAACTTCGGAGAGTATCTTGGGACCTTACAGATAGACTGATGGGTCCTACCACCTAAAAAATAACACCAGAAAATGGATTTGCACACCAGGAATTCCTTTAAAAGGCCACAATTGCAGTGCCTGGATGCTAATCAGCTCCCAATTAGCTTCAAAGCCAAAATGCAGCAGTCACCCACAGCAAAGCACACCTATCAGTACCCCTATCACACTCACAAAGATATTTATACCACTTTTTGCTATGAAAAGCATTTTGGGGAGATGCCAGCTCAATCTTTAGCAGTAATAGGAGGATTCTGTATTAGAGGACTCTTGATTACCCTCAGTACTAAACAATGATACGCTCACATTCAGGTATGAATAATTCTAGCAGCCCTAGCATTATGCCTTGATTGTCTGCCTTTTCACAAATGTCCTCTAAATGTAATTTTCCAGTAACTACTCACTGAGGAAAAGCACCTCCTAAAACCACAGGGACATTGCCTAACATCTGAATCTGAAGTTCTTTTGCAAGGCAGCAGCATATGCCTGCTAAAAGAAAACAAAATGGCAAGCACACATGCATGATAGGATTATTTGATTCAATACAATATAAATTAGGTCAGACTCCTCTTTGGAGAATTCTGTGTCAAGAACTAGGTGGTCCACTAAATTTCTATTCATTTGCCTTCAGGCTTGGGGAATTGCACAGACTCTCAAGAAACTGATGTTCTTCTACCCACAAGAGTAATCACTATTTGAGGGGAGGGGAGGAATCTCTCAGTGTAACCGCTTGACAATATCTGGAGACCTGAGGAATCTTTATATAATAAAAAGAGCAGCTAATAAATCTTTGCATATATATAACATACATACATGTATCCATATACAGAGATATACAAAATTCAATACAGAAAAAAACAGCAAATGCTTTTTTATACTTAGCTATTAAACTACCCTATTTTTTTACATTATATATATCCTTAAGAAAAGAAACAGTTTATGCATCCTCACTAAACCAACAGTAATGGAATGACAGGAGAAGCACTATCTGTAGAAAGTGCAAAGGATTACAGGAAAGAGATTACAGGCTGGAAACTGTACCTGGCAGGCTTCTCGGGCTCAGGAATGTTGTATTTTTAAAAGTTTATTCACAGTTATCATGCCCCATCCCTGGAAGTGTTCAAGGCCAGGCTGGATGGGGCTTTGAGTAACCTGGTCTAGTGGGAGGTGTCGCTGCCCGTAGCAGGGGTTTGGAACTAGATGATCTTTAAGGTCCCTTCCAACCCAAAGCAGTCTAATATCATCCTTTCTGATTCTATAAGCAATTAAACTGAATCTTCATACCTCCAAGGGCCGTAAGATCACACCAGCTACTTCACTTACCTAAGAAGAGGTCTGAGTCAGACCAAGATGTGACCTTCAGCAGTCCTGTTGCTCTACTGGGGACAGACTTGGACACACAGCTGAGTCTAAAGAGCTATGTCCTTGATAGCTGCTTCTCCCCCAGCTGGGGACACAAGAGCCTAAAGCCTCTGCACCAGCAGAGTCACACAACTGGCCACACCAGGGTATGAGCTTCACTCCATCTCCTCAGAAAGCAATATACTAAGAGACAAAAGCTGACAGGTCTCTCTCTGGTCTGTTTTTTCAGAACTGCATGCATCTTGAAACAGACCCACCACCAAAAATGGGTTGCACGTGCCCCTCTGTAACCAGCATGGCTCACACAAGCAGATTCTCACACAGGATTCTTGTCTGCGACTGAACCACCGAAAATAAAGACAGGTAAGGACTTTGCACTACAACCATTTCTACACAAGTTCTTACAGTGTTTGTTGCTTAAACAAGTGAAAGCCCCTTCCAAACAGAAGTTTCATACTGCATAGTTAAAACCAATGAACACTTCTTACATCTATAGCACTTGAAAGGTGTTTGATGGCAGTGTAAGATTAGACACACAGATGAGGTTGCACACAGTAGCACGGTAGCTTCCCTGTAGCTCACAGTACCGGGTTACTCACTTTTTCTAAGTTGTGACAATTCTGCTGCCTTTAAACAGAAAGGGAAGATTGATTCATGGATGAAATTCTTAAACCAGCACCATGAAATGTAATTTTGTTGTAGCTAGACTGGGCAAAATCTAGTGTTAAGGGCAAAATACAGAGTTACAGGTTCTCTATGTGACAAGTCAAGGTATGAAAATGAAACTGTTTAAATCTGATTAATTACTTGGTTTAGAGTATATGCTTTTCATTCTACTGTATCAAAATACTCATAATAAAACAGTGCAGCTGATGAAGTCAAGCACTCCTTTACAAAGGCTGGCAAATTCACAGAACAGCACTTGAGGTTCAGATGAGTAAAATCCTAATGAATATCTACTCTAATACCCATGTAATTGCATGGAATGCATTTGCAAGTGGTACAATTAAAAAAAAAAAAAGGAAAGAAAAGAAAAAAAACCACTGGCACAACTGAAGTCCAGACTGTGTTTTTAGTGCCAGTTGAAGGGACTCAAGTGACAATCTGGGAGAATGAAGACTCTCCCAAGAAAGGAAGAAAAGAACTGCAATAAAGATTTCCAATTCCTTCCCACGTCACATATCCTTCAATCTACTGCTACAAGTACCAACGTATTCAATTTCATCAATTTTGTTCCAGACACCAAAAATTGTTTTCATATTTTATCCAATGATTGCTGTATCACAAGTACCCACCTCTTCCCGCACGCTGTACGAGGAGCTGGGTGCTCTGCACAGGCTCCTGAAAAACTTTCTTGGAACTACATACATGAACGTTGCTTCATGTATGCGTTACACATTGCAAGGCTCTACACTTCCCAAAGCCAGCACCTGCCATCTCCGCACCTCATCTTCCTACGCATAAAACCAGGATGACTTCATCTCACAAATCCATCGAAATTATTTTAAGATAAAACTAGTACTGTAAGAATGAAACCACAGATGGGCTGAAGGCAAGCACCGCTGAAATAACACCAAAGAGTATAGGACATAAGAGAGACCAAGTAATAATGTACTTTCATTCCCAAGTAATTGGCTGAGCAAGCGTATTGTGATCCAGCAACTCTGATTAATTTTGCAAGAATGCTTGGGTAGTGTTTATAAAAACCAAGTCATTACCTTGACTAAACATTGACTTGGACCGTTAACTTTAACCATCAAGATCTTGACTAAATATTGACTGGGAAAGTTAATTTGAACAATTTGAACTACAAAGTCTAGAAAATCTTGGTCCTCTTTACTAGTATTTGCTATCACTTTAAAATGTAAACACAGTTGTAAAAATAGAAGTTCTCCCACCTAATCAATATTTAGTTTGGTAGCTTGGCTGTTGCTAAATTCAATACAACTATCTTGCAAAATTTGAAATCTAAAATATTTACAAGAAACCGGGCCTGTTATGGATGAGAGAGAAACGTAAATCTTCCTGTATTTTCCTTGAGCAAGGACATTTTAGAAGTATTAAAAAAGAATCACAAGGTTCACGGTTTAAAATTTTTTGATACATCTATGTATGGGTCTTCCAACCCATGTTTAAAAAAACTGTGCCTTGCCCAAAGAACCAAGCCAGGCTTGAACCAGGACAATGCATTCACTCTGGTACCTCTACTTTTGAAGCCCTAGTAGCAGCTACTTCAAGTCTACATCCTCCACTACTGGTGTCACTTCATCATGTGAGGTCACGGGTCAAAGGACACACACAGGGCCCCTTTCACTAGCTGAGTTAAAAAAGAAAAAGAAAAAGAAGAAAATCAATTTCAATCCTCCTAAGATGAAACCACTGATGTGTGCAGTCGCTAAAGTCCCAAAGGTAATCCTACAAGAAAACATGATGGTGTCCTCCATCACTGTGCTGAGATACTGTTGAAGTGCAGCAAAATCACCTATGAGGCATAGTCCAAGATCAGCATCTGTATCAAAACACTCCAAACAATAAATCTGAACTTCTAGACCAACGCCAATAGTGCATTTTAAAGGTGCAATGAAACAAAGTGGTAATTACAAAGGGGCAAGGAATCTTATGTTTCAGGAAGGTGTTATGTATGTGGCTAAAGAAATAAACGATGCCTGTGAATCCAGCACTAATTCCACCTAAAGTTTCATTTCAAGAGTTTGAAAGTGCCTTTTAGCTTTGTGCCTTAATTGCTTTTTTAATATATCAGCTGCCTTTAGCACACTCAACGAAAAATAGCTTAAGAGCAAATATAAAAGATATAAATCTCAGATACGAGTAGAAATATCAAACTAACTGGTGAAAACTTGTTCTTCCATTATTTTTGAGTATAGTAGTAAGGAACAGATTGATACTGGCGTTATGGGGGGGGGGGGGGGGGGAGGAGGGGGGTTAGGGTGGAGAATGAAAGAACAATAAACAATACAATCATCAGTAGTTTAACACAGTGCTGTGTCTTGCAACGGAAACATACTGTGAAACAGCTTGCAAGATAAGCTTCATCAACGATAAGTAATTTTTATTCCGTTTGAGTGGTTGAAAACAATAAACATGATTAAATGCTTCAGACATGCATTCAGAATTTAGACAAATGGCAGAGAGTCCCAAGGACTTTGCTTTTAAAACTACGTTGGGGGCAAGACCTAAAAATGAACTTAGCTGTTTTGAAACGTACAATAAAACAGAAGCTCATAGGGAAATTAAAAACTTCCCATTCATCTGCAAGCTCCACGACTGTCCAAACCAGAAACAAGCTTTGTTATTTACTCTTCAGAAGAATACCGCTCCCAGTTCCCTACCTCGCTACTTTACCATGCACAGAGGCATTTCAAATGTACCGGTCACGACTGTGAGCTCCCATGGGCTGAAACACCCTGCAAAACACAAAAGAAAGAGGTGGCCCTGGCTCCCGGGGAGTTTATTCCCCGCCGGTCCTCGTAGGGTCTGTCACGACTGTCCCGCCCCAGGCTGGCAGCGAGCCCCTGCCCACAGACGGCAGCCGAGGAGCAATTTTCAACTTTAACTAATTCAAGGCTGTCTGTTCAGACGCTCCTGGTGACTCGGTGGCCTTGCACAACCACAAAAAAAAAGCACCCAAAACATTCATATCGGGATTTTTTTTTTGTTTGTTGGTTGGTGTTTCCCCCCCCCCCAAATAATTGGAATGGAGAGATACATAACCCACAGCACCCCATAAAGCGACGGTTCACTTTACACCCGCTTCCTCGGCCGCCCGCAGCGGGATGGCGAGGGGGCCGGCGGCTCCTCGCCCAGGACCGGAGGGCGGCTCCCGAGGAGGGTCCCGGTCCCCGGCCCCGGCTCGGGATGGCGAGCTCGTCCTCCCCCGCCGGCCAGCGGCCCCGCAGCTCCAGGCGCCATTTCCCCGCCGCTCCTCAGCGCGGCGTCTCCCGCCGCTGCCGCACCTTCCCGGGGACGGCGCAGCCCAGCCGCCGCCGGGCTCCCCGACCGGGGGCCGGGCCCTGACAGCCCCCCTGCGGCCGCACCGAGCGAAGCGGGGCACGGCCGCCGCCGAAGCTACTGAAAGCGGGAGCAGCCCCGGGAAACCCCTTCCCCCGGCACCGCTGGGGGGTCGCGGCGATGGAAATCCCGCAGCCGCACCGCGTCTGTGGGTCCCCCTTCCATTTTTTTTCTTGACCCCCCTCCAGGGGACGGTGAGTCCGGGCTGGTGAGGGATGGGGAGGGGATTTAGGGGGGTGACAGAAGCCGCCTCTGCTCCGCGACTGGGCTAGGAGAGGGATAAGCCGCCCACCCCGCTCCCCTCCAACCCGGCAAGTTCCCGCGACTCGCAAGAGATTTCAGCCCTTTCCCCCCCCCACTCCGGGTGACGGGAGAGAGCGGGGAGCGGGAAGAGGACAGGCAAAAAAAAAACCCCAAACTTCCTCCGGAGAGAGCTGCCCTCCCCTGCCCGCTGCCGGGAGAGGGGCTCTCCCCGGGGGGCAGCCGCCCGCTACCCCCCGGCCCCGAGATCGGGCACCCCGCTCCCCGCCGCCGAAAAGAGAAGGGAACCGGCGCCCTCACCTGCCCCAGCGAGCCCTCTCCTCCTCGCATTCCTCTGCTCCCCATCGTGGGCGCAGCAGCTGCTGTTATTCCTTAGGATACACATGGCTCGTCCATGCTGGGAGAGCCGCCTTCCCGCGTTGCCTGCCCTCTCCGGCCCCCGCCAGTGCGGCGCTGAGGCCAGAGGGAGGGGAAAAGGGGAGGCGTGTGGCGGAGGGAAGCTGCTGATGAGGGGTCGGTCTCCTCCTCCTCCTCCTCCTCTGCCAGGGCTGGGGGTCTCGGCGCCGTTGGTACAGCTGGGCAGGGAGAAAGAAGAGGGACGGGAGGGGAGGAGGGGGGCTGGCTGGGCTCTCCCCGCTCAGGGCGGGGGGGGGAGGACGGCTCGCCCGCTCGCCCCCAACCTGTCACTCGCCTCCGGGGTAGCCCCCCGTCTGAGGGAGCGGCTGGCGGCCCCGCCGCCCAACTCGCCTCAGCGCCGCCCGGCTCCCGCATCACCGCATCTGGCGGTGTCGGTAAAAAGGGGCTTCCCCGTGGGGCGGGGATGGGGGAGCGGTCAGTGGGTCAGTCGGGACGACCCGACAGCCCCTGCCCACGCGTGAAACCCGGCCCACGGCGCTGTGAACACGGTCGCGTCGTGTCCCCCCGCTCCCGTCCCTCACAGCCGCGGGGCTCCGTGCCCGCACGGGAGCGACCGTGGCCGGGCTGCCCCCTTCCCCCCGCCACCGGGCCCACTCGTGAGCTGGTGGCCCACGACCCGTGAGGCGCACACCGTGTGGGGACGGGGGACACGGGGGGCCCCGCCGTCACACCGCTACTAGCGTGGTGTTTTTCTCATGGCTTCTCTCAGTCACCCATGAAAATTTAATGAGGCATTTAGGGCTGTTACCTTCAGAGTCAATGGAGGAAGCATATTTAGCCTAATGCACTTGCTGCCGAGCCAATAGGTCTATTGCAGGCAGATCAGAAGTCATGGAGAGACTCGCCTTTCAACACAAAATTCACGACCCATTAAACTTATTCTGTGATAACAGCTTCTTTACAAACGGAGCCCCATAGAAAGCAGAGGCTGTCATGCACTTCCTGAAAGGATTTACATACAGAAGAGAAGTACATTCGCGAGGTTATTGCTATTTCACTAGTATTATCTCCAATCAAGGCATAAAAGCGGCTCTGCGCTAGCTAACTGAGGGAAATGACTAAAAGAAAAGCTTTTTGCAGCCTCTAGGCAGATCTGATTCCCCCCCGCCCCGGGTCTGAGTGGCAGCGTCTCCTTCGGCTGACAGAAGAAGAGGGCTCAAACCATTACAGAGTATCCGATCTCATCACAAATTACAAGCAAGACGTTACGCCGGGCACGCAAATATCTAACTGCTGATGTGCACTCTTCGAGATGACAGTCAAGGAGTGATCACCAAGATGCTCACAAGGTAGAAAGATGTCTACAGGTTATCTTACCTCCAACTGACAGGCAGGAGATCTGAACCAATGTGGCAATACGCTTAACAGGGCAGGGAGTGCCCATCCGAGAGCAGAGGGAAAGGCTGAGCAAACAGATTGATTGAAAGTGCGAGCAGAGATCCGATAACATTCTCAAATATTTTCAGCTTCATGTTCCTCAATTCCTCTTTCCATAGCACATTAGGTATTAAGCATAAAAGATAAAGTCATCTTTAAAGTCACCTTTACGACGTAACAAAAATGCACTTCAAAAGTCATACCACATTTATAGAAGTAGTTGCTGGAATGGAGACTTTTATGTGTTTTCTTCAATTCCATTTATTCCAGAAATGAAAGGCAGGATTATCAATTGAACCCACATATTCTAATGTGGATTTAAAAAAATTAAATCCTAGTAGTAAACTTAATTGCAGCAATATTTGGAGCAAACAGGCAACTGCTGGAGAGGGCACAGCAGAGGGCTACAAAGATGATGAGGGGCCTGGAGCATCTCTCTGATGAGGAAAGGCTGAGGGACTTGAGTCTTTTTAGTCTGGAGAAGAGAAGACTGAGAGGGGATCTGATCAATGCTTATAAATACTTAAAGGGAGGGTGTCAAGAGGATGGGGCCAGTCTTTTTTCAGTGGTGCCCAGGGATAGGACAAGAGATAACGGGCACAAACTTGACTAGAAGAAGCTCCCCCTAAACATGAGGAGGAACTTCTTTCCTGTGAGGGTGGCAGAGCCCTGGAACAGGCTGCCCAGGGAGGTGGTGGAGTCTCCTTCTCTGGAGACATTCAAAACCCGCCTGGGCATGTTCCTGTGCAACCTGCTCTGGGTGGACCTGCTCTGGCAAGGGGTTGGACTAGATGATCTCCAGAGGTCCCTTCCAACCTCATATCATTCTGTGATTCTCTGATTCTGTAATATTTCCTATTGTCTTCCTGAGATGGTGAAGTTCTTACCAAAGAACTTAAACAAAATAATGTAATAGAAGTAATTTTTCCATTAGGAAATGACAGACAGCATCCTCTAGATGACATGTGGCTGTGCTCATCTGTAAGTATTAAGTCCAGTAAAATGGTGATCCTCAGTTCCCAAGAGGTATATTTTTTTTTGTTGTTGGGAAAACAATAAATGAACTACACCCTTGCCCATTACACTATAAAATGAAGTTGCATTTAGCAAGTTGCTGGCCTTGCTGACATCCTGCAGTTTACAGGAAGGGTACTGGCAGTTGACTAAGAAGAGAAGGGACTGACTAAGTGTCAACTTCATTCCATTTCTGAAATTTATGGATGCAAGTCACACTTGCTAACAATATTTTTTAAATATAAAAGACTGTACAAGCTCACAGCTTGTAATATGAATGCAAATGAACTTGTAATTATACTATGCAATTTTCTACTTTAAAAAAAAAAACCTATGAAAATAGAACAGACCTGAAGAGCAATATGAACCACGGTTCTTCATTGTGTTCCTTCATTATGCAAGAGTTGCCATAAGCAATCTGCTCTGTTTTAATGTAAAATATTTTTTAGGCCATAACTTTTCAACACAAATTCTCACCTGAGAACATATATATGGTCACAGTTCCTCCTCTCTAGTGAAAAACAAGACCAAGATGCAAAGGAGTAAGAAATTTGGTGTGATGATCAGCATAGCCTTCTTTTGTCTTTATCTGTAAAGCTTCTTTAAAATCAAGATTGCCATATTCTCCTTTCTGATGATGTACCATACCACCACAAATTAAGAGATAAACCATTTAAAAGTTGTATATTAAAAACTTTAGGCCAAAGACATCATTTCCACTAACCACTGACCAGCTGGAGAAGCTGAAGATAGGAACCTAAAAGAACAGTTCTCTAAACTATTTTTCCAAGGTGTTGAACAGTCACCTCTGCAGAACTCAGTCCCCTTAGTACTCGCTACAACAGCTGAAGGGAAAGTAGTATCATCTTGTTAATTCTTAATTAGATTTGAGCTAACAAGACAACGACCATAATCTGTTGAAGTGTTCGATACACATTAGTTAAGATAGGGATGAATTCAGTATTACAACCAAGAGCACTGCATAAATTGTTTAAAGAATTGCCTCAAAATAACATTAAAATATCCACTACTGATACCTTCACACCTCGATTTTAGGTAATTTTTTTATCCCACCCAATTTACAGTAAGAACTGCCAGTTGTTAGTAAGCTGCTGTGAGAAGTAACCCACAGAGCAAAAAAGTTTACCTGGAAATAAGAGATAATTCACAGAATAATTATTGAAAATTCACAGTCAAGTTTTCTGACTCCCTAAGAAAAGGGTACTCAAAAACCTTCCTGCTTTCACCTCCTGGGCAAGTTAATCAGCATCAGCTAGCCCTGGTTAGGCACACAAAATAAGAACGGAGCTTGTTTCCTTTCAGAGCAGACCCAAATGAGGACCTTTTGCTGAAAGGTGGATCTCCAGAGCTTCCCTTCCTAAAATCCGCTCTGGCAATGCAAAATTTTAGCATTCTATTGGCCAAGGAGAAGAAAGTTTTCTGTTATTTAATCCACTGGGCTTTGTCCAGCTGCAAGCCTGTGTGTTTCTCACATGAAATGCTAAGATAGTATCCACGCTGTAAAACTAGAATCATCTTGCATAAATGGTAAATCAGTAGGCCATGAAACCCGCAAGGTTACTGTCAGTGCAGATGTGTAAAAGCCATTAGTATTAATGAGAATTGGACATTCTCTGAGATGGAATATAGGTCTTATTTTCATTAAACTAATTCATATACCTCAAGCTGTGGTGATTATAAATGGCAACCAAAAAATGTTAAGAGAGAAATTTGGAGAGATGTTCGAGAAGGAGCTTTAGGAGGTGCTTTCAGAGTACCTAGAAGTGAAAGATATTTGTTACACTGGATTCAAGTGTGATTTTTGGAGTGGGTATTCAAATATTTGAAAAGAGAATCAGCCATTATTTCTGCTATTAACATCTTACTAAAATGCAAAACAGCGTGCAGACCATCCCTTGCCAACTGAGTTCTCAAAATGTCAGCTTCCTCACAAAACCACTCTTCCCATTTACTGATCTATATTGTAGCCTACAGCAGGATCATCTTGATCACTCTGGAGATACTCTACGTGAATAGTTCCTCACACAATAGTGGTTTCGGTTTAATAAGTTCCTCTAAGGCAATTAGGTACTGACTGAAAATAATACCTGCTGCATTATCAGTAGCTATGGTAGCCCATCTCTTACCATTGTAGCCACACAGTTA
This sequence comes from Numenius arquata, assembly GCF_964106895.1. Taxonomy (NCBI): domain Eukaryota; kingdom Metazoa; phylum Chordata; class Aves; order Charadriiformes; family Scolopacidae; genus Numenius; species Numenius arquata. The sequence goes on from NC_133583.1 coordinate 57,501,827, forward strand.
GCTCCTTAGCCATTCAGCAGAATTAATAACCATTTGCATTCATCCTCTGTTTTCTCAAAGGGGAAGAAAATCAGCACTCTCATTTCACTAAGGATCTATTATGGATATTTTCCTTACCTACATATACCTACTCAGCAGATAGGTGACTGAATAGAATATGTTCCTGAATACTACTCTTGCTCATCAAAAAGATCTATGAAGAAAAATTGTGGTGACCCTTCATGGAAAATGAGAAGCCCCTCTATCTTCTGGCAGTGGCACATGAGGAAGAGGTTATGATAATTCTTGACCACACAGTGCAATCTGGTGAAATGTGTATTATCCTGAAAAGTCTAGTACATCTATGAAAAGCCAGCATGTGGAAATACTAAAAATGAAATTAACTCTTGAAAGTTCCAGGGACTCATCACTGGTTTCTGAAGATGGAGTTCCTACTGTACTATGGCTTGGTCACAGAAAGAACTCTTCCTTTGACATGTCTGCACAATCTTGTAGTCAGACATGCAAAAAAGCTTCAGGAGCTTGGTTCAGATCCCAGCTCCATCACTGACCGGTTGTGTGACCTTGGATGAGTCAACCTATACTTTTTTTTATGTCCATCTCTACCACACCTGTGTCACAGGCCCACTATGAGACCTTCCCCACCAATATTTGGAAAGACCACAGAGACACGGAAGGACATACATAAACACTAACCATTATTGTACACGTGACCATTCATTCCACTTTGAGTCCCAGGAAGAAAAATAGGAAAAAAGCTTATTGTTGTGTCTGTTAGCTCCCCTTATTCTCCATCACATATTCAAAACATTACTGAACTAATGAAATCTCCTTCCTCAAATGCAAATGAACAGCTCCAACATACATTCTACGACTGCCCCTCTAAAATCAATCTTCAAGTAGATGGCACCAAGTAGGTGCCTGCCTTGCCAAGTAACAGAATTTGTGAAAGCACTGGAGATTATGGACCACATTATTTCCCAGATGCCCAGGAAAGAGCCTGTGATTCTTCAAGTACAGCGATCAACTTCTTCACGAATCCAAACTGCTTCATATTTCAAATCCTTTTTGGCAAGGTGCATTTCCCTTCACAGCCAATTAACTGCAAACTAATTTAGAGTGGGCTTGCTTTTGCAAACATAAGTGTCAGGTTCCAACAGAGAACGTGTTGCTAAGAGCGTGATATATGCACACATTCAGAGCTCCATTGTTCTCTTGTCCCCCCCAGACAGCACTGACGATCCACGTGGAGAAATCTCTGAATTTAATAAGCTCCTTTCTAAGAAAAGTTCACAGATGAAGAAAATTTTCAGCATCCCTTATATACGGAAAGCCCTCATGTTCCGTATTACTTTAGAAAGTGCTCACACTGGTTTAAACACACGTAAACTGACAGCAAAGGATCTCTCTCATGGAAAACGTGTATTTACTATAGAAAAATCTACCTACCTGTGGAAAATACAGATCTGTTTCATAGAGAATTTTGAAATTTGCCTTTATTCTGAATTAGACAGTAAAAGGGGGTTTGGAGATTTTGTTTTAAATTATCTGCTTCTCCAAGAAGAAAGCTTATTGCAGCTTGTTCTTGAGCTGTAGTCTACTTTAGCAAGCAGTCAACACATTTTAGCTCTCTGATTTGGACAGCACTGCAACTTCTTTTTACTAAGTATATATTTATCTTCATTATTTCTTCATTTTCAGATGTTAGCTTTACAATCAAAAACTTCAGACTCAGGGGTTCCTAAAGATCTTGGCTGTTGTCATATTCCGTGATTTTGACAGCAAAAGATCCACTTGCCATTGTAAAAATCATTTTTTGTTAAAAAGAGACAGACAAACATGATATTTAGGACTGCATTCCCCTCAATTTCTGCCAAAATAACAGGTATTCAGAAGACAGCAATTGTCTGTAGTCAATGTCCTCAACAAGTAAAGTTGTTTTTCCTTTCCTCTTTTGTCACATTACATTTTCCTCTTTATATTTCCCTTTAAATATTTAGACAGAGCAGAGAGTTTTAAGCGTGTCATTGACACAAATAAATGTTTAAGCAGTCATTCTACCTTGGGTTCAGCTCTTGTCAGATCTGATAAGTTAAATATCACTGGATGTGGTCAGTAATTGGATGGAAGACCTCTGAGGAAAACTCAAGTGCTGAAGTAAGTGGCACTAGTTATTCAATAGGTGTTTTTCTTAACCTCAGACTCATCCTGAAAAATGCCCTCAGCATGGTATTATGAGCACTGGCTGAACAAGGCATTTTCAAGTGAGATTTAATGTGTTATTTCCGTTAGGCACTAGAAAAGATTCCTAACACTTTTCTTTGAGACTTGCTTAGCCCACTTTCAAGTCAGTTGAGCCCACTGCTATGTAAAATGATATTTGAAAGCATGAAATCAATTTTTAATCATTTTTCTTTTAATAATAAAACATTTTTAAATCTATTGTTTAAATAGAAACTTGTACATCTCTTTGCATTTACTGTCTACATTCCTGGCCACTCCTTTTACCCTCTTGTTATGTTTCTGAGTGGTCAGCCTCCCAGTCTAGCTCATGGGTACCAAACCATAGGTGTTTCCCTTTGCCATTTCAGAACCAATATCAGCATTTCCAAACCCAGATACAATCCCTCTTTAACAGCTGTCTATTACTGACTGTTTTGCCACTGTTCCTTCGTGATGGAAGTGGAACTGACGCTGGTGGGACCATCCCCAAAGCTCATCCACCCTTCAGGCTGTGGAGTACGTTGTGACCAAGGACTGAGGGATTACGTGAGGATGCTTCACTTGCTTATGAACTCCAGACTTCCATGGACAGCTGCCAGGACTAACACCTTCACTTCAAATACAAGATCTCTGTGCTTCTGGGACCCCTACAACACACCACGAAGTTAACATACAAGTAGAACTATCTCCTCGGATGTCAATTTTCTTTGTCCAACACGAGGCTGGACGCTGGAGCTCCCAATCCCCACACTCTCTGCACAGTGATGGTCTGCCCAAGCCTGGAAACCTCAGCTCTAGGCAGCATGCCAGGGTTCATCCAAACATATTTGCCTAAGTTGATATTTCTGTAGTACATTTCAAAACTTGACAAATCATTACTTTCTGACATTCGGTATTCATATTTTTTTCTCTATAAGCTTTCCAGGCAGAAATGTAAATTGCAAGTGCCACCATAGCAACTGAATGCAACAATATAAATCTTCAAATAACAATTTAAATGAAGGATGTCTGAAGTATTTTTATTTTGTAATAAATTTATAGGTGTCAACTAGATCAGGGCTTCATTTCTAAAGGGGTTTTGCTGTTTATCTAAAAAGACAATCCTTCACTTGAAAGAGATTATAACATTAGCCTGAGACAAAACATGGAGGTTTAACAAAATATCTCGAATGCACACTATTTATTTATATGAGAGAACTGCTCAATGCTACAGTTTAGGTTCCTAAATGTCTATGTCACTTTTTATTCCTGGCTTTCTTATTCACATTTAATAAGAAATTATGACAGAACCAAGACAGAACCTATAAAACCCAGTTTTGGAGTCCTCATCCAACAGGGTAATTTCAAAGATGGTTAACAAACAGGGTTTTTAAAAGACTGATGGTTGTCTTATGCTTAAGGCTCAGTTTAAGATTATGCAGCATATACACAGAAGAAGTGATAGTTTTTCAGATACATGGTTCCTCTGGCTAAGGTGGTATTTCTCCAAATCAGGATAACACTCAACAAATGAGAGAATACAATGCCCCCCCCCAACCCAATATGAGGACCAAGTTCCAGTTTCAGGTGCTAAGCACGCACTATTGCAACTTTTGGAAGGCTTACTTTCACCTGTACTGTACATCAAAGGCTGAATCTATATGCCAACCTCTAGGAAAACTGACAAAAACAACAGCAGCAGTATCCAGACAAGAAGTTGCATGGAATCAAGGTAACGTACAGAATAAAAAGAAATCCCAAGTTATTGTTAAGCTGAATAACCCATTCCTTTCTGATTCCTTCATTTCTCATCAACATCTGCCTAAATGTATCTCCCTTTACAATCAAGTTTGTTTCCTCAACATAAAAATAAACTTAAACAAGAACACCAAGATGTTTGTCAGCTTTCAGAGCAGGGAAAAATCCATGTTGTCTAAAAACCACAGCTTTTGAACATGCAAGCATGTTCACGCTGGGCTTCAAATACATCATAGACATGGTCTTTAGCGAGGAACAGAATCCAAATTTGATTAAAGAGATAATGGATCACAAAATATCTATAGCATTCAACCAAATAGTTACCTTCTGTTGAAATAGAAGCACTTGGGACTGGCAAATGTCAATAAATAATAGAGCACAGGAGTGGGTGGTAAAGCAAGACTAGATCCATCTGGCCTGTTGATGAGGAAGAAAGAGGGCTGTAAAACTCATGGCTACGGGAGTGTGAGGGAACACATATGCAAAGGGTCACACTGGATGAGAAAATGGAAGCGTGCAGCTTCCTCAGCCTCATGCCCTTATGTTAACTTCAGATCTGCAGTAATGTATGCTCCAGCCCTGCATCTCGCTGTAAATGTTTGCGCTTGGTACGTAACCTCCCATTAAGACATAAGCATGACTTGGAGTGGAGACAGTAGAGTTCATGGGAAAGTCTGCTGAAATTAAACACTACCAGTAAACAAAACTAGAAGTTGCTAACGTTTGTATCCAGGTAGCCATAAATCCACCTTCCCACTTTTCATATTCGATTAGCATCTTCCTTTTCTAATCCACGAGGGGTTTTGCAGTCTGACTGACATACCAAATCACTGCTTTGCCTCTAACATAGTCTGGAAACTGAATCCCTCTCTCTATTGAACGCTAATTTGCTACACCTTCAGGAGATGATTTTGCATTGAGAAAAACGAAGAGTGGATTTTGTATGTGTTTTGATGAGCCATCAACTATTTTAGATACTATTCAAGCTCACCAGCAAATTTCAAAATGAAACAAAATCTACCTCTCATCGCATGCACAACAGGATGTAACAGATGTCACCGAGAAACCAAGTAATAGCAGTTTTCATGGTTGAATTCAACAATTACTTCCGTGCTCCATTCTGTGGACTCTGCCATAAAGCCCAATAAGCATGAAAGAGACACCTACCCCAGGAGTCCAGCGTAAACTTTTATAAACAAAGTCTAGCAAGGCACAAGACAGAAAACCATCCAAATACCCATCTTTCACACTAAAACCCACCCAAGACTTAGGTTATATCTAATCTTGAATACGCTATATCCTGCTGGAGCAAATAAGGATGTACACGGCTGAAGAAAGAACAAAACTGATGTGTCTTCTGGGAGGAACAAAGAATATTGTGCTTATTTTTACACTATAATTTCACTCTCATCGGTAATATTTGCTGGCTGGAATGGTGTCCCATTGGCAATTCCATCACTGACCACTTGCAGCCAGTATGAACACACTGTAAACCCCCTCTTACAAAACAACAGCATTTGGCAGCTCCTTCCAAAACCCTCTCTAGATGAAAAGCCCAATGAAGACACTTTTCTTCGGCTCATTGCACAGGAGTTGTACATGGGTTTCTCTGTCCCTGTGTAATTTTCTCCTGCAATGTGTGCTCAAGGTTAAAATGCTGTCCTTTCTCCTTGGCGATATCTGTCACTGAACTATCAAAGTATACACAGTAGAGAGCTTGCCAAGTGGATAGTCAAGCGATGCAAAGATAGGCCTTTGATGCACATTGTGACCTTAGTGCATTCCCTTTAAACATCTTTAAAAAAAAAAAGGGAAGGAAAAGAGCCTCTTCTCTTTTCCATTTGGGGGGAGGTGGAAATTAAGTGGCTCTTTAGGTACACATTTATTGCAATTATTATAGCCCCTACAGGCTTCAGCTGAGACTGGAATCCCTTTATGACGAGTGGTGTAAGACATAAAGCAAGAGAAAAGCCGTATCTCAAAAATGCATAAACTAAACACAGCTAAAAAGGCTGGCTAGAAAAAAATCCTCATCCCTGTTTCCATAATAAGGACAGGAGGCATAGGGCAGAAGTGAGCTTTTCCCCAAAATCCCACTGAAATCTGTGGCAAAGCCAGGGGGAAGGACCCAGGTCTGTGCCAACTGCTCGGTTGACACCTTCATTTCAGAACCACGCGTCTCTGACACAGAGCTCCTCTTCCAGGGACTGCAGCTCTTTCACGCCGTGCGTAGCCTTTGAAGAGACCTCGTAGACCAGTAAATCAACATTTAGAAAGCTAATTGCACACACAGACCCTTGTGGCAGTTCGTTAGTTTCTCTGTATTTGCCCCAAAATAAGGAAAGAGGAGAAAACCACAAGCTTTGGACAGTACAAATATTAGATGTAGAAAGCGTTCTGGCCATGTATCTGGCACGACCTCTAATGCCTCTCTTTTCCCTGGTCTGCATCTCCAGCTGAGAATTTCCATTTTACTGTCTACTCACCTGGCCTAGTGTTTGAGTACTAATTGTGATTGAAACATGGCCACACAAAAAAGCGTTAAAGCTCAAACATGACTTAGAGCACAGTTTAACAACAATCATATGGGAAGTATCTCATTTCAGTTAAAAGGGAGTAGGATTAAATGCAATTAAGAGCTCCCAATGATGTAATAAAGACAACCGAAAAAAAATCAAGGCAAGTGGGCAAGAAGGAATCGCCTTTCTGTCTAGAAACAGTAAAATAATGAGCGTCTGACTGTTCTTAGGGTCACCAAGGCCAAAATGTGCAAAATGACCTTCATTAAGTCATACTTTGTACTTTTGCTAGGGGACTGTTGCATCTGCTCCTTTCAATTTGGCTTGTTTGAGTAACAAAGCTCCCAGCGATCATCTAAACCTCATTTGAAGCACCTGTGAACAATTCATTATATTAATATAACAGCAGGGGAGGAGTACAGATACTAATAAATAGGTTGTCGAGTAGCTTTTGCTGCCAAGGTTGCTTTACCCAGCAATGTCCCCTCCACCCAAAAGCTGGGGCTCTGCACTGAGACACCGGGATCCGTTGTACCACAACCTGTCAGAACACACATCTGGTGGTAGAGAAGCACGTAAATTAAATTCTTCCTTTCAAAACAGTTGATAAACCAGTGTCTAATACTTCCGAGAGACTCCAGCATGATTTGAAGCAGTTTGTTCTCAGTTAACATAGAACAAATGCTCTCCAGCTAAAGGTGGCTCTGAAAGGCATTTGGTAACGATTTGTACCAGCTGGGCTTCTCATTACTTTGAATAGATTTGTGCAAATCAGCACATAAAAATAAGCAAGTGGTCAATGCCTTTAATTGCATTTGGATGTAGTGTAGTAATAGAAAATATCTGAACTTTCGCATTATTCCTTACATTCTGCAGTTTCCGAAAATAGACTTTTTTTCATAGAAAGAAGAGCAGCAAAAAGATTTTGCTGTTAACATCCATTTAGTCTGGTTTCATTTAGTCACATTTTGCAAATGTCAGTGAAAAGCAAAGGTCAACTGGTAAAAAAGCAGTATGCTATGGATCCGCACAATTACAGAATGCAGAGTAGCAGGGGTTATAGAAAAGGCTTAGGAGGAAAACATATCTGCAATATTGGATATGCATGTGGTAAAATACTATTCATGGGCCAGCGTATCTATCACATTAAAATAGTAGGAAAAATAAGATATTGTTTATGTTACTATACTTTAAGATCTTTTTCCAAAGAAACAGAGGAGAATGTCACATTTTCAATTAATTGCCTCTTTTTTAATATTTGGGCAGCTTTGAAACAGCTTTATTTTTGACAACCAATTTGCCAGCCAGAGCATCCTTCGCTCTTGCTGCAGTGAATCTTTTTTCCCATTGCACAAAGGGACCGTAGGAAATTATAAACCAAGTCCCCACAGAAAATGTAGGCTGTATTCCTCACTCTACAAAGGACCCTGGGAAAACACAGTAAGGCCTAACTTTTAAAAATGTTTAACGTTATCTAAATCAGTATGCATTAAGTACCTAAAAACCTTTACAGCTCTCTCTCTCGTATTGTCTTGTGTCTCTGTTATTCTGCTGGATATGGGTGTATTTCCAGCCACCTCAAGACACACTATGAGCTTTGATGAGGCAGCGTTGGTAAAGCACACCGAGAAACTTGAAAGGAATGTGCAGTTAATAATTATAAAGTATCTTGCCCTTACAGATTTGGTTGAAAGTTTGTTACTATTACTATTCTGGAAGGCACGCAAAATCCATACAGAAGGGTCTCAAGACAGTCGAACTGGAATAGGCACTGCCCCATTTTCACCCCTTTATATAAAGAACAGAAAATTTAAAAAGGAAAGATATTACAAATATCAACAGCCAGGAGAACATTTTAAATGCAAAAGTTAATACGATCGATATGATTTTATATCAATAGAACAGAGTAAACAATATCACTCTTATAACAGCACAACCTCACATTTTCTACGTCACCGTAGACATGGATTAAAGATTATTTCTTTCAGCCAATTTTCTCTTTATAGGACAACCTCTTTATTCTGTAAATACATTTGTTGGTTTCTCAACATCCAATCAAATGTGCAGAAAAGCCATAAGGATATCCAATTTATATTTTTGACTTTCAATGAATTATTTTAAACTCAGAAGACATGAAGTAACCAAAATCTATTATTATCTCTTTGCTGGAATTGAGCTGGCAAAAATTGGTCATTGTCGCACTGCTTATAAGGTATCAAATATAAACAAACATTTGCACGTGTATTATGAAATCCTCTCCAGCAACATGAAATAGAAGAATAGACAAAACTGCTTTTATTAAAAAAAAAAAAAACAAGATCATTTTTGTCATTTTTGTGTAAGGGACGATCATCTGAAACCTTTCTTTGAGCTGGAAAGAATTACATGACACAAGCAGGTTGAGGGATTTTCAGTAATTGTACCTTTCTCATCTATCTTCTGCATAGATAGCTATGAAATAAATACTGCGTGTGAGCAAGTATAAAAATGTACTTGAGGTACTTCTGTTAGATAGAATCTCATCCCCTTGAAATTGCCTTTCACATGAAAGATGCCCATTGACAACCAGCAGTTTAACTGGTTGGGAATATATATAGTCAGCTACCACTCAGCCTTAAACTGTTATCTGATTTGTCCCATAAAGCAAAATATATGAGGTACATGATATAGCATGGGGATAATGTACAATAAGCATAACTTACGTTGCAGGAAAATGAGTTCCCGTTGGATCATCTCACAACAGAACCAACTGTGTAAGAATCCGCCCAATCTTAACAAACTGTTTTCTTGTTTATATTACTTTATCCCATAAGCATAATTAAAAACAGTCCTTTGGTAAGATAGTTCTGTGATAGCTTTTAAATTACTTATTCTAGTGAAGCCTGCCAAAACTTCTTTTTTCCCACTTTTTGAAAATAGAATGTGCATTACTTGCAGCAGTGGCAAGGAAGTACAATCATATGATTCTTTTCTCAGCCTTTCCCTCTGAATCTTTACAAAGCATTCAATCACCGCCGTCTTTTTAGGTTTCTTATCGGGACAAGGGAAGCTATGGTTCATAAAGAATGGAATGTGTCTAAAAGACTTTCAAAAATCATGAAGTTAAAAGCTATCAAGACTTCTGAATAATAGCTTACTACATGTGTTTACATTTTAACAGGGATTATTAACATGTCTTCATTAAAAGATCAAGGGAATAAAGGATTTCTTTATAGGACTTTTTACAATAGTTACTTATTTTCTCTTAAAGAATGCCGACTATTTGTCAAGTCCTATCCATAGTGCTGGAGTTATGTAATTTTCTACATATTAATCATCACTTTAGATGTTCTGTATCCCTTTAAAGGTACAAGTATTTGGAAAGAAATTCTCCACATAGCTTGCATTCTCCAATAATTGCTATAAAATCAAAGGCAGAGGTTCTGGGGTAACTTTCTTCACCAAAGCATGTGCTTTCTATACGCTTGCATTGAGGAGTTTTGAACACATAACCCACACACTACGAAAAAGTACAAAAGTTATGGCTTCAAGACCCAATTTTCTTATTAGATACTGCATAAAAACAGGTCAGGAGGACCTGTGCCCTGAGGAACTGACCATCTAAACAGTTGATAGAGTCTTTGGCTGGAAGGGAGCCCTGAACACATATATTTTCATAGCAACAAGTTTATTATTCTAATTTGTGATTTTTGAATGAAGGATAAGAACGTTATTAGGTAACCTAATGGGATGAGAACAAAAGGAGATGGGGTGGGGAAGCCTGGCAGAGGAAGGCACACATGCAGGGAAGCTGGAATGGGGATACAGAGCCGAAGGGACAGACGGAGTCAGAGCAAGGCTGCGACACAGGTCCCATCTCGGCTCGTGGGTGGGTGAACACCACAAACTCTCCTAATAGCAGCTTTTGCACAGGCAGGTCTATGGACAGCAAATTAATAATTGCTTTTAAAAACAAGCACATCAAAACCAGCTTTTGGTTCTTTCTGGCCACAGTCCTGATTTACACCATTAATGGCGTCTAAGTCATATGGTTTGTTAGCATTACACAGACTTTATTTTGAAGAGAGAAAGAAAAAAAAAAAAAAATAATCACCACAACAGGTTGGAACAAATTTGGCCATAAATGGGTTTGTAGGAAAGAGTAACTCCTCTAAGGTTTCCCAAACTTTCCCTTATTGTCACAAGTTCACTGCAAACACAGCGTCTATTCTCATTGACCACCTCCCTCTAGCTTTCCTGTGTTGTGGGTTTTTTTATTATTTCTTAATTAGATTACAAACACTTCCTCCAAAACCAGTAAAGCACTGCCTCTTAGCTGGCTCCTGGTAACAGTATGTTCTAAATGTATATTAACTCAATGTTTTAATTTGAAACTGAATGCAAATTAAATTAATCTTTCAACAGAAATAGTAACGTGTCATTTTTCTCAGTGCTTGTTCACAGTTTAAAAAGCCATTTTTTAAACGTGAAGTAAACAGAACTGGTTATTGACTTCAGAACAAGCCCTGTTATCTTGTGTTTTTCCAGATCTGTACTTGGTGGAGAGACGTCATCCAGGCAGTTTTATCATTTTCCAGCCAGTGCTCTTGCTACAAGCTTACATAAAGTCTTGCAAACTGTTGGAAATAAATGCTGGTGTACCATCAGCTGTTCACTACTGCCTGGGAGCCTGCTTCAAGGTACGGACCAAAATATTTCTTGATTTCTTTGACTTGGTTAAAAAGCTTGTTTTAACCACAACATTTGTTTTCCTAATAAAGAAGCACAGGGTGACTAGTTTTTGCAATTAATTCCTTCTTAAGCTATAGCACTTGCTAGCTTGGTCCAGAAGACAGCGGAGTAGGGAGGGAGCGCTAATTGCAAACAAAGTGATACCAATCTCTCGCCGTTTGACCAGTGACCCCTCCTGTCCCCAGGGAGGACAACTGGGGAAGCGTCCCTGATCCCCATGGGACTCCCAGCTTCACAGGCCTGGAAAAGGGCAATCAGTGCCAATTGCTCATTAACCTTCTCCACCCTTGGAAATCTATTGGCGTGCCTGGTTATGAAAACATCTTTGTCGGAGCAGAGCCGGGGAAATGGAGGTGCGGGGTGTGGTGGGAAGGGTCACGCGTCTTCATCAGCAAGCAACAAAAGGAAATGGAAGGAAGGGTGACATTACAGGATTTTAGTTTCCATTAGCATCACAAAAATAACATATTCAGCATAAAAATAACATTCCACAGGAGCTATTTACATCTGAGCCCAGAGTCTCTTCCTCCTGATGTTTAAATTATGGACAAATATCTCCTAGCATTTATCTTTGGTTTTAAGCAATTAGTTATTTGCTGTTTAGGACACCACTGAACAATTTTAGCCAGTACTGCCTATAAAGGTCTGCTGTGACATCAGATACTCGGTATCAGCTCTGTGGGGAGAACACAGAAACGACCAGTTATTCTCTGAGGTTTTCTGTGTCTGGAGTCCTTAAAAATAATGTTAACTGTAGAGCTTAAATCAGCACTGTTCCTCCTAACACAGCAGCCCAAGGCTGCCAGAGGCATTACCATTGCTCTATTGAAACTTGCTGTGAGGTGGAAATACTACCCTGGAGTTCACGACTTTGTAGCTGTAAGAAAAGATATAACCATCAGATCTTATTATACCATCCTATGCACAACGCGGTAGAAAGGAAAAATCCAATGCAGGACTCTGGGGACCAAGAAATCCTAGGAAAGTTATTCATGGAGGAAAAAAAAAAAAAAATCCAAAATGCAACACCCAAACAGGTGGAAGGAGCAGGTTTAACTTTTGCAGCTGCATAGTACAGACACCCCCAATGAAAACTGGGGATGTACATCCTTATGATCTTTGTGTGACTGACACATTAATGAGCAAATTTCCCTCAGGCTTGCCCTCCCTACTAGTTTTTAACCGTGCACACTAACCAGCACAACCTAGTTCATTAAAAACATTGCATTTGTGGGAGGTTGGAGATAAATCAGTTTACCTAAAACATTTTTTTGCAAAGAGTTCATAGATTCAGGATGAATTTTCTCATCAAATTCCATGAAAGAGTCTGAGATAAGAGGAATCCATTTTTAAGTTCATGCCCTCCCTAATTCAAGTCCAAGTATTCAGTCTTTTGTTCTCCTCCCCTTCAACTCAATGAATATTTATTCTTACGAAGTGGAAGGGCTTTTAACAGAAGAGATCAAAAGCAACAGAACAAATCAGCAGCCCTGTGGCTGCGTCCCGCTCCACACAGGCTGTAAGAGGACAGGTTAAAAGCCCTGCTCCCAGTTACACGTCATAGAATCATAGAATGGTTTGGGTTGGAAGGGACCTTAAAGATCATCAAGTTCCAACCCCCCTGCCCTGGGCAGGGACACCTCCCACCAGACCAGGTTGCTCAAAGCCCCATCCAGCCTGGCCTTGAACACCTCCAGGGATGGGGCATCCACAGCTTCTCTGGGCAACCTGTGCCAGTGTCTCACCACCCTCACAGTAAAGAATTTCTTCGTAATATCCAGTCTAAATCTCCCCACTTTCACTTTAAAATCGTTACCCCACGTCCTATCGCTCCGCTCCCTGACAAAGAGTCCCTTCCCATGGTGTCCACCAGGCTTCCCTGGGAGTGCTCCTCCCCACCCAAACCACCATCTCACAGGCCTTCCCAGGGCTGTGGATAGAAAAGAGCTTCTGATTCCTGGTCATTACGCAGGCTGTGCATCTCTTTTTTGTGCTGTTATTAATAAACATTTCCATTTTTAGAGCCGCGTGTCTGCACTTGACATTCACCTCCCCATGCAACCAGCCTTTGTAGGAACCTTTAAAGTATTCACTGGCCTTCCCGTTAACGATGGCTCATTGAAGGGAAACACCGTTAATGTTTCAGTGGTGCTCATGGCGCGCAGGATGGCAACGCAAATATTAGCTCCGGTTATTTTTATGTTAGCTTTGCGCGCTGAGCGGTAGTGTTGCCGGCAAAACGATCAAGCAGGATTTCACACGTAATTACAGCCCGAGGATGAAGTTTGATGACTTGCAGAAAATATCATGAGATTGATCTACTACTGAAGAAGTAAGGCCTGATTCTAACAACTACGAGAAATCAAACTAAGCATTCACGTTCCAGGACACATTTATTTCCATTTTAACATGAGACCTATGAGTGACACTATAAACATTGCGTTTGTTAAAATATTAATACAAATATCTATGCACAAGGAGGAAATAATCGGGTGGTGGTTTTATCTTCTGACAGAGGAAAAAGCCAATTTAAAAATATATATTAGTTCCTTCCCTCAGATGGGCCTTGTAGGTTAGCTACAAGGAACTCATAGGTCACATAAAAGTGCAATGATAAAAAATGCAGGTGCTGTGAAACATTTATAAAGTGAAAGTAGGAGGGAGGATGTAGTTTAGAATCTGAAATGACATTTTGGCATGGAAAAGATCTCCCACGGGGCAGTTTTGAAACTTCCAGAAATTCTTAAAATGACATCTTTCAAAATGAACAATCATCAAACGCGCCGAAGTCGTTACCTCAAAGTGCTCTACTGATAAGTCAGGCTGGGAATTCGCTAAAAATAAGTTGCCCGGTTCTACAGCTTGCAGGACTGATGTGGCAGGCGCGTCGTGGCAGGAGCTGTGACCCACGGGAGTAATGCCCACACCATCCGCCGTTACAGCTTGTATTAACTCAGGTTGATTTTGACAGACCAGAAGGAGCACGATGGGGAAAGGCATCCATAGAGGCGAGTGAAAGGCAAGCCCATGCCGTGCAGAGGGACACAGTGGCCAGGTGCTCAGGCAGGCACCGACACGAGCCAGCACAAGCCATCCAGAGGTGAGGTCCAACCCAAAACGGCTCCGAGGAGGTGATAATACTTAGTGGCACATCTGCCCTGTGACTGCCAGGACAGCAAACAAGGAGCTGTGGCACAAGCAGCGCTCTCACAAGGCTGAGCTTCTATTATTGAGTCTGTTTGGTTTACAGAATCACAGATTCTTCATGGTTGGAAGGGACCTTTGAGATCATCGAGTCCAACCACACACCAAAAAAACGAAAAAAACCCAACCAAACAAAACAACAACAAAAAACCCCACAACAAACAAACAACACAAAACAAAACACCCAACCCAACAATCTTGGGCACTAGAGCATGCCCTGAAGTGCCATGTCTACATGTTTCTTAAATACCTCCAGGGATGGTGACTCCACCACCTCCCTGGGCAGGCTGTTCCAGTGTCTGACCACCCTCTCAGTAAAGTAATTCTTCCTAATATCTAATCTAAACCTCCCCTGCCGCAACTTCAGACCATTTCCCCTGGTCCTGTCATTATTCCCTCGGGAGAAGAGGCCAACACCCACCTCCCTACAACCTCCTTTCAGGTAGTTGTAGAGGGCAATGAGGTCCCCCCTCAGCCTCCTCTTCTCCAAACTAAACATGCCCAGTTCCCTCAGCCTCTCCTCATATGACTTGTTCTCTAGACCCCTCACCAGCTCGGTGGCTCTCCTCTGGACACGCTCCAGCACTTCAATGTCCTTCTTGTAGTGAGGGTTTAGAGAGGAAACAAGAGGGCAGGAAATGAATGGTACAATGCAGGCATATAGCTATTTATTGAACAAATTCTGTGGAATTCAGGAAAAAAAAACCCAACCTGTTAAAAGGAAATTCCTTTTTTGTGCAATACATAATTAACCTGTGGACCCCCTTTCCCCAGCCCTTGCTAACCATTAAAGCATAGTAGGATAATATGGATTTGCTACTGTTCTTAGGTTTGCTATGGTTCTTTTCTTTCCTAAAAATGAAAAACCTGAGGTGCTAACCATAAGCTGACAGGAGTCTGGCACTTACAGGTATAGTATTTCACAGTAAGTTTCTTCCATCTGAATTAGAGTTACCAGCCACTGGTAAAAACAGAATGAAAGAATAAATGTTCCATTGCTTTCACCCACCATTGATCTTCCTTTAAATGCAAGGATGCTTTTGCATTAATTTCCTTAACTACTACAGATAGAAGCAGAAGTCTGCCTTCTGCCCCCAAATGAGAGATTTATTGAAAATAAGACCACTCAATGCAGACTGGAGTAATGCTTTGCACAAAATCTACTATTATAAACTTGTAGAAACACTTCTCTCACCTTTGCCTTGACTATGTGATTCTGAGAGAAGCTGATTTACATTGCTGCACCCACATCGGTCCTTTCTCCATCACCAGAGGTCCCATCCATGCCCATCTGCTGGCACAGCTCCACATGGGATCACTCCTTCCATTTCGCTCTACTACAGGAATCTGGGTTAATTTAAATATACATAAGTAGTAGAGCTTTTTTGCTCCCGTGTGCACTTCCATAAATCCAGGTTAGTAAACAACTCTACACGCATTCCTTCGCTCTTTGGTCTTCCACACAGCAACTAGGAAAAGGAAACAAAACCTCACGAGAACACGTGAAATAGTCTCTAGTCCACAGAGGAGCCACTGCATTAGAACTGAGACCTTTGGGAACATCTTTCCCACACAATTTCAGTTCAGCCCTCTTCTACGCTGCCTCTGGATACAGCTTTTCATTTCCTGGTTGCAGGGTGGTTACAGAAGGAGAAGCCACGAGGGCTGTTCACACAGCAAGCAGCTATGGAAGAGTACTTCATCTGCCCCACCACCGCGTAATCCACGCTGTATTTACTGCACGCCTCTCAAAACTGTCTCTGAAGAGAGAGATTGCTCATTTCTTTACAGACTGTTCCAGGCACTCAGCATTATGGAATACAAGCTTTCCCCAAGTGTTTATTAACCTCCGTAGAAGAGGACATGTCATCCCACTTTGTAGACAAGAAGCCAATAAAAAGGTTGATTTAGGCATTCAAAATTAGTGACTAGTTCTTAAGTGTGTATTCCAAAGCACGAAGGGCTAGGATCCACAAAGAGAAAGGTCACAAATATTTTAGGGTACTTCTTATTACAAAAACAAACAAACAAACAAAAACTTTCCCCCTCCTTCACCTCATTTTCAAAAGCCACACTGTCGCATGAAACTTCTTCCCGCTCCCCGAAGTCAGCTGGAGGCAGGCACTCGCCACAGATATATATCAGTCCAGCAGTGAATAGACAGGATATAGAAAGATCTTGCTTTCAGTTGCTAATATCATTGGAGCTAGAGAGGAAAAATCCACTTCACCAACCGCACAACACCAGGGCGCGCGCTTCCCAGCGAGTAAATGTTTTATTTGTAATTATTGAATCCAGCTTTGTATCAGTAAGGAAACTTAATAGAAAGAAAGAGAACTGGTGCCCATGCAATAACTTAATTTCGAGGGACTAAATTCAGCAACCAAAGCAAATGATGGCTTTATTAGGTGTTATCCCAGATATTTGTGTGCTTTTAGTACACCCTGATGGGCAATTGTTCAGCTGGTGAAATAGTGGCATAGCTCCACAGAAGCCAATGAAGCTGTGAGAGCCCAGCTAAGGAGGACGTACGGAGCTGTATACATATTTTCCTCTTTCTTTCTTTCCTAATTCCAGCATTAATTCTAGTTCCAGAACTTCAACCCGGGAACAGGGACTGCAAAAAAGATAGCAACACAAGTTGCCCCTTCTCGCACATCGACCTATCCCCCTCCCCTAATTGCACGATTTTGCCTTAAGCAAATAGTAAAAACGGGACTTTGTTCATTTTCTCTGTGTTCTTAACTACAGATGGAAAATATTCGTAATACACCGCATATGACAAATTAGCTTCCAGTCCATTCTCCATCTTAGGTGGCTCCACAGGATTTACTGTGGTGTAAGACAGAGCAGAAGCTGCCTGAACACTGTCACAACTGAAATCCTGCTGGCTCAGTAACACAACAAAATGCAGATGAAGGGCTTTGAGCTATTTCGGCTTATATAGTTCCACACACAAATCACACATAACTAGGTGGACTTAACTTCCCTCTAAAATTCAATGACTGTAATGAATTTTTACATCTTCTCTGCTATTAATGACTTGCATGTAATAATCCCAATAATATTATCTCAAATTCCGATGATACTCCAATAGTAATGGAAATGTAAAACTAAACTGCTAAAACTTAAAACCGATTAATAAAATATCCCGTCAAACAGATTCATTTCACTTCCTAAAGCAAAGAACTTCACTTGATCTCAGAGCATTAGCTATTTGAAATGCTAAAACATTTTTTCTTTCAGTTATAAAAGATTTTTTCCACGGGCAAGAACTTGTTTGTCGCTACTCACACAGCAGCCTTTCCACAAAAAACAAGAATCCTGCTCTGTATCCTTGCTTAGCTACTGGAGTGTCTAACAAGACTAGTTAGAGACTGTTCCAGCGAGTTAATTGGTTTTCGGAAATGGTTTGGAAAGAGACTCTCTCTCAGGTTTTCTCCTCTGTTTGGGGAAATACGACTTGCCAGTCAAAATTAGGATCTCTGTTAAGACCAGCAGCGCGAGCAGACCTTCACTCCCATCTGCTTAGATAGTCTGGAGATGAGACTAAAAAAGCCAAATTGAGAAGAGTTCCACAGTAAAGCCCCAGATGTGAAATTTCTCAGGTTTGAATATCTGAGTTCAATCTAAATTTGTGCCGACCCTATCGCAGGTGACTTGCCACGGAGATCCGTATCTGAGTTTAACAGAAAAGCCAATTTGGAGTAGTAAAGCAACCCAGCGCATCCTCATGGCTTCCAGAAAAATACAAACATACTTTCCCTGCTTCTTCTCTGGTTTCAACCAAATTGAGCACTCGGCACCCTCCCCAGGGACACAAACACGAACAGAATTCCCAAAACACAGAATCAGAGAATCACAGAATGATATGAGGTTGGAAGTGACCTCTGGAGATCATCTAGTCCAACCCCCTGCCAGAGCAGGTCCACCCAGAGCAGGTTGCACAGGAACATGCCCAGGTGGGTTTTGAATGTCTCCAGAGAAGGAGACTCCACCACCTTCCTGGGCAGCCTGTTCCAGGGCTCTGCCACCCTCAAAGTAAAGAAGCTCCTCCTCATGTTTAGGGGGAACTTCTCATATTCAAGTTTGTGCCCGTTTCCTATTGTCCTATCCCTGGGCACCACTGAAAAAAGACCGGCCCCATCCTCTTGACATCCACCCTTTAAGTATTTATAAGCATTGATCAGATCCCCCCTCAGTCTTCTCTAAACACCCAAGTCCCTCAGCCTTTCCTTGTAAGAGAGATGCTCCAGGCCCCTCATCATCTTTGTAGCCCTCTGCTGCACCCTCTCCAGCAGTTGCCTGTTCTTCTTGAACTGGGGAGCCCAGAACTGGACACACAGGGAAGTGTGATCCCAGTTGAGGCATGTTCATGCTGGATGCCAGTTGGGACCAGCGTACCCCTCTTCTATGCATTCAGCTGTGCTGCAAACTGCCAAGGAGGATGCAGAGCAGTGGAAATCAGCATGGCAGTGACAGGAGACATCTCATCTCATCTCATCTTTCAGTCAGGAGAAGCGCGATTCAGAAACGAGAGAGCAGAAGAGAGAGCTTGGGGCGTAGATCCTGCAAATGCACCCCCGTGAACTTCACTCGTTCCATGAATCCCATGGAAATCACAACTCTGCACGTATGTAAATAGTTGCAAAATAGCGACCCTCGTTTGGGCAAGTGGAGCGAACTGATAGGGCTTACAACTCTGACACAGCGCTGCCACCCATGGAACAGATGGGTCCTTACACGAGAAGCAGCCCGGCTACCCGGGGTCAAATAAATCAATGGACCAGGAGCCTCCAGCTTTCGCACCGCAGTGGAACGAGCAGAGGGGAGCTCTGTCCTCAGTCACCTGCCACCCTGCAAATCTAGATGAGCGGGTTGGACTTTCTCAAGGTCACTTCAGGCTCACCACTCAGGGGAAGGGGGACCCGCCTGGCTGCCTTTGGCCAGTGAGATGCATTTTGGTCTCCTGGGCTTTAAAGCAAGTCAGAGAAAGAACCGCTCACACGTCCATAAAGCACAGCTCTCATTTAAAGACATCCAACATAAAACTTCTCACAGGGGGTTCTTTGCTTTCACCAGAAGCTTCTTTGTTTTATAAGCTCCATTACTATGGCACTGTTAAAAGGTTTAATGATTTAAATAGCACTCTTGATTTAAGCCACACGCTTTCACTCTCCACCAAGTATCAGACCTATAGGCTACTAACACAAACATGAGAAATCCTCTCTGAAATATTTTAAGGCTGATAGTAGTCAATTTAGTATTTTTATATTAGCCAGAAATTCCTCTGGAAATATTCAAGACTTTCACAATATTAAAAAATAACCCACTTACTAAGTTCTAAATAATATTTATTTTAGCTAACGGCAGTATTTTAAAAATCCTCAGTTCTATAAGCCTATTAACTTCTAATACTACCAAACTCAGCTACAGGAAAAAAAAAAAAAGCCTCCTCTTGCCGCTTATTGACACTGGATGTCATCTAAATGACTAAAATGCAATACTGTTCCTAGGATTATTACTGCATGAGAGAAAGATATTTAAGAAGGGACGCGTAGAAGCTGCACTCACAGAACAAGCAGCGAGCAGCACAGAGCTAAGCCGTACAAGCAACCACCTCTTCTAATTTCATTGCGTTTATAGGTCAGCTAGTTTTATTTTGAAGCACAAGAGATTTACTAGGAGAATTCATTACTGGCACTTGCTCTGATTTCCTTTCTCAATATAATTAAGCCTTGCTAATTGTCTATCATGATTAAAATCATGCCAATAACAACCTTGTTTCCCCATTTGGCTGTGCTCCAGGCTCTTCAGAGCTCTTGTTTAAGGGCAGTTCTTCCTGTAGCAGTTGTGAAAGGTCTTTTACCAAACACACGAGGTGAGCTCTCGGCCTCTTTGCCAATAAATTCATACAAGTCAGGATTCTACCCGTGGATTTTCCGAGGGAAAGAAGATAGTCAAAAAGAAAAGATGTGACCAACAACTGCATTTTAAGCAAAAAGTGAGATTCACTGAAGATTCAGAATTCATTCTTGCAGGTCAGAAAAATGACCTCGAACTATAGACAAAGATACGGTGGTGTTGAAATGAATGATTACTTCAGGGCTATATTATCCTCCCAGCAACACAAAGGCGATGTAAGGTATGGAAATTCAACCAGAACACAGAATGGGAAGAAAAGGGGAGAGAAAAGGGGGTGGGTGGGGGAGAAAATAGAAAGAAAGAATCAGTGCTGTTGTTTTAGCCCGACACGAGGGGACCCAGAGAGCGCCCTGGCAGGGGGAGCAGGACACAGCTGAGAGGCCAAAGCCATCCTTGGCTTCTTCCTACCTTCACTTTACTGCCTTCCCCTTAGGAACTTCCCTTGATGAACAGAGACAGAGCTTGGCTTTTAGCACTGTTCATCAGCAAATTTCTGACAAAATAGATTTTCAGGGGGAAAATATTGATTTATTGACATCGAGATGTTTTAACCTTCAATGCTCTTCCTTCCCAATAGCTCATTTGCTGGTTTCCTCGGAAATCAGGACTTCCATTGCCCACTGCCTTGGGCAGTCCCACCTGGCACATCCATCTCTCCACGCTGGGGAGAGGGATGCAGGGGTACCTAACTCATGACCAGGGACCCTGTGGCTTTGGGGCTCTGTGTTTCCCAGTAAGAGAGACAGAGAGAGAAGAAACACTGCAGGTCCCACAATCTGTTTCAATGTTTTTTTAAAACACTACCTCCATGTGGAAACCCAAGCAAGTTTCAAATGAGTGCTTATGTCTGCACATCGCTTGAGTGTCCCAGAATCCTGAAACCAGAAGCAAACTAACCAGATCACTACATATCTCCTTTTGGCAGTATAATACCTGTATCTGGACTTTTCTAGCTCATTCACAGTTAACTGCATCCACTTCTGCTATGTAACACATTCTGTGCCTTTTTTCACATTTCCCCTTAGGAAAAGAAAAAAAGCCACTGCCTTTCTCTCCACTTCTGTCTAATTTACGCTCTAACCTCTTTGGGCCAGGACCTATTTCTTGTTAGGTGTTCGTACAGTGCCTAACACAAAGGCAACCTAATCGCAGACCCTTTTTAATGCAAATGCAATAGAGAACTGGGCTGTTTGAACAGAGAGGGTAATTTTGGTTCCCCCTCGGTAATGGACTTTTTCTCTGGGAACAGATAATTGGGCTGTTTTGTCATTATTCTTTTTAAGTGAGGTTAAGGTCCTGTTGGTGGTAAAGTGAAATATGTATTGTGGGCTAATCAGCTGTCCATATCAAAATGTGCTGGGGCACAGCATTTACTGAACTCAAAAGATGGGTTGTACTAACACAATTAAAAGAATAATTTGGCTATGTACACATGTAGATGATTACATTCGGCCGTCTTCTTTTACTGCAGAGCACGCAGAGGAGGGTTTGAAGACTAGAATCATGTCCATAACAATTATGGGTCTAGACAGAGACCTGCCTGAAGGCATGAGCTACAGTTAGAGCAGTTTAAGTTACTGCCTCCTCCAGAGGAAGCAATCAAAGAGGCAGTGGTACTCAACGCTCCTCATCTACCACAACATGCAGTAAAACAGACTTCAGCCCAGTGGCAGGTTAACCTGAGCTGCTTCACTTGGCTTTGCAGAGGACTAGAAGGATGCAAACAATCAGTCGATGCATCTCAGCTGGGGACAGCAGCTTTTAAAGCAATGGAAGTGACCCGCTGGCAGCTGGTTATGTTTTCTTGCTCCAGAGTCAACAGGGTCAGTGAAGATGCAACCTGGTAAATCCAGCCCAAGGAACAGCAGATTTGATCCTTCATTCTTACATGCTACTAGTTATCGAAAGGCTGTTCCTCCTCACACAGGGAAACATGTTTTTCATGGTGCCAGGGTACAGAACTGAAAAAAAATATTCTTCATCAGTTTTGTTGTCAAATACATTTCAAATGCAGCAACCTCTATCTTGGTGCTATTTGTTTCAGTCCAAGAGGAAGCAAAGGACTGCCAATCTTCCATCATTTCTTAGCATGAAGGTCAGCTTATCAGAAAATAACATCAGTGGCAGACATTTAAAATACATTTATTCCAAGGTTTCTCCCACCCTTTCCCATGAATAGTAGATTTAAAGCCGCTACTAGATAGTCCAGCTTTTCCAAACCTATAATGGGTTATTCTGGTCAGTCTTTTAATGCAGTGAATCTGATTTGCTTCCGAGAGCAAGTCAGAGTGTTGAAACGAATCACAAAGCCATATGTGAAATATGCTTTGGATCAATTAGAAACTTTCTTCCCCTCCAAAATTCACATAACCAAGATTTAAATCAAAGAGGTCCTCCCCACTAGCACACAGAAAGAAAAATCCTTGGCTCCAGGATTTACACCTTTCTTTAGTAAGATGGATCCTAATTCTGACAACCTCCTACAGACATTGCAAAGAAAACCTGCTCATTCCAGCTGTTACCTGAGTCTCAGAACTCCTTTTACACTTAGATTTTAATCCCCTAATTACATGACTTGTAAGCTACTGAATTCTCTGTTGAGGAGAAATTGTCCAGGATGTCTTGCAGAAAGAAAAAAGGGGGTGTTTCTGCAATGTTTAATTCTCACACAATGAATAAATATTGGACAAAACCTACAAAAGCCAATCTGAGTAAGAAAATAATTAGCATACACTCATTCCTTTAAATGCCAGGGAAAAAAATTGTCCACTGTATTTGAAATTTCAATGCCTTTTTTTTTTCCAACGCCTTAGGCATTAATGGCTTTTAAACAGGGCATAATTTTCTTAAGGCAATTGTCAGTGTTTTTTCACCTTCAGAAAGAATGTACTGGGTTAATCTTTCCCTGCTGACATCATAAGGATGATTTCTCCAGTTAAAAAGGTCTTCAAAACAAAAGGAATAAAAAAAAAAAAAGTTCATTTACAGTTTCTTTGCTGAGCAGACAAACCATACTTTCGGATGGTTCAATGACAGCCTGTGGGACAATTGTCCATTCAAATGATTATCATATTGCAATATACATCCCAGCAGTCCCTGAATAAATTCTTACATTATGGCCCAGACTCTGCCGTATAAAGAATTTAACCATCTCTCATTTGTGACTCCGGAGACCTGCGTTATGCTCCTGCATTCGCTGTTGCCCTCTGCTGTGTTACCCTGCAAAAATCCCTTTGCCTCTATCTCTGTTTCTCCACCTCTAAAATGGGGATCAGGATATCTTTATAAAACACTCTTCTATAGAGGGATCAATGTATAACTGTTACATTTCACCCTTTCGAGCGGCTCTCTTGGAAAGCAAAGAATTTCAGTCTTCATTTAGAGTACAAAAGCCGATGTGTCTATGGCATTTTTAAAGGCACTTTCCCATCAAGCTCTGAGAATGTGTAAATGAAAATACCTCTGAAACAAATTCTGTTTGTTTTCCATCCATTGTCTGTATACAGTGACACGCAGTTCATCTTATCTTCAAGGGAAAAAAAAAGTTAGCACTTAAGCACTTATTTCTGCTGAAAAGCCATTCGTATAAATAAAAGAGAGACAGAGAGAGACAAAGTGCTCTGTATGGACACTTTAAGCTGACAGAGAAAATGCTCCTACCACAACAAACTGGAGCACACTCTGGGAGGACAGCACTACTCTTGATTTTCATCTTTTAAAGAAAATGAAGAAGAATGAATAGCTATGGCTCACTTACTCTTGAAGCAAATCAAAAGGAATATTCTGGTATCTATTTTTTATCCTCCTGTTCTTCTTAATGAAAACAAAAGACCTAAATATTTGATTACTTCCCCTCTGTGTCAAAAATAATAGTTCATGTCCTTTCTACTTTGACAGAAAGGAGACTTGTTAGATCTAAGTCCTTTCATCTGAAACGCTATCACACAGGTTTGCACCGGTCTAACCTATTAAAATAAAGTTGAGCTCTGAAAAGCTTCCTTTCTTTTTTTTCTTCCCCTTTCGGAACTGCACTGCAAGCAACGATTAGATTGCATTTGCCAATAAATCTATAGGGATCAGTGAACCAAAATAGCTACTCCCTCTCAAACCTATCAATTAACAAGCTTCCTTTGTTAATGATGTTACCATTTCACGATTTGCCTTAAACCTTACTCCATTCCATCCTGCGCCATCCAGGAGAAATAAGACCCATGCTACAGGCTGCGCAAAATGCATTTAGGACATCCATGTTTGTTTATCTGTATTTTAGCAATTTCAGGAACACTCCCGGTTTTAACGAGGTGGAATCTCAGACATGCAGGATCTTTCACAAATATATGCTTCAGGCGAAAACACGTCTCAGCAAGAAAACACTATGTCAGTACAGAAAAAAATTAAAGTGACCAGAAACTGATTTGAACTAATAAAGACATGAAATGATAAGGGAGGATAATTTTAAGACATTTATATGTAGGGATATGGAATTCTGTTTCAGAAAATCACATGTGGCATACAGTTACAAAGAATCAAGGAAGTCATGGGAAGAGTGACCTTACTCCACCGAGGTCATTCAAATTATTCCAATAGCAACTTCCTGCTTGTCAGTATCAGCCGTAACTAGGGGTGGTTTGACTTATTAGTGGTATGGGTTTTTCCCCAAGAACCGAATAGTACATTTTATTACAGCACAGATCCCATTTCATTCCCACAATCTTCCCTCCACCTGCATTGTCGGGTCAGTTGTTGACCCAGAGAACCCAGGCTTTGCACCCAGCTGAACCCCAGTTCTGCCACTCTCCCGCTTTGCCCCTCATTTTTCCATCTACAGCGGATGTTTTACACACTTCTTGAAAATCAATACTTATTGTGACGCACGTATTTATTTAAATAGAACTTCTATTTCCAGTAATTACTGGTGCAGCAGTATTTTTCTTGCTGATGGTTTAAGTAACCTGAAGAGTAGAAGAGAGAGAGGGAGAAGAAAGAGATAAAAAAAGCAGTTTAAATGACTCCAACCTTTTAGTGGAGTTGTGCCAGTCTGAAGCTGAATAGATCATTCGGAGTGTTCTTTCCAAATGGTTGTGTAACCAAAAAAAAAAAGGAAATAAATCAGGGCATGATTAGTCTCTGTAGCAAGAACTAGGTAAGAGAACAAATCAAATTTAACACTAGGAAAGCAATAATGGAAAATGCCTGTCTCACCGACAGTCCCCTTGAGATAAACAATCTGACAGTGCTGAGCTGAGCCGAGCCAGTCTTCCCATCAGAACCGCAAAAACCGCTTGTCCATGCTGAGAACTTTCTAGAAAAAAACATCTGCTGTAGTCTGTCCCTTGTTAGCATTATGGATCTCTATCTTTAGCAAAGATAAGCAATTTAACAACATGTTATAATCCAGAAACTTATTAATCACCCTCTGAGATACTCAATTAACATTTTCACAACTCTGAGAAGTTAAAAGGAGCCAAAAACTCGCAAGTACCTTTGAAATAGTTAACACAATACAGAGGCCGCAATTTTTTCTTACTGTTTTCCCTTCCTAACCTCATCATGTAACAGTCTCTCTAATATTTCCAGGCTCATCCTCTGATCATCACTATGTTAAACATTTCATACCACCATGAGCAAAAAAGTAGTCACAGGGAGTGTGGAGCACTGAATGCAGATGTAAGAAAATGAATATGAAAACTACAAAGGCTTTTGTTCCATATGATGAAAGCCAACATCAGTAAGGATTGCACCACTCAAGGAGAAGCCAGCTAATAGAGCAGTCACAAATCATAATTCATCCATTTTTCTCCCACAATTTATTTCGTATTAATTGTAGAAGAGAAGCGTGGCCCTGCCTAAGGCACTACCACCTACTCAGGATAACCCAAGCAGACATTCTACCGTTCAACAGGTTATCAACTGCCTACAAGAAATCAGAACTAATGATGGAACAAAGCGACCGAAGAACCTCATCTTACATTTAGCAAACCAAAGTCACTGGCGTGACCATGAGGCGAGCTCTTCCTTTCCCACTCCTGTGGCTCAGCAAGTCCCAGTCCCTCCGGCTCAGGTCCACAAGCCAGGCTTGGTGCACCCACCTGTTTGTGAGCTCCCAAACTGGTAGCGAAATTGTGAAATAGATACTGACTCCCCCACATTAGCTGACACAAGTGATACGTCCCTGACACGGAGTTTAAGGGGGAGATGCAGCCCATGCTGTGAGCTACGACTGCAGCCTTCCAGCTCACCTCACCACCCAGCAGCACTGCATTTAATTCCCCACTTCTACCCAGCCAGGAAAAATGAGATGGTGAGAAATTTATTAGGCTTTATAATCGTGCATAACAATCTGCTGTACATCACGACTGTAACTGGAAAATATGCCTGACAGTAGAATTTCACCCTCGTTAGATAAAATGAGGAAAGGTGATTGTGTGTGATCCTTGCCCCGTGCTTCCATTGTGAGGGAGAAAGGAGACAACTGGCAACAGCGTTTCTTATTAATTACACATTACCTCTTTGAATAGACAGGGGTATAAAGATCTGTTTTCTTCTCACTCTTTTCACTGGTACAATGTAAAGAAACACTTTTATTAATTGGACAACAATACTTTGGGCTATGAGCTACTTAAACTCCTAAACCCTACACACGAATCTGGAACTAAGAATTAGGTCTTTCACTTTCCAATAGAGATCAAGGGGGACCAAGAGTGAATTTTACCATAAATGAAATTACTAGACCAAAAACCCACTCAACACAACCAGCAAAGAGACACATGTGCCTTGTGTTTGATCTCTCTCCTGCACAAGAGGCTCTGCCCTGATTCGACATGCCCTGCCTTTCTATTAAAAATGGATAAACAAGGAGAGGTGACTGTATTTGTTCAAAACCAGCTAAAGAAAGTGTCCCTTGCTCTCTCTGCGATCCTCGGTGGTCCAAGCACTTAGGGTGTCAGAAACCCGAATTCTACCAAGAGGATCTTCCCCATCTTGGGCAAGAGATGCCTGCCTGCTGCAGGCTACCATCAAGAAAATTCCAGATAGACTAAATGCAAACATCCTCTGCTCCATTTTCCCACCCTGACAAATTTCTAATTAATCCTGGAAGCACTCACCAGTTTCCAAAAAAGCCAGGTCCCTGGGAAGTCTCCTTTCCTGCTCACATACCAGCTCAAGAGCCAACTCTCCTCACGAGCGAGCCTGGAAGCTCACAGGTGGGCAGCTCACCCACTCACCCACAGCTGGCTCCCTTCAACCTTTCCTCAGCCCTTCCGAGAATGATCTAAGATGACGGAATTAAAAATTCATGCATTCGAGTGTTTACACTTATCTCCTGTTTTGCAGAGAGGTTTTTGAGTATTTCAAGTTCACTTTTTAAAAGTTTTTCTCCATCAACTATAAGCACTAGAAACTGAAAAGCAGAGCAAGCTGAGAGGTCGAGACCTGATGCCCCGAGAAAAAGACAAGACACCTGAGAGCTGACAAAACTCATTTGAACATTAACATGATGCTCTTAACACTGAAGTGCACAGAACGTGTCCAGAAGTGACTGGACTCCTTTAAGTACTTACACCGCGCTATCACAGGATTTCAGAAACCTAGAGCACTAGAGATTAGCGCTTTAAGACCTCACCTGACCTAAAGCAAAAGGGATGGGTGCCAAGGAATAGCCACTAATCGTTTGTCGGTGATCTTATTTGCTTTACTCCTGCAGTACTCTGATTTTGCTCGCTGGGTAACGCCAGCGCAAAGACGGTCCCCTTCAGCCTTCCAGTACGGGTCAGTCATGGTACTCTGCATATAAATTGGCTGCACTCATTTGTAATGTTTTCCTTCCTCTGTTGCACTGCTTCTTGATTAATTAGTGCCATTAAAGCACCTAGGCAGAGTACACATGACAACTTGCCTTGCATAACAGTGGGAAGAAAGAGCAGGTCCTTCTGAATTCAGGGAAAAGTCTCTGAAGTGTAAATAGATAAAGATAATCAAATTCAGACTAGATTAAAATTAACAGACTATCAACCAAGTGACACTATTAATAAATGTCCACAACAAGCAGGGACAGAAAGGACTCCAAAAAGACCAAACGTAATTTAATTAAACAAATGAGAACATAGGAAAGAAACCATAGCAGATAACTACATGAAAAGACAAATAAAGATTTCAGCAATAATTGATGTTATATTATTCACTGTATAAAATGAACTCTATCAGTGTTCCTCTCTATTTACATAGTGAGATGTAGGTGGAAAACCTTGGGATTTTAACTGTAACCTTGTGAGATATAGACACTTGCTCTTCGCATTAATAAATGAAGTTTTGTTCTCTGTGTAGCACATAACATTAGGCCATGTGAGTGCAGAATATACATATGTACTCACAGCAATCTTGTGATGCAAGGGAATACTATTATTCTGATTTTATGGATAGAGTTTTACAACCTCATTAGTCTTGAGGCAACAAAGCTTTGTTGGTAGGGTTTGGCTTGATATTACAGAGCGTGAAAAATCACATCCCATAATCTACATGACTCAAATAGGCAAAGTTTCTGTTGTAAATGCAATGAGGTTGACAAAACCCTGCCCATCAGCTTCGCTTATATTTATCTGAGTAGCGACAATGGCAGAACACCTCTTCCACCGTTTCTCCACTGGAAATACAGCCCACCAGGCTAATTGGGGAGGGATGGAATTTTGTAATAGAGCTAAGCCTTGATTCACAAAGCAATGACAGGACCTGCCAAGGGATGTGGATGCCCGTGCTCCAGCAGGGAACCACTTTGCGCGAGAATAGCCCATCCTGGCACGCCGGAGAGGAGCAGGCACAGCAGATGAGAGGGGCTGAGCAGGGGTCTCCTCTGAGCCCCCTGCAAAAGGGACCTGCACAGGGGTGGGACCACGGACAGGCTACAGAACAAGGAATACGGACACATTGGCTGGGCATGCAAGGACAGAGGAGGAAGACTCTCTGCTTTAAACCTGTTTCTTCGGTTACTCAAAAGATAAAAGGAAAGACTTGATTCCACATTAACACTTCAAGAAAGAATGCTGTATGTTACCCCAAACTCAACAACCACCCAACAGCACGCACTGAGCTTCTCCTGCAATGCCTGCCCTGCTGCTGTGTAAAGCAGCACTCAGAAACCTCAGTTTCTAGCAAGGTCACTCCCCATCCTCACCCACTACACTTACATAACAATGCAAACTACTATAGAAGGCGGAGGCGTATCAATGCACCAGCTATTTAGGTAACCCTCCTGCTGTCAGTGTGGCTCTGCCTATGCAGGTGAACACATATTGGCTCCTCAAGGGAAAAACAAGGCCAAAAAAAAGAACCTGAAAAAAACCCACAGCATTTAAAAAATCACAGCCATACCGATACTGAAGCTTCCTCCAATATAAAAATTTTGCCTTAAAAAGCCCCAGTCCAGAACAACTGTATTATAACAGGAGGTTATTTTCTCTACTGAGATAGTAAAAATTCTTTTAAAAGACAACTCCACCAAATGATTTGCCATCGAATTCTACCATCGCAGCACTGTATAATGTGGCAGCTTCCTAATTGTCACTGTTTCCTCCATCACTTCACTAATCAATTCATTTGATTTTGCTGCGTTTCAATCACTCCGCAGAGGAATCACAGAGTGGTGGGTGTTTCTAATGAGATCCTATGAGGACCCTGTGTAATTGACCCTCAGCTATACAACATTTTTATCAACAAGCTAGAAGAAAATATGAAAACATTATTTGATAAAAATGTCAAATGACTGACAAAGATGAGGAGAATGGTAAATAATGAAGTGGAGAAGGTATTGATTCAAAGCAACCTGATAAGATCAACACAAGCAAACATTATGTGCTCTGCAGTACAGCTATTGAATGAGTCCTAAATCCTAATTAGGAATTAGGAAAAACTGAATCCTAGGAACAAAGAACATAATGGCACTTTTACAGGTTGGAAAAGTCTATTTTGGGAAGCCAGGGGCTAAAACCCAGAAAAACTTGGAAATCATGACCAAGCATTGCCATTAGCAAAGGAGCTAATGCATTCCATGACCGTGTTAGCAGAATAAAGCCACACTGGAATAGAAAGATTATATCACACTGTTAATGTGAATTGGTACAATCACAGCAATAATGTAGTAGTGCTGTCCCCATGATGGGTCTTGCATGAAACAGCCACAAGGATGATTAAAGGAATAGTAAATATGTGTTAAGTGCAAAAAGTAAGGAACTCAATCTACTCAGTTTATCTGAATAAAGGAGGGGGCGCAAGTTGATCACAGCTTATTAATACCTACACGGGACGCTTAAGTTCAATAATGGAATCCTCTTTATGAAATAAATGGAGCTATAATATGATTCAGTAGCTGGGAATTAAGGTAGGCAAGTTCTGACTTGAAATGAGATGCCGGCTTTTAATAGTGAAAGTAATTAACAACTGGAAATGATTTATGGAGAGTTAAACCGCGTTCTTCAACATTGTAAACTTGTATTTCACAAGTGATGTTTTCTGACAGATACACCTCAGCTCAGCTGGATTAACTCAGGGTAGCCTTCAGGAGGTCAGAAGAGATTATTACACTGGTCCCTTCCGGCTTTACAAACCAAAGGTCTCTAGATCAATCCCTGTTCCTACACCTCTGGCCTTGAGTGTTGCCTTCAGGTAATTAAACATCCACTCTTCTTTTGTTTAGAATATGCAATTTGAAACTATAACTGCTGCCTTAATTTAATGGTAATTAAACCTGAGCCGGCAACAGAGTTTTCTGTAACCAACTCACTCTTGCAAAGGAAGAGCTGGACACAGCCTTCTGGAGCCACCATCTGACCAGGCTGCTGGGAGAGGACAGGGACAACAGCACTGCTGACTCTCCCCCAAAGGACAGTCAGCACGTGCAATTCAATTAAAGGGCGGTGTCATTAGAAACCATTTTGGGCATGCAGGACCACAAGAACAGGGTGTCAGCAAAGAAGCAAAGATACAGGGAGCCAGCACAAAGAGTTCGGTGAGTCCAGACATCAAAAGACAATTCTGCCATTGAGATCAGCTTCCCTCAGCCCCCATCCCATGCTAATGCAGACCTTTCCCTTGTCTACATCCATTTTTCCTCGTCAGTGGCACGGTATGACCAGCATTCCTCTTCCTGAAAAAGTTTTTCGCAGTTCTCTTCCTCCTCCTCCTGTCCATTGGCCCCAGACGTGAGCCCATCCAAGCCTCATGCAGGCTCAGGTAAGCACCACACGGTGATTTTGTTGTGGCAAAATAAACCAATTCCAACATTGAGCCCACACAGCTTCCGAAAGTGGCTCTCATTGGTGCTGTAATGGAAAGACACGGGCTCTTATTTAAAATAAAGTGGATTTTTAAAGGTTTGCACTGAAAGCTCGTTCAGCTGGTCAACAAATTGTGCAATGTTGCAAATATTATTTACAGCCAGAGAGTGCAGGACACAATATATCCCAGCTGAATAATGCACTCTAACCAAGTACCCATTAGTGATGATGATTACGCACCAGAGCACCTCATTAAGCCTTTGACTCTCTGGTATCCATCTAATCAAGACAATTGCACACCATTGTCATGTTTCTCAACTATGACACGACCTGCCATGCTTGAAAAGGGACAACTTCTGAAACCGCAAAGGCACCGCTGCCAACAGCGGAGTGAAAAATGGGAAAGGCTCCATATGCTTAAATGGCTCAAAGAGGGAATGTGTAAAAACAGACTCCAATTACTGCAGCCCTGAAAGGCTGATGCTTCCTCTGAAGGAGACACACGCACACAAAACCCCATCAGGACTGCTCAAACATCAAGCAAAGTCTATTTGTTCCTCTTCGTTCCTTTCTCACGATTTATAAGGAGAGCTATAAGCCTGTACTCAGGTCTTTAGAGAACTAGAAGGATAAATGCCTTTAATCTTAATAAATATATATGCCTTTCCAAGCTTTACATTAAACTAAATGAAATAAAATAGCACTCGACCTAGACAAATGGAGATAAGAGCTGGAAAACTTTAAACCAGAGACTGAACTGGTTTTTCATGCCAAATGTGACTCCTTTCCTCCTGCTGCCTGAGACACGCATAGTTGAATTAGCTATTAAAGTGTTAATCATGTTATGACCACCAACCAGGTATTTTGTACTTCTTCATTTGCAAAGGATTTTCCAATCATTAGCTGAGTTATCTAACAACTACTTAGCAAAAAACTCCCCCAGAAACATAGAAAACCAAAACTGGTATGCACGTAGTGATCTGGGAAATCAGATCTAACAGGTATCCTCTAAAATCCCTTCTAGTTAATGCAGAAGGCAGAACGGAATTTGCTCATAATATATCGTCATGCACATGACTAATACAAGCCTCAATAAATTGTTAGTTTATAGAGAACGGAGTATGGGATTTATTTAACTACATTGTTTAGTAGAGATGACACAATCCATAACCTTATCACTAAAATAAGTAAGAGAGTCTTAAAGCAATATGTAGATTCCTGCCACCACCACCACGTGCCACTTAAGATGACAATATAAATTAGCAAAATATTTTAAGATAGATAACCTCAGATTTAAAACATTACACTGCTGTCTTTGGATTTTGGTCTGGTCTTAAAATACAACGCGGGTTTTATATAAGTGTAACTATGTTTAAAAATAAAAACTAACGCTTGTGTACCACTCTATTTGCAGTGCTGTAGATCTACCAACTGACATGATAAGGAAGAACAAGCCCCAAACACACCATGCGATTTGGTTTCATTCCTGTTATTAGTGGAGGTAATTTATTCAAGGTTGTAAACCCATGCAGCTCTTGGAAACTCTCTGAGGCCTGAGTGGAGGGGACTTTGCCGAGGTGCTTGGGTGAAAGCAGCTTTCCTTTTACTAAACTATCAGCAGGGAGGTCAGCAATACAAGACTTAATATCTTATCCCAAGTGGAACACTGCAAATCTTCTAAAATGAAATTCATTTTCCGGATGTATTCGTGGGAGTTCACATGGCGATAAAGAACATTGGCGTCAAACATCTGACCATACAGCATGCAGAACCGAGAACCTCTTTTTGGCAAGGCTGGGCGGCTTCTCTGGCAAATCAGCATCTCTCTTGCTGATCTGCAAGAGAGACATGGGGATCATGAAGGATTTCTTCCTTGAGGTGATGCTGATGGCACGGCAGGACTATCTCAGAAGTTCCAGCAACTTCATAAAAGTCTCTGTGCTCTGAAATAAAATTAGGAGACTAATATGACTCTGGGCTTCTCAACAGACCGGAGCCTTGTTGGTTTATTGCACACAATTTAGAGATAGTCATACCTTTCACGGGGTGCAAAAGTGCTTTTTTTTTTTTTTTTTTTAATAACAGCTACAGAAAATCAATAGATTTCATGAGTTCAATTAATCCCCGCAGCTGCTATGCCAGAGTCAGAAGGAAACAAAGAAATTTTCCATTTCTAAGCTTTGGGACTAAGCTACCCCACTGTTGTCTGTGGAGGAGGATGGCCCTGGAGTACCTTAGGCTGTGGTTCCCATTAAAGCCGGTTTTCTTGTAATTCGTCATTTTTAAGGGTAAGTCCTTGTAATTTATAAAGGTAAGTCAGTACTAGACTATGTTCTGAACTAACAGAGTCATACAATCGTTTATATTCAAATGCGTTGGATGGCCCTTAAATACAGAGCCACTAGGATTTAGGTTTGGATAATGGATCAAGGTCATTGCAGCAGCCCACTCTTCACCTTGCTGAGTTACACGGAGGTTCATGCTACAAGACTTACCTACTACTGATACTTATTCTTAAGTAATTAGAGGAACATTGACTACTTGAAAATCCATTTCTAGATTTTTTCCCAAGGTGCTGTCTTTTGTGGCAGTGGATACTCAGCAGGAGGTTGAAGAGCCCTTCCGGAGGAAAGTCCAAGATTCAAAAGCTGCTAAGCGCTCACGCTCTGGATATCACCACCAGACTCACATCTTCTGCAGTTTAAGGACTGAAACCTGCAAGATACTTCATATTTATGATATATTATGATATTCCTTGTCCAAACTCTGACTCAGCTTTTACAACCAATGGCTTGATAGGGCCTGGGCACCTATGGAGCTGATCCGAGCACACAGGGGACCTTACTGAAATGTGTGACACGCAGCCTACATCTTCTCCAGGAAAAAGGTTAGTGTTTTATTTCTCCTAAATAGCCAGTTTGGGTCCTGTAAAGGGCCTATAAAGCTGGTCTTGACTAATTACTCTGTGGTAAAAGCAGTGACCTCAAGTAGATCACTGTCCTTTATTGCTGCCAGATTTTATACCAAGACAGTTATCCTGGTGTAAAAAGATGCCTTTTTCACATCACAGACAAAGTAAAAGCCTTTGCGTTTCCAACCCTCATGTGGCATTTTTTTGCCAGCGGCAAATCTGAGCTAAATTTGAAATGTTTATCGAGCGATTCACCTTTTGCACAGCCCAGAACAGCTGCCTCACGACAATGTCACTTCCCCAAAAAAATCCATTTCTACAAGAGGATGCAGCACATCGTGGCAGTAGGATTACAGGGGACAAACTGAGGAGCTGCAAAGGCCAAAAGGACAGTGATGAGCCCGAGTTCAGCAGTCCTGAACGGGTGCTTTTTAGCCCTCATTACAGAGGTAGCATCCTTTTGTCAGACTCAGGTGTGGGGTTTTTGCAGCAATACAAGATCCCTCCACTCTACTCCATCTATCAAAAGTGGGGGGGAAAGGCCAATAGCGGGATCTCTGAACTTCTGGAACATGACACGCTGTTTTTCTGTCCTGTTTTCTCAGTGGCCACATACCACACAGCGTTGCAGGCACTCGTGTACCTGCCGAAGGAGGACCGGGAGCGTTTTCTCCTGTCGGAGTGCGGATCAGTTTGTATTTCTCAACATGACGATTGTGGCTGCCAAACCCGATAATGAAAAATTGAAAGTCAAATAACCCCTATTAGTCTGTCAAAGGTTGATGGAGCTGGTATTCTATTTTCCCATTGTGAACGACTACCATTGTTAAGAGCTGACAGGCAAATCTCTGCAGAAATATGGACTCTTTGTGAGAGCTATTTATAGTAACATATGACAATGCAGTGCTATAATATGCATACTAAAGCATTGCCTGGGATATGCAAGAGCCCCCTGGTACAATTTCTGGATCGTAAGGCAAAATTCCATTAAGATAAGAACATTTGAGAGGCCTAAACAGATGAGATATGGCAAAGTGGGGAGGAATGATTTGGGTTTTGTTATGGCACGGCACCAACAGCGTAAGTATGTACAACGGCCTTTTGGGGATGAGTAGAGAGCACATTTATCAATAACACAAGAGCAAAAAAATGTCAGGTTTGTGTTTATTTCACTCTGCTTTTCTTTCTTGGTGCTTTTTTGTTTGTTTGTTTGTGTTTTTGTGAACAGTTAAAAAGCAAACCAGGTCTGTGCCTGGATCCCAGAAGAAGAGGGAAGAGCTGCTCATGATGATCAATAGGGAACAACAGCAGGATGGATGGCTACGGGAGGGATTCGGAGGCACTCGCTAACAAATACCAAGTATTAACTGGGACTGGCTACCTAGAATGCTCAATGTATGCAAAAGCAGGTCCAGGCTTCACAGCAGTGTCAACAAAGCCGGGACGAAGCCCAAAGATGAGGACCAAATGAATGATTTCAGCAATTTCTGAAGGACCGGATGACACATTGGGAAGAAGCGAACATAGAGTGCAATGACAAG
The DNA here is from genome assembly GCF_964106895.1 of Numenius arquata. Classification (NCBI taxonomy): domain Eukaryota; kingdom Metazoa; phylum Chordata; class Aves; order Charadriiformes; family Scolopacidae; genus Numenius; species Numenius arquata. Next base: position 57,537,885 of record NC_133583.1, read on the forward strand.
ATAAAACAGCCGACACGGCTGAGCATACACTACTGTGATTAAGCCTCGTGCAGATGGCCTTCCCCTCCTCCTTGGATGCCAAAATTCAGTTTGGAGAGGCACAGTGGAACCCTTAGTGCCACCTGGTCCCCTCCACAGCACACCTTTTTCTGTGGGCAACCAGTCCTCTTCAAGTCCAGATGTTTTCTGATGCACATGGCTTTGAAAAGAAGGGGAGATGAAAGGGAAGGGACAAGAGGAAGGGGTACCAGGACGGTACATTTTGTGACAGTGTTTGTGCATGCATTTGAAGCTCCTGCAGGATTGACATCCTCTGCTATGTCATGTCTGCACTAGCCCACAGCCTAAAAAGGCAAAGCAAGGCAGCACTTCTCCTGGCACTCAGGAAACCAGATTTCTGAATTTTCACTTCCATTTCCCATTTTTAACTCTAAAACACTTCTGTGCTTTGTACTGTCAGGAGCTGGCAAATAGAAGCATTTTGATTTGGCAGCAGAAGGCATCGACATAACACTGCGTGCTTTGTAGATCACACACTCCGCAAATCGGGGTTCAGTGCTACTGTGGTGGCTCTGGGGGGTTCTGACCACTGTCTTGGGTGCTGTCATAGAGCCTTAATGCTTTTGAACCCTACAAGTATATCAATTAGAACAGTACAAGCCACAGTTAACAGGGCAAGAACTCTTCATAGACGCAGTCAGTCTGTGGAACAGCACAGGCAGCAGAAACGCAGTCAGGTTCCTCGTTCCCCTAACGCACGCATCAATTTTGCAAAGCTTCCGCAGTTCGTATTCACTTACCTGATAGAAAACTTCAGAGCAAACAGATAACACACTTCTAGGCACCAAATAGTTATCTAGCCTGCTAGATACCATTATTGTACAGAGATAAGATACAAACACACACACATACAAAAGAAAGAAGCTAAGACTGATAAAACCCCAGGAGCACAGAGAGCAGCTTAAGACTCACCAACCTTTTCAGCTCTCGTTACCACGTCTTTTAACTAAAAAACCCACAAAACTCGGAGAAAACCTTTAAAATTCTTGAACAGTTACTGCAAGGGCACCAAATTCCACCCAAGCCACCTCATCCACTTCTTGCAGTTGTACACACAAGCTTGCTTTTGCTCTGATCTCACCAGATATATTTTCTTCCCCTTCTTGCCTAATTTTCCAGTTATCAAAAGAATGGTGTATATAAGAGGCAATCTGCATTGTGCGTGGGTTTACATTAATGGCATATGGTCCTTCACGTCGCAGCCAGACACTTTGTCAAGAGAATAGAAGGCGAATATTAATGTCTCTTAAACTACATACCAGTGTTAATGAAGCTCCTTTGGAAGGGAAGAAAGAAAGAAAATTGTGCGTTTAAGTGATGACTGTGAGTTATATTGGCTCTGAAAAACACCTTGTCTCTTCCAATAAACATTTTCTTTTAAAAAATGGGGGTTTCAAATGGAGTTTTTGTTTGGTGCTGGCCTCCCTCTAGTCACGGGGGTCTCATCACTGATTTCAAGGTAAGAAGGGTTTGGCCAGCAAAAGCCACTTTAAAACACATTCATGAAATATCTTCTACTGCTGCTTTGCTGTTGTTTTCACCGAACACCAGAGCTGCTCCAAGTTGGAGCCTCTCGCAGGAGATGCTGCCATGCTGAATACCAAACCCTTCTTCCATTTCAACCTCTCTGGTAAAATAAAAATGGAGAAAATATTTACTTTAAATAATCAGAAGATTTGCTGTAATAATGCTAAAATGCTTCAGCTTGAGACAATGAAAGATAATTTCGGATCATAAAACGAGCACTTATGTATGTGCTATGAATATGTATAATGAGGGTTAATGTTTAAGTATGATCTGAAGCATTAAAATACAGCTGAACAAAACAGCAACATGAAAATATTTTACAGTATCAAACCACAGCAACAAAATCACAATTATTTGCCATGATTTCCTATTCAGAAAGTTTTCAAACTTTTCAGGCTCAACAATTCCTTCACAATTCTTTACATGAAATGTTTCCAATGACCCTCTCAGTCCTGGCCCTCAGCGTGGGTTGTTGCTTAAAAAAGCTGATGCAAACATCCCCTCTTTTTGTTTTCTTTACTTTTCTCTTTGTTTCCTCACAACAAATATAAAATAGAAATAAAACTTCAGAATTAGCCACTATTAACTAAAAGTTATCTGTTGGTTTCCAAAGGTTTTGTACCAGGCCCTCAGATTTGGTTATCACTGTTGTAGGGGTAAAGGAAACCTCTACGCTGTAAAACTTTCTTTCCCACCTGTAATTCCCCATAAATGAACCTTGTTTTAGTTAACTTTCTGCATCATCTTACTTTCCCATTAGTAGTTGCTCTGTGACCCTGCCTCGGGACTATCAAGCTGATTATAGGTTAAGGAATTACCGAACATATTACTTCTCTAAAAAGAAATAAATAGAAAAATATTTTTTGCCTCAAATCTGCACTGCCCCACCATATTTGACAACTAATTGGCTCCAACATTTAAAGGAAACAACTTTATGTATGATTTAAAATAATTAAAATCTTAAATAGTATGATTTCAGGGGTAGAGCTAGCCTTAAAGCAAGGATTTCAGTTCTAATCCTGGATGAGTAATTAGCTGATTCAGACGTGCATTTATGGGGACAATAGTGTTCCACTAGGCAGAAAGACACTAAAAATAATGACAAGTGAATTAAAGAACCTGCGTTACCAGTGTGAGGAGATGACAGTTGATGCCTGTATTGTCACATAAGAGGGTGGGTTCGCTATTATTTGGGCCCCTGGAACCCTTTATGAAGCCTTTACACTGCTGACTGATTCAGAAGGTGGAATTATATTTGATTATGGGTACTCAAAATATTTTGTTCAATCGTGTAGAGCATTTCTGCGAGAAAGGAAAGAAAGAACGGGGAGGCGGGAGCTGAACTTGCTGTGAGACATCATTCTCCACAGCCACGGCAAAGGCAGATGATTGAAAAAATGCAAATTAATAATAATTCCCTATCAGACTATGCATGTAGCCTCCCTACCCCATAACCACATGAGCCCCGCACACCCAAGTGTGGGCCAAGGGAAAGATCCCCTTCTCCTCGATGAATCCTGCCACCACCAGCCTTGTGTCCTTCTTGCCATCCCAAGTGTTGTATCCTCATCCTGCTCTACGGAGCAGCCTCGAGGCAGCTCTCCGTGGGCTCGGCAGAGCCCCTGTGGCCACTAACCTCTCTGGGAAGCGTAGCCGTAATGTACAGACGCTGGACATCGCTCCAAAGGAAAAACGTCAACGCCTGGTTCTAAAACTCTTTCTCAAAGCCTTCAGAAAATCCAAGTACAGTATAATGTGGGTTGATCCAAGTGCCAACCTGCCCAACTTGCAAGCCATAAGGAAGAGAGCACACTTACAAGTCTCTGTGTGGAATAAGAATTACTGGTTTAGTTCATTAAGTACATTAAATAAGAGCATTTTGACTTTAAATCAATAGAAAAGCATAGAAAGTTAAATACAGAAAACAACAGATTATGCAGAAAATGATCCTTGAAAATTTTTGCACTTAGGCAATACTGGAAGATTTTATCTTCTCCAACACTGGAGGTCATAGCTCATTAAATGTCAATATTTCTGTCTATTACTCCAGTTTGTGTTGTGGTACTGAGCCCATAAATTTGAGATGGGTGTATGTGAGTAGCTGCACTTGGGGGTTAGCAATAAAAAACTACACAGCAGGGCACTGGATCTTCGGTGAGGAGGGAAGTTGTTGTTCTTTACACAAATCTCAGGAGATTAAGCAATGGGAAAGTGTGTCAGACAGCAGGATTTCACGGTCCAGAAATTCAAAAATAAGATAAAACTCCAAAATCGAATTACCACTCCTGCCAATAAGCTATTACTGTGCAGTTATTAAATACACACAGACATTCACATGACCACGTTGCACTGTAAATCACACTTGCAGACAGTTCATTTAATGAACAGTGTTTGAGTAGACAATCTGTTTCGGATTATATTAAATATATAACTCCACTTGCTCCAAAATGCATTCATACTTGCACTTTGTTGCAATTCTCACTTAAAAAAAAGGGCGGGAGGGAGGAGAAGAATAAATCGTTGCCCAGTGGCAATCTTCAGTTTTAAAAAGCAGCAAGTGGGAACCTAAGCTTCATATAATGTAATAATTTACCTTTAAAGAATGCTGTATAGCTGGATGATAGCCCAGAAGAAAATACGTAGGATTTTGCCTGAAGTTTTTAGTCATTAAAATATTACACCATTGATTTAATTTACTTGTGTTACAGTAAATGTTTTTGCCTTGAAATGCACTTTGAGGATGTAAACATTACATATAGCCTAGCTGCTATATGTGTTACAGCAATGCCCTGCAGTTGGGTCCTACCTTCAGCGTGGAGCATCTCTCTGGTCCTAAACCCATCTCCAGCACCTCCCTCGGGTGGGTTTCCCTCCCCTCCTTTGCAGCCCAAGGCTCTGGGTCTGCACCTCACCACGTGCTCGGCAGCAATTCCCGACGATGCCCGACCCAGATACGCTGCAATCCCGATTCCCTGTTTTACGGGGGGAGCTTTGCCCCCTTCTCCCGGGGGCATCTCGTAGCTGTGCCCAACCCTCCGGGGCTGCAGATTGGTGCAGCCCCCGCCGCCAACGAGACGAGAACGCGAGAAAAGTGACTTACCCCCAAAACCGCACTGTGCCACGTTTTAACTGCGTCGGAGAAGATACCCGATGGAAATGGGGATAACGTGAATACTGGGGCTGTAATGTGTATTTTATAAATAGAGGAGATTTAAACAGAATATACAATCTCATGCTGCAGGGGTTTAGCGAGACTCCATTAGGATTTAGGTGCAGATTCTGCTGCAGAAAAAGACGGTGTCTTATCAGGGATCTGCTGCCTGGGGGCTTTCTTGCATTTTCCTTGGAAGCATCTGGTGGCCCCTCAGCCCTCATCTGCAACGGCAATTTTTAAATCCCACCATTACACTGCAGCCTCAGGCTAACGTGCAATAAGGCTGTCCTGATTGAGAAGCGTGATGGCACAGGCCCCGTCTCCGCTAGGAACTGAAGGTCACAAGCCCCTGTGACTACCAAGCGGACGCATGGACAGTCCCCATACAGTCCCAGAAGCTATCAAGGACACCGCTTCTGGGCCTGATAAATCAAGTTAAAGAGCATCTCAGAATGCTCAGCCAGATGGATCACTTGAATGGCTAAACACTCTAATACATCTTTTTGAGAAAAGATATTGGCTTGTGCAATGAAACAGATAATTGACTATTCCATGGAAAGTGTTAGGGCTTTACCTCTGGGATCGGCAGGAACCCATCTCTCTTACTTCAGAGGTAAGCCTGCAAGTCTTTGGGTTTGATTTTATTCTCCCTTCCTTCTAGAAGGAACATTTGGAGCAGAAACCAAGCCCAGGCTGGTCTTCTCGCATCAATCCACCCGCCGATGCACTGCGATAATCTGCAATTGAGCGCGAGTGCAGCAGCCTCATAAATCAATGCAAATGGCATAAGCTTCTAAAACAGTCATGGATAGAGGGTAACCCCTCCTCAGCCCAGGTGAGTCAGGTTAAAGGAGCTCTTCAACCCCCACCATCAATCGCAGTAAACCTTCCCTCACCCCATCGATAACGGGAATCCAGTGCTTACTCTCTGATCTGCTGTTATAATGATGGACATTATTAGACCAAGGAAATAACTAATTTTTTCCTGGATTGCGGTAGAGGTAGGTGACAGGAGAGAGTGCCACCCCCACCCTTCTCCGGCTCTTCCCTCTACCCAAACACGACATCAGCTCCACAATTTATGAAACTGTGGATTTTTTTTTCAAATATGAAAACTGAATGAAATCCAGGTTATGGAGCTGTAATTCCAGGGCGAAGATCCACCAAACACACGGGTCTCTAAGTGCTTTATTTCTGTGGTTTCTCAGGACACCAGCTCCTTGATGGAATTACCGTGCTGTCATTCAAGTTGCTTGTTATTTGCTCTATATGTAAATAAAGGGAAAGCATTTAAAAGACTGCACTAATGTATTCAAATATTTGTAGATAATCCACGGTAAATCTCAAGACTGGAGGATTTTGCATAAATGCTTGAATCTGTAACAGCTAGGAGGGAATTCCAACTCCCTGACCGAGCAAATTACACAAAAACTAGCAGGATGATTAGACTAAGCACATTAATATTCGCAATAAGTTTTGTCTGTCAGCACGTAGACCAAATTCAAGGATTGCATCCTGCTTAATATTTGTATGGCAGGAGGAGAAGCCAGCCACAATCAGGGTATAATAATAACAGCAACACACAGCATTTCACTTTTATACAGCACCTCAAAACATAAGGGATTGAGCTGCTTGTTGTATTTACTTATAGTTTTCAAACAAGTTTTGAATCACAGTTGATCAGCTAAGAATTTTTACTGTCCAAATATTCCTGCTCTCTACATTTTGGTAAGTTAGAGAGAGGTTCTGACAACCCTGAGTCATTTGGATCTTCCACAAATCGCTTGTACATTTGTCTACCAGGAAGAGAACCGTCTCCATCAGTAAAGGTGTTAATAATATATACACATATTATTAACTGAACTTATTTTCATTTCTTGCCCTGGAGTCATCATTAGTGAAGATTAAACATGCATAAATCAGTCTCTCTTAAATTAGTGAACATCATCAAATGTCACCTTGTTGAAACTAAAATTTATTTATTTATTTTTCAAAAATTGGATGATGTTGAAAGACAGATACAATTATTCCACCATCCACCACCTTTTTTCAGCCAGGCCACTGGGCTGCATCTAGTCAGTGGTCCCATACGTCTCTCATTATCTCTAAACCAGGGGAAATCAAGGTCAGGTCTGAAATTACTCACTTCTCCCACATGTCTTATACACCTTAATTTTACTAAAAAATCCTGGGTGGCTTGGAAATCTTATGTGGGGAGGATCAAATTATGTCTTCAACTACATATATACTCTGCTATGCCAATCACTGGAAGTTGCACATGTGTAATAGAGAGAGGAGATTAGCTGCCAATATTGCAAATAAAAACTAATTAAGAGCGAATGGTTTAACGATAGAGGATCATATTTCAATGCTGCCAGTTCCTGCTATTTTATCAGGAGTCTCTTGGAATTTATTTAAAAGTCTTGCTCCTGAAATAAGGTGATTACATGAGAATCTTACTGTCATTAACCAGGAGTAATTTCCCAGCCTTTCAGTTGCAAAGAAAAGCTTAAAGATGTTAGCTAAGTACACCTTCAAGGCTCAGAAATGAAAACATTCAACATTTATTAATCTCGGTAATTTTTGAGGACCCGCTCACGTTATTAAATGTTTGGGGTTGGCTCCGCTGAGGTAGCAAATGTAGCAGACACATCCCAAACACCAGGAGGCTCTTCGTCCTTCCAAGGAAGGGAACGCTGATGCTGTTTATTCATAGCTGCTAAGTTTAGCACAGCTCCAGGCACGGAGTATTAAAAAACGTACTTAAGTTGATTTGCATTTCTGCTAATTATTTGCACAGAGCCTGTCACCTCCCACACTGCCAGACAGGACTACCTCACCTAAAGGCCACCGGACAGACAGGCATGGTGGGGTCGGATCTGAGAGCAGGCAAAGAAAATTGTTCTATACACCCTACCTTGGGAAAAAAAAATGGGAATTCAATGTTATTCCAGGTTACAGTTGCCTGAATGAGTTATGCACGTGTTGGGGTAATCTAGTGACAGAAGTGCATGCTTCAGCTCTCTATATTGCATTTGCAGCATCTTGCTTCATTTTTTCTACATTTTCTTGCTGATCCAGCTTTTTTTCTACAAACAGATAATTAATTGGGGTTAGGTTTTGAAAGTCCTTTAGTTGCCGGACAGCTCGGACTTCGGCACAAGTTAGGCACACGAATGCTTCTGAAAAGTCCATGTTTAAGGGAACAAGGAAGACACTTCCCCTTCTGCAGCCACCTGGGGACCCTCTAACTCCCACTTTCCTCCGCTGAGGTCCTATGGCCATCGTTAACACATTTCCCCTGGCAGTGACCTGAACCTTTAGGTCTTGCCGACCTTGGCTGGTCTCTTTGTGGGAGCTTCCTGAGCCCACAAAACCAAATCAGTGTCACTGACAGAGCTGCCCTGTTCCCTATGAGCAGTGAGACGGTGGCAGAGGAAGCACAGGAAGGTCTAGAGCAGTTTTCGCTAAGGTGGCCCTGGTTCAACAAGAGCCTGAGCCTGGGCTTGCCGTTACTTCAGCACTGTAATTTTGGGGCCGTCCATGTAATGAAAATGGGCTTTAAAATGTCTGAGTTTCCTCCCTTTACAATAACGATACAATTCAGCACGTTAAGTGCTGTGCTGATACAGGGCATTAATCTTTACATCCTCACATGCTTTCTAAATGTTGATGCAGAACGACAGAAATATTGCAAAAATCACCAATAGCAGAATCAAAATATTATCTTAAAAAGAATGCTTTAAAAGTTAATTTTAAATATTTCTATAAACTTTGAGAGAAGTACCCCGGGATAGACTACTGAATCACCCCAAAATTGGAGCTAAAAGTGGTTTTGGTTTTGATCACATTAATCCTCTTTCCCAGTTAGTGCTGCTAAAAACATTTGCTGTAGACCTAGGAAATACTGTTCCCATTAACAGCCTGACAGTATACTGTGAACACGTACACACAAGCAGATTTTTTGGTGTACTATTACCCTTGAATGACAGAGAACACGCCTACATACTAAGTCTTGGATAAATAAACACAGGGGTATAATACAGAATATAAATAATGATAGAAGTTTAGTTCATGTTGTTCCCCATTCCATACTGGGATCTAGGGGCTATGGTAAGGCAGCCTTCTGTTAGTCTCACCTACCACAGCTCTTCTATCCATAGAAGCAATTAAAAATTAACTAGGCAAGGAAGACAGATTGACTTTATCGGGTACTGCTGAGATCAGATTAACATTCCACTGGCACAGGGGAGTTCGAAGTTCAGGTTCGTGCATTACTGAAAGTTTAATTTTTAATCTTTCTTTAATAGTAAAGGTCTGGATGAGTACCCTAGAGAGGTCCTGCCCCAACAGGAACGAATCTCAGACCATAAACTTCAAAAGCATTGATGATGGGCATCCGATGCTTGCTTCTCGGAAAGAAACCAGGTCTCTTGCCTGCTGAACTAGAGGTACTCCTGGAATTAATCACGTCTCCATTGCTCTTGTTTTGACCAAACATATCACCCTGCTCCAAAGGATAAATGCAGTGGTGTGAGAAAAGCTGGGAGGCCTCAGCAGACTACTGCAACTCTTCTGTTCCTGCCTGATGGCCAACGCCACCTCTAAAGACCAGCTCTTGAAGCACCTGAACCTTACTCCAGCTCAAGGTTTTAGTGCACCAATGACCATAAAGTTAGCAAGCATTTGTGACCTACACACGCTTTTACCAACGCTGTTCTGTCTGACCTCTCATTACAGAAAGACCGTCCCAGCCATCACACACACTCTTAAAAACACGGCATGTTCCACATTTCTGCCACCATTTTACTGTCTGACTTAAAGGTACTTACTAAAGCTACTAGCAGAATTACTTAGCCTAACATCAGTAAATAATTAAGAACAAATGTTTAACACATGACAAATCCTTTGCCGCTGGCCTTTTTAGATATTCACATTTTATCTCCCCCAACAGAGCTTTGGTTAGACTCTCACATCAGCCATCACAAAGGTTGCAGAAGAATTGAGGGACCTCGTCCCCCACTCAGCCTCACAACCCTTTCAAAACCAAACTGATTGCTCATGCATGTAGATGGGGGACATTCACTACCTTCACATATGGAAAGCATATTCTACATGTTGAACATGCCTGTGAGGTAATATTGCAGCTGACTCTATTGTCTGTCACATCTGGTATTTTGAATAATCGGTTAAGTGAACAGTAAATTAAATTAAGCCAAGCCAGTGTCATAAACCTAAAGTGCATTTCCAGAGGTCCTCCCATATGAAAAGGGAGTTGGCTTAGAAGGATGTAAGATCCTGACTCTGAGATCCTTAATTGCAAATAAATCAACCCGTGGAATAGCCCACTACAGTGGATTAAAAGTAAATACTTGTGAGAAAAGAAAGCGACAACACAAATGGATTTTCCAGCCTAGAAACCTGCCACAAATGAAGGGTTTTTGATGATGACAACCGGAGCTAAGAGTCTAAACTGGAAATATTTGGGGAGACACTGTCCTGGGGGTGCTTCCTTCACCTGCCCTGGGTCTGACAGGTTGGTTCTGAATGAGCAGGAGACCCTGGCTGCCCCGTGCCCACGCTGGCCCTGCCAGCAGCCCTCTCCAGCCGTGGTGGCAGAGGAGCTGGAGGAAAGATGAGGTTCTTTTATCTGCCTGACACTGGGATGAGCGAGTCTGACATCCTAAGCAGCTGCTATCCAGAGGGCTCTGGATGTACCCCAACATTTTCTCCCATCTCCTGGAGCTACTGGCTGAATCACTCCAGTATCAACCAAAAGAACAATCTCACAGTCAAGTAACATAAAGCAGCAGCTAATTTGTAAGCTTGTCCTTGGGGATGCTCTACACAGCCTTGTAAATGCAGTAATTGTACGATTTCAGCCAAAGGATTGTCTTTTCGCACACCTCTAACATCACTGAGCACCATGCCTTACCAATAAAGGGCTAACGAACCAAAACAGTTGTTCATATGTTTTCTTACTCCTTCTCCAAAATGTCACAATAAATCTATATTGCTGGATAACGGCAAGCAGATGGATATCGTAGCTTGTAATTTGGCATAGGTATTCTCAATCAAGTCAAAGATTAATTCTCTCCAGTGATAACCAGCTTTCTTATTTGTTAGAAGTCCATTATAATTTTCTAAAAGGTTTTTTTCAGGACAAGGGTAAAATCAGCTCTCTTTGTCCTGTTGCTTTATCCATTACGGAGAGAATGAGGCATGGATTTCTGGAGAAAAGGCAGAGTTAACCACAGAAAATGACATCTTCTAATAAGCTTGTAAACAATAGCAAAAATTTCCTAGAAACACTCTTAGATGGAGTACGTGGCTTCATGGAAGGTATCTCCTGGTCTTTTGTGAGCAGCCCAGGAAATACTTTTTGCCAGCTTTGTTAGGATTACTATTCCCTCAACGAGACTGAAAAATAAAAAAGATCAAAACCAAAGAAAAAACTCTTTCCTGAGATACCTGCAATAGCAAAAGGAATGTGTTCCTTTTTTCTAAAACCATCAAATTAAACAACAGAGTAGAAAACCAATATGGATTTTACTAGTTGAGCAAAATAAAACGGGGATACAGCACCATTTCTAATGATATGGAAAGGCCTAGAGAGCTTTGGTCCTGACTTCCACATTCACCTCATCCCCAGTCCCTCAGGAGGTGTGTAGCATGTCTGGGAAGAAAATTTACATTTCTTCACTCTTCTTCCTTTAATTTTAGGATTTCATGAAATACTCCTAAAAACATGCCCTTAAGGTATTTGTTACCCTTGAATTTTGTTTGCTAATGAGCTCCTAATTGTGGTGTAGCAAGTTCATCAACTACTGCACTTTTATAAAACAAAGTGGTACTGCAGCTAATTCTTTGTTAAACTCATTATCAGAGCTCTGCTACTGTAAAATGTTATAGCTATTGAATTTTCCAGCTTACATCCTGATGCAGGACATTTGGTAAGGACTCTAGCAGAGGTCTCCTGCTAGACCTCACCGGGGCAGTTGCAGATGTTAAAGGTGCGTACATACTAACGTGTCGCACAAAACTGCAAAGAACATGAAAATGTGGACACTTCCTCCTCCTTCCCCCTGCTATAGAAATGATAAACACCAGCAGAGGAAGAATGTATATCATTGGTCCCAACAAGGGCCAGCAGTGTCTGTCCAAACTTACTATACACATCATACCACAATTTAAAGTATTTTAGTGTCCCAGTTATTTTCTTTCCTAGTTGAAAAGGGAGTTTTGAATCAAATTTACCAATAAATACCTCTCAAGGAAAAGAAAGGCAGGAGACATGTCCAAAAAATCCTAAGACTTAAAACAAACCAAGCCTCCCAATATTAATTGGGATTAGGGCTGCTCTTAAAACCTTGAAGTTGTAGAACAGCAGTGATTTGAGGGGCTTCGGAGTTCCTGCTCTTCTTGCAACCCTTAGCACCTCCAATGGGGCATCTCAGGGCATCCCTGGGCACTCATTGAAGTCCAGGGAAATCTCTCCACTGACCCTCGTGGGCGCTGGGTAGGTTCAGTACAGGTAATCGACAAGTTTTCACTCTCTGGACACTAAAGAACAATATATTAGTAGAAAATTAATAGCTCGGTTAGTTATTGATTAACAGAAATGCTACAGTGCTCTTACGATTTCAAATTGCTCCTGATTAATGGAAGAGGCAATGGAATGTAAACAATGATCTCATTGTGTTGGGAGCAGAGCAGAGGCAGAAGAGCACAGGCAGGTAGGGGACTACAGCATTGACTACTGTCTTCCATCTGCCCTGGAAACGTGGATTAGCCAAGCCTGGTTAAATAGGGAATCTGAACTGGAAAATACGTTTCAGTATCAATCCTGGGGTTAAGACACTTTAAGATTCCGCCCCAACAGATAATTATATTTCTTTGATCTGTTGGGCAAATGTTTCGTTCCCTTTTCTGCCTCACTGTTAGTACACAAGGTATCACAGCAGGTATCTGTGTGAGCTGCCCTAACTCCCAAAAAACGTCATTACACTGTGGTGGATAACAGTTGCTCCCGGCCATTCCCACCTTTTCTTTCTACTCCCTGCTCTAGTGCATCAAGATTAAGGAACAATGAATAAACAATAAGCCCAAGTCTCCACGAGAGAAGGAAATGTTCCAGCCTGAACACACAAGAGCTGAAAAAGATTTAAATACAGTTTTGTGTCATCCACTCCAGCTTTGTGAATCTGAACTGTGACTCAGCCATCCTCTTCTAAATCACTGCGATTGCAATGTCCTCCACTAACAAGCCCTGCAATTCTTCCCACAGCCCCTGGGAACGCAGACTTCTGGGAAGAGTCAGAAGCCAGCACTGAAGTGGCAGACACAAAACTACTGAAACCGCTCGAGAGCTTGCCTGGCAATGGCATCCCTTAAAATAGTGCAGATTGAATCAGTCAGTCCCTTCCAAAGAGTCCCTGCATGCAGCGAAGCCAACCAGAGCACCTTCCAACACTGATATAAGATGCTACATAGGATAGATTAACGACAAAAATTATCTATTCGGAAAAAGGGAGAATTAGGGTTCCAAAATCGCTAGGGATGTTTTACACTAGAAAATTCTGGAAAGAGGGACCGTGTCTCCAGTTCTGCCATCGACTTGCTTTGCATATGAACATGGTCTTTGCTCCCTGAGTAACGCGTAACATAAATCTGCCCTGCGGTAAGGCAAAGAGATTGAAAAAAAATTTGGGAATCTCCAAGGTAAAACTATTATATTACAAAATCACATTGCTATGCAACACTCATTCTTCTGACTGTTTAGGCTGAATGTGAATGCAGGCTACTATAAGCTTGTATTATAAAGAAAACACTAGTAAAAAATAATGAAAAAAAAAGATGTATCAACCTCTACTACAGATATAATCAAAACAGGTTTTATTGACTTGAAGGCAGTACTTTGCCATGCATATAAAAGATAGTTATGCATTTATACTTAAAAAAATAATAACCCTACACTATTTGATAGTTGCAACACTGAATTAATAATTTTAGCAAATCGGAAGGAAGTTAATATAATCCTCAATTTGCTTTACATCTTCAAAGTCACCTACGGCATTTTACAAGGCAGGTAATATTATCCCAGCTGGACACCTAGATAATCTTTTGAGCTCTTTTTCCTTTTCAAAATAAATGTTACAGATTTACCATGATACTGCTAAAATAGCTGTTAATTTACTTTGAAAGATGAAAGAAAGCAGGTGAATTAACAGAGCCTTGAACTCCATCAAACTGAGCAGGGATGCCAGCAGGGCACAATACAAACGCAAGATCCAAGGCTGCAGATGGACCAGCGAGGAGAACCTCCTGCCACACTTCCCCATTTCAGGGGAGGTTTGGATTCAACCTCCTCCATCCCGGCTTTTTGTTTGTCCTTTGATCCAAAGCCGTGTGATTTGCAGAAGATGGCAGATGCTCCACAAGAGCAAACTTGCTATTTGAAAACATCAGGTTGGCTCTTTGAGGCCGAAACTAAAAGGAGAGCTAACAAGGACTCCAACACTGAATGATTTTCCTTGTTTCAGTTTGGTGTTCCCACTCTGGAAACCACTCAAAAAGCTTAATGGGCTCCAAACACTGAGACTACGAAAGATTCAGCTTTAATTAGCATCCAGGTCAAAATATCGATTTTAAACCTTTTTCTTTGGGTCACAACTCTTGTTGAGTTTAACCATTTATTTGTCTTTTCTGCAGAGGACTGACGGTAGATTTGTCATCAGTTGGACTTCTTTCTTACTGAAAAAGCCTGCAAACATGAAGTGCCTGAGCACCACCCACAGTACCTGCCCACGTGAGGTGCTCAAAGCCCCACGGTGCTGCAGCAGGACCACACACAGGGGTACTTCCCACCACCTGCAGCATCTCAAGCTCCCCATGACCCCGGTGGTGCTTCCTTATGGGCACCAGGTCAAACATACTGATTTACTCCATAGAAAAATATTTTTTTAAATAAATCTTGAGGGGTGTGGTGATCCTATTTCCCCTCACGTTGCCTTCCAGCACCGTTCAGGACATCTCAAAGACAACAGGCACAAAACCTGCTCTACAGAGACATACTCTCCGCTTGTCATTAACAGTGCAAGGAGCAAGCACTGACAATCATTGCGTAAGGACCTGGTATAGGAAATCACTTGCAAGTTCACGGTAGTAGTCCGATCTTATCGAGTTTTTTACTGGACAACCATTTAATTTTGTGTCGAACCATGGTTCCAGTCTCACTTTTAGCAATTATGAAGTGTTACAGCCAAGGCACACTGTCTGTGTAAGAGCCTGGTGTAAACACTTGGTGGATACTGAAGGGTCTCTCCACTAACTTTTTACATAGAGTAGTCCAAGTTTACTCTTAGAGTTCCTTTAAATACACATTACTCACACGTTCATCTCAGGCTCTTTCTTTAAAGTGTAATTGCTACGGGATACTACTAGCTACTTTTTAAATAGAACTTCAAAGAAACACCAAAACATAATATTCATTTACATATCAGAAAAGCCTAATCAAAACCTCCCTGATTTCCATGTCAACTGTCATAGATGTTTTAGCAATCAGCAAGCTTATATCAAAAAAATCAAAACATATTTGTCTTCTTACATAAACTATTATAGCAATATAATGTAAAAAGTTAGAGATCTAAATGACACTTGAATAGGGGGAGTTGTAAAAGCTGCAATGATTGATTTCATAATGTTTTCAGGCATTATAAATAACCTTTAAATGTCTCTTCTACCCTGATTTGCATAAGCGATTGACAGTTCATTAGAGAGGGGAAAAAAACCAGACACAAACAAAGCTGAGACAATACTGGGGACTTTAGTTTACACAAGGACCTGGGGGGAGCGACTGTGACTTTGTAAAAGAAAAAGGCCAGTGCACAGAAACCTTCTGCCGAGCTCATAATTAGAAGAGGGTCAATCAGTGCTGCTTCAGTCTCAGATCACCAGAACACCCACTGCAGATTCACCAGGACTAGCACTGGGTTTGCACTGCGCTCTGGAGAAGCTGGGAAAATTGATGTACAAGTCGGGGCTGGAGGCCACAACAGCCTGAGACAGTGTGGGACCTCCACAGGAGCTTCAGAGGACCTTCACAGGAATTTCACAGGACCTCCATAGGAAACTCAGAGGACCCCCATAGGAAATTTCCCCCAACATCCAAAGCATTTCCTGCCGCTGCTGGGGCTGGAAGCTGGAAGCACCCACGCAGCCTCATAAACACGCACCGGTTTCCTACATTTTTTACCCACGTAAGAAAAAAAAAAAAAAAAAAGGCTTTTGCTCACGGACAGACAGATCCATTTGCTCTGAGCTGCAGCCCAAGGTAGCGGTTACGTGGCATGAAAAGGGAGGACCGGAGAGCAAGGGAAGGAATGAAGACAAGGGAAGATAATTGAAAGTACTAGTGCATTAGTTATGTTGCATATATCTAATGTAATTAGTATTAATAAGCTGTCAGTCAGAAGATGTAGTTGTTAAAAGGCAGTTTCAATAGGGGAAAATGATAATTGAACTCCTCCATGTATTTGTCTGTACTTATTTATTCTGCTGGGTTTTTCAGTTCATTGCCACGGATACATGTTCAGCAAAAGTGAAACTGAAGAAGTAAACGGAGTTTTTTATTTATTAATGAGGAAAAAAATATACTGTATTGCTCTGAGTAATGCCAAATACAGGAGGAAGGCTCAGGGAGGTTAACGGCTCAGTTCTACACTCGATTCTCACTCCATCCACAATGTTTTCAAGCTATAACTTTAAATGAATTCTGTTTTGCAAAACATATACTCATTCCTGGCATGGTACCTGCTGCTACTTTATTCTCTAGTAGTGGGTAAAGACACTCTGGATGCTCTGCAGGGTCCTGTCTTGTGGTTTAACGCTGCCGTTCCTAAAGCTGGTCAAATCATGTGTAGTGAATAATGTAGGCAATAATTTCCCTTTTTTTTTTTTCTTTTTTTAATTTTTCAATTGTCTGCAAGCAGCTTACAGTGTTCCCCAAAGCATCTGTAATGAGAAATTAGTCACTAAATATTTTATACAAATAGTTATTAGTCTGTATCTCGATCATGAGCAGTTTGCTGCGGATTCAAGTGGGATGGGAGGATTTGGATTGGATTTGTACTTCTGACTGCAAATTGGCCGCATCTAGCTCCTGGAGACAGCTTGCTTTCTCTGCTTCTCAAAGCATCCCTCCTGACAACAGTTGGGGCATTTCAGGCTCCAGCATTCAGATGGCCAAGCTTAAAGTTACATTAGCTGTGATGGCTCTGAAACATCCCCAGTCCATCATCTACACTGTGAGCACCTCCCAAGTCTCAGAGCTACGTACAAACACCACATCCCTATTTTAGAGTGGGGGAAGCAAAACCAGATTCAAATATGACTTTGGCTGTGTGGAGGAGGTCTTGACCTTTGGAGAAATCCTGACTTTTATACCCAATGTCACGAAATCTTTCCTCTTCACCCTGACAAAGACCTTAGCCCATGTGCCAGACCCTCCATCACTGACGGCATGGTCCCCCAGGTGCCCCTTCAGTGCAGTCCTCTGCCTCCCGCTGCTCCTCACATCCAAATGGAGCACTGGGAGTTAATGTTAATGCCAGGAATTTTTCTTCTACGTGTCGTTTAAGTAAGAAATGCTGCTTTTTTGGTCATTTAAATCACCTGCTAAATTTAAGGAGTCTGTAAGTCGTAAAATCACGGCTGGCTTTCCACAGAGGCTGGGAAATGCTAAAAGCACCACTCTGACTACTGCAACCAATTTTTAAATTCTGAGTTTGTAAAATCCAGGCTGAAGAAACTGAAGGTCTCGTTGGGCTGTAATAGCTCCCATCAGCTCGTGTTATCAAAATGAAACATTTCTGAGCCGGTACCATTCCAGGCAAGGGATACACGACACTTTCTGACTTAGGCTACTAAAGGGAAAAATAGACCTCAGAGGTGATTAGGAAGAAAAATGGGAACTGGGACAATACCAGAGCCCCTGCTGCTGTGTCCCACACCCTGTCCTGCGTGGGGTCACATGGAAGCCATGGTGGGGCTGCAGAGACGCCAGACCTCTAGCCTAGCCGTATCAGGGCTCTCCAATGGCTTGATGTGACTAATTTGGATTGTTACGGTTGGAGCTCTGTTTGGAAAACATTGATTGTTTTCTAAATGTAATTAATTGTCAGCATTTGTTGCAGTCATCAAGAACAAGGCCCCATGTAGCGCTCAGCAAAAGTGAGGATGCAGAGAAGGTCCACCAGTCTAGGAACTGTCTTAGACCCCATCAGACAGGAAGTCATGCAGTGGAAATGGGCTCCTGGTGCTATCTGGGACCTCCCTTTGGTGTTTCCTTCCTTTCCTCCTCCTCCTGCCAACCTCCAAAGTAAAGACAGGGGATTCTGGTGTTTTTAAGGACAGGGAAGACTAAAGAGGAACAGATGTCCTTTCAAGGCCTTTCACCTTTTCAGGACGAAATGTTTGCAAGGAGCTTTGGACAGGGGACAGTTTGTGGTCACTAAATAGCTTGTCCCATAATTGCAAATAAGGATCCAGTTGAGGCACAACTCCTCTGTAGAAAGAACTCATTTCTGAACTTCACACCAAGAGGCAGGGCTCATTTTCAAGATGCTTGGGTGCTCTTCAGCCTCCCCAGCCACAGGGGGACCACCCACCCACCCCCTGACAGAGCAAGAGACCCCCAGAGCCACATGGGCAACTGCTGGGGTTCATCTTACAGAGGCATTGCTGATATAGGAGCTGGCCCCACCACTGGAGACAGGATTTCAACCCATTTTCCAAGTTGTTTACTCACACAGGGACAAAAATGATTTTCTTCCAACCAGGTTTTCTTGTGTCAGTCGTTCAACATGTTCCTATGTTTTTTTTCCTCCCTTTCTTATTACCTTTTCTGATAGTAAAGACGTTGCAGATGGGCATCAAACTGTGCAAAATGTAAATTATGATTGGGTAGAGTCAGACCATAAAAAATAAGTTATTTGGATGCATTTTTTTTTTCCTAAGGACCACAGCACATATGGCATGCTAAAAAAATGTCTCGTGTTCATTAAGGCTAAATGAGACAGGTTAGAGAATCATGGGCACCAAATGGAAAACTCGGGAAAAAAACCCTGGCTGGCAACTCATTCTGCTGATAATATTTTTTGGATGTTTCCCTCCTGCCCTCTCTGCCTCATTTTTTTTAAACTGCAAGGACATTTTCGCAAATATTTCACAAATATCTGATGGCTGTTGCTTAGGAATCTGTCCTCCCCGCTGTGCCTTCCTCATTTGAAGGTCATAATCTTCAGTTTGTGAAATCATAATTATCTCGCTAGCCAGTAACTCTGATGTCACAAATGGAGGATTATGATGACTTCAATGGAAAAAGCAGCAGCGGGAGAAAATGAACTCCTCAGCTACTGAGAGCTTGTTTTCCTCCCCAAAAAGATACAGCAGAGAAAAATATCAGCAGAATGATCTCCAAATAGACTATTTTCTGCGTGGTATCAGTGCCTCTTTCAGAATATGAGGGTAATTTCTGCCTTGTGCCAGTTTAACACAGACTTCCACTTTATTTTAACGCCTAGCAGGTCTTATATTTAATGTAATAGCAGAATCTTGCTACTTCTTGTGGAGCTCATACAGAGACCTCAGTTCTTCTATAAAAATGAAACAAGCCTCCCTTTAACCCTTAGCAAAATGAAGAGGCCAACATTCACCACAATGTCACCTGTGCCCGAGCCTTCACTACTGTTGGATAATGCCACACTGCATCAAAAAATATAACAAATAAACGCTGTCTGACAGATTGATAAAGTGTATTTAATGTGTAACTACCCTTATTGCTTTTTTGTTCAGCATCCCTGCCAGCCTAACTCACAAAATTCAGTAACTCATAGTGGGTGAAAACTTCTCTCCCCAAAAATGGGGGAGAAGAGAAGAGGGACCACAGCAGAGCTGGGACCATCCTGATGCGTTTTCCCCCTCTGTATTCACAGGTTATCCCCTCCCTGCAATATGGACCAGAAGACACACGTGCTTCACTTAGACATTATTTAATTATTGGAACTATGACTAGAATGACGCCGCTGACTTTCCTCCAGGATAGACGCTCTGGGAACGCGATTCAGCAATTCTGAATGCCATTATTTTGAATAAAGCTATCAATGTTTCTCCTGAAGAGTTTGGAATACAAGTAGATTTCTATTGTCACTATAAACGCTAGCGTGTGTCTCTTGGGCATCAAATAAAATACATTTCAATGTTACTGTCTGCTCGAATGAGACATTAAAAGAGCTATATTCCGAATTCCTGCCGTTTCATAAAAATATGAACTAATAGTGCGATGACACGGTTCTACCGTCTCTTCAGATTGCTGATTTCAGGCACCACCTTGCCCTGCGTGGATGTGCAAAAGCAGCAGGGCACAGCGACCAACCCCAAATCATGGAAACGCAGTGGATTCTGCGATTCTGCCGCATCAATGGGAACAAAAATATTTAATGCCGGAGGCTTGGAAAAACCTGTAATTCCCAACCCATAACCATGTTCCCTGCCATTTGGCACTGGTACTGGTCTGTGTAACTCGGGGGAGGCGGCAGTTGTATCCTCGTAGAAGAGCCGTCTTCCAAAGGCATATCACAGCAACAGCATCCTCAGCTTCCTGGCTGTGGATTTCAGCAGCAGAGGCGAGAATGTGGGGGGAAATAAAAGCACAACAGCTGTAGTGCCACAGGCCCCTGGCCTGAGGAATATGTTGGGAGACCGACGCGCACATCCACTATTCTCAATCATTAGAAACAACATATGGTGGGTTGGTGTTCGTGCTGCCTTTCTCTGCCTGCCCTGTTTCTGCTCAAGGTATAAGTAAATTAAGAGAGAGTCAGGCTGCACATGTGAGCAGAGCATCACAGAGAGCAGAACCGTATGGGGTCAGAAGGATGCGTAAATTCTTTATCAGGGTTATTTAAAATCTTTGCCACATCTTCATCAATTCTAAAAACTCCAAAGGCACTGAAAAACGATCCCATTTTGTCTTTGGGTGGCCAAAACCTTCCTGTGCTTTTTTCTGTTCTCAATGCATCTGATATTCCCCATTATCCCCATCGTTGCTCACAAACTCCCAAAGCACGGGGTATAAAAGATGGAATTTGCTAACAAGCTGACAAAAATCGAGATGGCTCACCCATCCCCAAGAGCACCCCACAATCTCCTTCTGTGTATTAACCACAACACAGAGAGGTACACATCAGCTTGTGAAATGGGCCAAAAGACACATTGTTGTCCTAGGGAACAGCCCCATAGTGTCAGCCAGACACCCTGGCCTGTGCTGGGGGGGGGTGGCCCAGGGGTGCCCAGATGTGAGGGACGGGTCCTGCAAAACACCTTTCTCATAGGCTGCCCTGCAGCAGCCACGGCTGCCACACAAGTCCAGTGGGCAAAGATCAGCCTTGGAGCAGTAGGAGAAAACATGGGAATGGCATGGAACAGCAGTTCAGATAAAGGCGCAGGCGAGCACTACAAGGACATCAGTGGAGATAGATACATTACGAATACACAAGATCTGGAAGCCACCAGGACCCGGACCCTGCTCCGTGAGGGTTATAACGAAGCGTGCAGCTATTCACATCACGGAGGCGCTGGGAACGCTGTGGCTTGCACGAGACGTGCACAGGAAAAAAGAACAAAAGTCCTTAATTCCACCTACCTCTGTCAAAAGCAGGATTACTAATTTCTCCTAACATTTAGGCCGCTTTTGATGTTGCGAAAGGTGACGCGAGAAATGCCATCGCTGCCAGAGGAGTTGGGGGTGGCAACATCAGGCACTGCCGCACTCATCGCGAGAGCTCAGGAGAAATGACACAAGAGTTGGTGTCACGACTGTGGAGTTAACCTTTGTCACCTCTGTATTTAGCTCACTGAGTTTCTCCCTTAATGAAGCAGTTTGATTTATGTATGAGTCATTTGCCTTCATAATAAATTTATTAAATGATCATCTTTTTTTCCCTCCAGATTTGTCACTTGAAATGTGGTAATTGGTGGTTAAACCTGCGATGGCATGTCATCAAATGAGTTCAAACAACGTTACATGTTCCTTGCTCTCCGTATCGTAA